>NC_143014.1:227327283-227628603 GCF_055824585.1 Amblyomma mixtum | reverse complement strand
CCGTTTTCCCCATTCATAATCTAGTGCACATCGCACCTCTGCTCGGGTGAGCGGGGGCCGTCTGGTCATCGCCTCGAGGGATCGGCTCACGCCAACCTCAAAATCGCACTTATGATCTTAGGCACAATACCACATTCTCAAACGGGAGCCATGTCAACATCACATCTGTCCAAGTACGTACACTCGGCCCTTCATATACCTATTATACCTCTACCAACAGTGATCGATGCTTCTTTATCGCAGCATTTTCCTGCAATTTCACACTCATGGTGTGTTCAATATTTTGAACGTGTATCATGCCTGAGATAGGGGTGGGATCTCGGTTGCTTTTGGTACAAGCGTTGAAACCATTTTTTTCTAGAAATATGGGTGGAGTGGTGTCCTTCGCATACCACTGAATTCCGGTATAGTACCTTTGGAAGACGCGCTTGAAGCGCCGGGGTTGATGTACATTGAGAGTGCAAACATAAAAGTGCGGGATCTGTCCCGTGCTCAAGAAGCATGACGTCAACAAGGCTGTCTTCTCATAATAAACTCTGACGCACATACAACCAGAAACTTTAATTTAAAAGCCGCGATTGAACGCCTCCCCTCAGTCCGACAAGGTGACCCAAAGTCGGAACCCCCTACCTCCTCCCCCGCGCATTTCGCGCGACAAATTTCCTCCTTTTAACCTCCTGCTTCTCTCCATGCGTATGTAAAGACGCTAGCTACTGCCCCCAGTCACCACTGAAGGAGCCGAGCCGGCTCCGAAACGTTGGTTTTTTCGTTGGAAATCTGTCAGAGTTTAAAATAAGTCTTTAAACCTAACCAGAGAAGAAAATCGTTAAAAATGTTGAGTTTTCAAACTTTCTTCCCTATACCACCGAGAAAATGAATGTGAGCACAAGGAAATTTCACTGTGGACTAAATAGAAGACAAAATTAAAAGAAAAGGCGAATCCCAAAGGGCGCTGGAACTCCTGTACACGTCCTAAATGTCTGCAGGACGTCGAAGGGAGGTTTATTGCCCACTGGATTGCTGATAGGAGATATCAAGGTACTGAATCCTCTGCACTACGGCTGAAATACATCGAGGCTGGTATACTTTGTCCAAAGAGGAGAATAAAGAGTTTACAAAGTGATCGAGCCTGGAGCGAATACGTAGGTTAACGGCAATCAGATTTCTTTCGTGTACCAGCAGTAACTTGGCTATGAGCTCCAGATATTGGGCATGTGGTCTGCACGAGTTGGAGTTACTAAAGTATGCGGATTGTGCATAGTTTTTCGAAACTGATTCGAACGTCCGCATGATTTTTCGCGACTTGTGCGCATATTCATGCAAAGCGAATATTCATGCGAAAAAGCGAAGCGCTAGCAGCGGCGCTTTAAGTCTTTAGGGAGTTCTAGAATGGGGGGACCCTATCGATTAGGATGTTCGGAGAATAGTGGGCTGCCATTGCGCATGCGCCGAACAAAAACGCCTCTCGGGCTGTGGTGCGCATACGCACCGGCAGCTCTCTATTCCCGTATCCCCCTAATTTTAAGGGTCCCCTATTGTAAAGCTACCTTTTCAATTCAAGCGATAACTATATAAAAAAAACACTGATAGCCAAGAGACATGCAACACGAAGACTCTGTGACCGTCATGCTAATTATACTGGAAAATTACACTTTCTATTTATGACAACAAGGAACAAACAGCGCCAGTTCTCAGTTAATTAGAGGGAAGAGATGAAACGAGCACCTCTAATACATGGCAAGGTTTACTAATCCTGGCTTAACCCCCTCGTGTCGCCTATCTTGAAGGCCGCATGTATGAGCGTTAAGAATGCCACCACATAACCGCTTCGCGCTGCCGAATCCTCTTTCCCGCACTCACCAATTGCTGAAGCAGCGTAAGAATGGGCAATGGTTTTGAAATTGCCGTCGAAAAAAAAGACTATGGTTACCCAATTCGAGCTGCCAGCCAATTATTCGAAAGCTGTCCAAAAATTTTTGAATGACTTCCATTCGTATGAAATTTTCAACAAGGGCTTATTGATTCGTCCAGTGAATCGACTCATAAGGGTTTTCGATTCTCTTTTCTAAGTTTCGAATGTTCTCTAACGTCTTTTAAAGACCAATTTCCCAATCATACCCCCCCCCCCGCCGCTCTCCCGAGGAATAGAGTAGTAGACGAGGGGTAAGCTTAGTACGAATCCAAACCGACAATTACGTGGACGCAGTGGGGACAAAACACTGCGTCTCCCGCTTACGACGCTGATGGTCAATCCGCGTCGTGTATAGTTTCTGATGCAACCTGCATTTCATCGAATGTTATGCACAACGTGTGACTTTGGCTTTGACAATTTGTGCGCCATGAAAGCCACGAATGTTCCAGAAAATGTATAGCAACTAAATAACATTTTTTTGTGTCTGTTCTTCTTTTTGAAGAACTTTCTTTTCATCAATAGCTGCCTGAGGGTGTTTGTGCGGGAAAAATGGTGTAATATACGTATGAGGATAACACTCACGCGCTCAATTAATTGCTACCCGCGGAAAATGTCCAAGCGAGCTGGTCTAAAGGAACTTCAGAAAATGTGCTCCTGTGTCCATGTAGTCACTGATGGAGTGGGGGATAGCTATACTTGTCGTTTATTCACAATTCACTCGGAAACCTCCAAGCTATTAAAGCGATGACGTTAAAGGCCCCGTTCACCACGAAAACCGGTGTCAGAGTCAGTGTCGGAGCTGTGAGCGAAAAATCACAGGCACATCTATGGCAGGTGGTTCCCAGACAGCAACATAGGAGGCATGTGGGCCGCATAGGTCACGTGGCGTGTCACCACAACCTACCCACCTGGTAGTGATCAGACTGCCCATCGTGGCAGCTGCATGCTAAATTAATGATTTCTCGCTAGGGAAGTAACGTGAGACGTACAAGGCTCATCGCTGGGAGAGCAGTGGCGCATCGCTCGTCTGCTGCACTGCTGTGTCAGGAGGGGTATGAGGATTTCCAAGTTCTGTGAACGTGAAGTAGAGAACGACCTCTGCATAAAGGGGAAATAATCTACTATGCTATGGCGTTATACACTTAAGGCGGGGCTGAGTGCCCCCTCAAATTTTTCCTTGGTATCTAAATCCGTACAAGTGGGGGCGCTTTGGTATTCACTTCGTCGAAATGAAGTTTAATTCAAGTCTTATATTTCCTAATCAAAATTTATATTCTAAATTCACTTTCAACTCCAATTAAGAATGTGAAAAATCCTAATCGTGAAATATTTAATGCTTATTTTGAAGATTTTTTCGGAATTTGAATGAAATGTATTTGATTTGAATAATTCTGAAACAAGTGAAATTAAAAATCAGGAAATTTTAATGCCAATATGAATATACGTTAAAAATTATCATTTTAAAAGTAAGAAGATATATTCGAAATTTTTAAACAGCGCAAGCCCTGTCACTATCGAAAAAAAATTAACTAACGTGACTGGCAGCTCTCTCATGCTAACCACTTTTGTGGAAGTGCAAGGAGAGTGAGCGAGTCTGTGAACGAGACTTATTTTTCTTGTTGCGAAAAGATATCTTAGCGCTTGAGTTGGCTTGAGCAATTCTGCTAGGTGTCAATTATGAAAAGGATAATTATAAACGGCAAAATAATTTCTAGAAAGGAACTAATTTGCATTCCTGATTATTTTCCCAAAAACGAGTGAATTTATCTAAGTTACATTACCTATTACTGCGCACGAACTAGTGAAATTAGATTACAACTACTTCCGAAAAGTAAAGCAGTTATCATTAAAGCACAGTTTCGCCTTCATGCATAAAAGAAATTAAACGGTGCAAAAGAACAGGAACCTCGCTCGACGCCCGCATTCCTTGGCCGTCCCGCAATTTAAGTCCGGGCCAACCATTGTCACAGCACTCTTCTTTTCTTTAGCGTGGGCCATTATCAAGGGTAAGTCAACGCCGACAAAAAAAAATATGAAATAAGCATGGCCGAACACGCGTCCCTTCAATGCACTTAATAAACGATCCCCGAGCTCAGCGTTTTGCTAGCACCAGCTGTCTCTGCCGTTTGAAGCCTCTGACGCAGGCTATTTATACCCTCGGTGGTCCCACGAACCCATCTCGGTAGCCTACAAAGCGACGAGAGTAACTAGGCACCACTGTTCCCTTAGCCGACATAACCTTGGGTGTATCTCATTGCGCTCCTTACTACTTTCGAACTGCCACGCGCGCCGCCTGCCTCTTCAGCGCCCCAAACCCCGCCTCAATAGTCCGATTTCACAAAGCGCAGAGCACATGTGCGCCCCTATCGGAAACATCAAGCCGCCATCTTAGCCGTAGTACTTCTCAACGCCGCCTGCGTGGTAGCCCCCTTCAAGTCATCCCCAGGTCATCCATAGGTCATCCCCTTCAAGTAGCCCGGCCATGTACGCGTACAACTACATTTGCATCGTCATTCTTTCCACGCTCTGCCAAGGACTGGAACAGCCTTCCACACGACATCGCCGCAATCACCTGCCCATCAACATTTGCGAACTGTTTAACTGCTACCTTTAACAGCGAATAATATTTGTATCTTACGTTTTTTCTTTGTTAATTTAATCTGATTTTTCAATGTAACCCACCCCTTATGTAATACCCCCAATCCTGGGGGCCTTTAAGGTAATAAAGTGAAGTGAAGTGAAGCCCACTTTCGCACGGGCTTTGAATGGCATTAGATTCGATCGTTGAAGCTTTACTTCGCGGATTTTATCGCATTCTGCTAAAAGAGCCAGCGATGGGAGGAGCAGCTGCTGCGAATTGGGGATGGGGGTGACCGCGAAGCACTTATCACTTGAACGTTTTGTATTGAATGGGCGCAGGTGGCGATCAAAGGCACGCTTCTCCCTCACATTCACGCGATTCACCAGAAAAACATTCTTACGTATGCCTATACAGGGCAGAAAACTTGTCTGCACGATCCTCGTATTTTTGACCACTTAGTTTTCCTGGCAATTTTCTCAGTGTCAATCAAGGCAGTTGGCCATGCCCTGAAGCTTTTCTTATTCATTTGTGCTCCTTTATGGCCCGCGCTTGCTTTCGTGCATTTTCTTATAGAAACAACAGTAAACATACAGAATACGGAGAGTTTCAACTTAATTATTTACTGAATAATCTGTGATATCGTAGAGAGTAGCCTCTCGCTGAAGAACACCGAGTGTAATTTTGCATGATTACGGTACGTTTCACTTGTCGCGACTCGAAATGGGAGTGAATATCGTATTCCTTTTTTTTGTTCTTTTTACCCAGCTTCAGTCATATGGTCTCGCAACAATCTCTCTACATTTTTTTGCGGCAACAAGTTTATTCACAGCTTTACCGCGCACATTTCAGCGGTGTTTAGTAACATGTGTAGCACGCTTGGAGAAAGGTTTTGAATAGTTTAATGTATAAGGTAGTGGAATAGGCTCTAACGAGTAGCAAAATGTTTCCCTTAAAGTGCTTCCCTCGCTTGCATCGTGCTGTTAGGACTGCCATAGAAAACTAATGGGGAACTGCTTTGATGAGAGCAATAATATTAATTGCAAAATCATGCTAGCCTGATGTCGGGAGATCTACGATATATTGATTCTTACAGTGAAATCCCGCAATCTATAGAAACATTTCGCTCAAAAAGTCTTTCGCGGTAAAAAAATGCATTTGCCCTTAAAAGTTAGGTATGCTTGAGGCGCCAAAGGTAGATGATCCGTATTATACGCTACATAAAACTTCCAGTGCACTTCTCTGCTTCACACGAGCGTTTCTGACACACGTGGGGTTCATGAATAAAATATAAAATTATTGAGAATTCAGCTTTTCTGTTTTGCGGTTTACTGCAGCAACGGAAGTGGGCGGTAGAAACAAGTTATACCGTTTCCTTTAAAGCTACCCGGGAGAATCCCGTGTGGTCTACGTGAAATCAGAAATTAATAGCAGACTGGACATTTTTGAGTGCGCTGCTTTTTGAGTGAATAGCGATTGGTAACGTAGTTTTAAGTTCATTTAAGAGCTGCCCGTTGCAGCACGGCTTTCTTTTTTAACTTTAGAATTTTATAACAGCTGTCAAACAGGTGCCGCGTGTCCAGTTACTACATCAGTGCTGGCCTGACCACGCTTTATTGCGCAACAATGATGCCGTCACCAGCAGGAAATAGTTGTTCGTGTAATGCGAAGTATTGAGTAAGATGCTGTTATACTGCAACAAGATTGCACGCTGAAAAACGGCTAGTATATTTATAAATGCCCAAAGGTGCATGTGTCAGAAAATATCAAAAATATCTTGCGGCTTCAAGGATACTCGCGAAATGTGTACTTCGGTGCAGTTTTCATCAGTGAAGTCTTACTACTACTAGTTGTTCCGGGACCTGGCAAAAATGCATGACACCACAATTTAGAGGGAAGGATGCTGCTTTTAATTCCATTTTTTTCCTCAACGGAAACCTCGCGATAGTGCCCTTATCCTTCCGAGCCCACCTCAAGCGAAACCAGCCCAACCTACGGGCCACAGTAGCTCTATATATTAGCGGCTGTGACAAATGTGTCCTCAACGAAGCCACGTGTTTAAGTCAACGTCTTGAACCCCCCCCCCCCCCCCCCCGACATCTCCCCGGGTACTGCGAATTCGTGAGAAAAGACGGGGCGAGAGAGAGGGAAGAACACAGCGTGTCACTGTGCTATTGTACCAACCGCTAAACCCGCGGACGGTTGGCTTCAAAGCAGACGTTCTGATAATGTGCTGTCCGGAGGATCTGGACAGGAACTGAAGCCCTGACGCCAGCTGCTTCCCAGTGCTGACAGATTAGGAGGGCGCGTAGCGGGCTTCCAGGCGGATGGCGCACCCATACGACAGCAGCACTGAGTTAGCACTGTGTGTGATAAGACTCCAGAGAAAGTAGGCAGGTCCTTGTCTCGATCTCCGACCGCGTCTAAATTCCACCAAAATGTAAATACCCTTTGTGAGGTCGGTTCCTGGTTTCCTCTACATAACCGCGTATCTAGCCTCCTCTTTCCTGCAACAAACCCGCACACTGCATGTGTGATTCCTAAGAATTCGCACGCCTACACAACCAATAGCCGCGAGTAGATCTGCCCACGAACAGGGGTGCGGTCTCGGAAGCTCCACAGGCACAAGTAGCACCAATGACATTTTGTGAAAGTAATTCCAGAAATCATTCGTTTATTGTGTTGCGAAATTACCGCCGCAATGTGATTCATTACATTATTAATTACAAGATCAGAAAAGTAATTGATTTCATTGCAAATAACCGGAAAGTTCCTAAGTTACAGTAATCTGACTGCAATACCTCAATTCCTGCCTGGTCTGAAGGGAATGAATGGGCCTGTAAACCCTGCACTACTATACTCGTTTACTGGAAAGCTCGCTTACCAAATCAAAATAAAAAATTGCGTTGCACGGAAATTTAAATCTTCAGGCTGCATGGCACATCAGGCGCCTGAAATTTGGTGTCTAGACACTCTACCCGAAAGTTTAGCAACCGGAAGTAATCACCATTGTCCCAGCAGTCAGCCTTTGGCAGTGCATGGAATGGACGTTAGGACGATTTTGCAGCTTTAGTTTCCGTTTTTCACGCGGCGTTTCGTCTTTGAATCTTTCTGGTCTTTTTCCACGGTACTTCCTACCGGTTGCGTCAGGAGCAGCCTCAGGAAACCAAGAAAATTTTCGAAAAATGTGTTTCAAAAGCAGAGTCCTTGGGATTTCAATGGGACGATACTAGCAGACAACAGGATGTCGCTACACGCATCACACATGTAGCCTTCTCTGCTGTTAAGCACGGGCACGCATTCCCCTGGCACCCGTGGGCACCAGTGCCATGCTCCCGCCATCGCGGATTGCATGCTCGGGCCGCCTAGAGTTGCGGACAAGTCGCGGCTAGCAGCATGAATGATCCAGACTCTCCCGGCAAAATCCCCTCCCCCCCCTCCCCCCCTGCCCCCCCTCCCCTCCTCGTTAGCGCTGCCTCGAGACGCAAGCAACTTCACCGGCAGCCCTGGCCAGGCTGTAAACTTAGAAGGACCGAGTCCCTCTCGTCCATTCGCCCGATTCAAACGGCGACTTGTGGCTTGACCTTACCTGGGGGTCCGAGGAGATATCTGCAACAACGGTCCTGGAGGCTTTAAAAACCGAGCCGCGCTGAACGGCAGCAGCATACGCGGAGCAGGCGGAGACATCAAGAGAGAGAGACTCCCTCCCTGTGTATCGCCGCGCTCCATTGTGCGAGCCCGTTCTGCTTCCGGCGCTTGTGCGGGTTATGTAACGCCTTTGTATATGCTGTACATAAAAGTTTCGTTAACTCACCGTCACCTTCAGGGTTTCATTTCTCGGTTTTAAACAACGGTGGCAGCAGGCTGCGAGGCCCCGTCCCAACAACGGTGACAGTAATGGGATGCTCAGTTGCAACACTGCTCTGCTTAGTTCCGTGCCGTGCCTTTGCGCTAGCGCCGCCCACGCTTTGCTTTGCGATGCGCGTTCCTTAGCGTCGCAATGGAAAGTTGTATTATCAGTTGGGGACAAATTTAATAGAGGAAAAGTAGAAATATTCTCCAGGCAGCCGACTTTCAAGTGACCGCTTTACAGAGTTACGTTGCGATCGAGCCGAAGCGAGTACGCGGCAAGTACCTGATGGGGTGCAGACATTGTTCCGAGTCACATGAGTGCCTCCGAAAGGAATGGCACTGCTTCCCCAGGTGCATCAAGCGCGGCTTCATATTCTGCCAATAAAAGAACTCTGCCTAAATGGGCTTTTATTCCCGATACTTGGTGTGGATTACTTCTGACAGAAGTAATTGTTCTTTTTTTACTCACGCTGTGCAGATTGAAAGAGGCACGCGCTGTAGTATTCGTCGTCTCGTCAGCCGTTAGTCTCGTGCTGTGAATCTCTGAATATTGGAATGACTAGTCCGAAAATTGTTTTCCCTGACTCTGGTAGCTGCAACTATACAAACCTGGCTGCGCAATGAAGGTAGGTTAAAAGCACTTCTGCTAGGCAAATTATCTCGTAAAGCAAAAGGCATCTTCATCCACCATCAATGACACGAGAAATCGGTTGACTGCAAAGTTGAAACCGAAACTGCAGCTGTTTTATAGCGGCCGTTCGAGGGACGTTCCATCGATTTTCGTTATATATCGCTCGCCTTTTCCTTGCTATGCAAAAATTCTGCTTTAAGATGGCTTTAGCCTCGCCATTCCACTGGTGCTCATTCACACTAGGATGGCAATACCCAGACAACAAAGTAGTGTATTATGTAATTATCCAAGTTTAGTTACCCCTTTAGCGGCGCAGGTTGAAACCTGCTTAAACGATTTTTTTCTGTAATGTTACAGGGTTTTGCAGACGACACTCATATTTATTGCGCACAACTTCTTTATTTCTTTCATATAACGAAGACATTACACGACAAAAACGAACAAACACTGCAAAAGAAAGGAAGAAAAACGCAACTTTTTGCATTGAAATGCACACCAGACATTAGACTTTTGGGACAAGCCGTACAGTTTCCGCTGGAATCAGTCGCACTCGCCTCGGAAAGCGAAAATGCGGCATCCAGCCACCTAGTGGAGATCAGTGGCACAGACATTTAACAGTCAAAGTTTGTATTACTTGATATGCATTCCATACGTGAATGTGAAGAGCATATGAGGGCCTTACGCAAATATGGCATGCATTAAAGCACTGAGATTTATATTAGCAAAATATGAAGCAGCGAAGACGCACTGTCGAAATGATAATAGCTGATACGGGATTAAATCCTGAACAGCAGAAAATAAGAATCAGAACTTCCAGCGGATCGTGAAAAACAAAACAACCAATTTGTTGCTATTAATGTGTACCGGCCCGCCAACCAATATTTCACGACGACCGCGCCGGACTGAAGCGTATTTGAGCGGATTCCATGTTAACTAAAGAAATCTCTCAACTAGTTACTTTCACACTATATACACTTCATCTCCCTACCGTCCATCCGCCTTAAATTTGCGGGAAGTATTATGGACACTATCCCTCAAATACACAAAAGCCCAGAAATAAGCAAGATAAAATGTAAAGAGGATGCGAAAGCGACGGAAATGTGAGCAGCTTTGTGGATTTTCCTCTCTGTCACTCGACCTGACCGAGGCAGGCGCACGTGACCGCAGTGTTCTTGGAAAACAAGGCGGCGGCGCTTTCCGTCAAAAACTAACCGCCAGCAGTTCGAAACTTGGGGCGCCGTAGCAGGTAGGTCAAAAGCCGTGGCTGCAGGTGCCACAAACGGTGTGGCCGCTTTGGGGTCCCCATGACTACGCACAGGATAGATCGAGTCCGGGGTTGTTCGCACAGAGCAATTTGGGACGACCGCTCGAGTTCAGCCTCGTAAAAATGCTGCTTGGCTTGCTACAGCTTGTGGGACGCGTTTACACGGAGACCTGGTGTTCATACTCACCGTTTACACGAACTTGCAGCAGTTCATGAGGCAGTTGTGCTTCTGTCCAGCAGTCGACGCTGTGCTCATAGCTGCTTGCTTCGCTGGAAGAGTAGTCGCCCTACGCATCGAGTGAGATAACTGGTTCTGTCGTGGTTGGCGGCAATTCATATTTGCTTTTTGCTACTTGAGGCTGAGTTAAGGTTTCAAGCTCTCTCGCCCTGCTTTAGATGAGTCTTGCTGTCTGTGAACGAATCCCCACGAACGAGAGGATTTCTATGCTGAGTGTGTATATATGTCACTGCCGACAACGACCAGGGTCTGTCGAGCGCATGCAGGTAAAATAGTGACGATGCAGAGTGGGTCACTTGCGCACGACATTCCGCCCGGCATTCCAGTGCGTGTAAACTGTCAATAGCATGATGAAAACCACACTTGAGAGGCACAGACGAAGTTTTTATGTCGCGTCGATTTCAAACATTATTTACAACGAGGAAGACTTCGTCGCTAAGCGATCCCTTGAACCTAAAGGACAAAAAGAAAAAAGAACTCAGTGAGTGCAATGCACTTCTAAGAAAAATTGGCGATGCGTTGTTCTACACAAGATTCAACGAGTCTGTCATACGCGGTTTTTAGTGACATTCTCTTTCTCTCACTTGAACGACTTGCTCCACGTGCAAAGTCCATTTACGATCGCTGAACTAAAATTCTTATTTTTATGAAGAGTTAGAGAATCGGAAAATGAGAAACATTCAAAGTCTCCAGCCCCAACAATGACAATAACGAAGAAACATTTC
Source organism: Amblyomma mixtum (assembly GCF_055824585.1). Lineage (NCBI taxonomy): Eukaryota > Metazoa > Arthropoda > Arachnida > Ixodida > Ixodidae > Amblyomma > Amblyomma mixtum. The sequence goes on along the minus strand of NC_143014.1, from coordinate 227,617,403 downwards.
GTATGGCGTATATGATCTAAGATGAAAGCTCTGTGTGTAAATATTTGCGTAAATACCTGCAGAAATATATACGTAACAAAGGATGAAGATATATATAAATGTGCACTTAAAGCAATCATTATTGGCAAGAAGGAACCTCCACCTTACACCACCTATGAGGGAACAGTTCTCAAACTGGTTCTAAAACAAAACATTGTGGTCCCGGCAATTCCTTCAGTGCAGCATGCTATGGTCAAGAGAAATTCTGTCGATGCTTGTCTAACTGCGGAAGACGAATGTGGTTGTATGATGTGATGGTCTCAGTTAAAGGTCATGACGCAGTAGCCGATAACTAGCGAACAGTAGCGGGGGCGGGCAACCGCCGAGATAGAGGGATGAGGTGGAGAGGTGGTTCTTGGGTTGAGGTTCTCTTGGAAAGCTGCAGCGCTCCCATTGGGTCTATGAATAAAATTTCGCCGTAAACTTTTTGTTGCGCTGCTCTGCAGGCTACAGTTGGGAGGATGCGTTATGAGAGGGTGAAAGTAGCTGGTTTGTTGTTGAGTGGCGCTTCTGGAGGGCAGAGTTGGGTGGACACGGGTGAGATGGGGCAGGTGCATCGGGGGTGTCAGTCGGTGCATGGGCATAGCTCTAGGTGAGAAGCCTTCTATGCTGGGTGTTGCTTCTCGAAAGTGGAGGCTTCACGTAAAGTGCCATTGTTGCTGCTTTCACAGTGAAAGGAAGAGAACACACACACTGCGTTGTCTTCCTCTAGTTTCGTCCAGATTATGTAGTTTTAGTGTCAAAGCACGAAAATTGTCACAGTGCGAGAATGTCGTCTCTCTGTCATTCGATCTGCAGAATCGGAGAGAGAAGGAGGGTCCTCGAGAAGCACCACCCACCAACCAGCTCAGGAGCGCACCGCCATACATAGGGGCTGTCCACCCATCCACCGCCGCCCTCGATATACCTCCCCACCCCCACCCTCGATGTACCTCCTCACACCTGCCCACCTTCATTCTTAAAACTGAACACCCATCCTCTCATCAACCCAACTCTACCCCCCATAACAGCATCCAACCGCCAGCCCAACCACCACTTCCCTCCACAAGTCTTCCCCTCACAGCGAAGCGCTCGTAGCAGCGGAACGAAAATCGAAGGGGAAGTCCAGTCAAAGAAGCAGTGGGAAAGCCAGCTGCCCTACGGATGCTCCAACCACCAGCCATGTCCCCTCCCTACCGTTTAAGTAGCAGGCTGCCTACCGAGTCATCGCAACCCTCGACTCACCTCACCTCTGTCTTCTGTAAGCACCGACCACATCTGCCACCTTCACTCCCAGAAATATTCTGATGTGTGAGTGAAGCTTCAGATCAGAGTGAAAGATTCAAAATAATCATCGAGGGTTAATCAGTCGGTTTCCACAGAAACCAGAAGGCTTACCATCCTCCTTTTTTTACAATTGACGCAGGACCCAAAGTTACGCCAGGGACAAGAGGGTTCCACGAAGGCTAGGCACCAGCACATGGAAAACAAAGTATGATGCTGCACTCTTAAGACTCGTACTTGAACTCGCAAGTACCGCAGCGACGCGTCAGATGAGTATCAAGCTGAAAAAATTGGTTCGAGAGACGATCAAGCCATCCTTGCACTCTAAGTACAAGACTCGCCAACGCTCGTTTCTGCCACTGCTGAAGGGCTGATCGACAAGGCCGAATACCGACATGGGGTGAGTGTGGGACACCTTTTGCAACATGAAAATTCTTGAAAATTTCGTCATAAAAATGGCTCAAAACGCCGGTTTTTTGTGCGCCACATTCGATCAGGTCCATTTATCGTGCCCAAATGCTTTTTCTTTCCGAACATGTACAGTTGTCCGAAGTCATGTCTAGAGCGCTCAAACGGTGTGCCCTGATGTGCATTAAATGACAAACTGCCACCGTCTAGCGAGCCCCATACATGCATTTGCGCTTCAAGGTAAGGTTTCGAGCCCCAGAGAACTACTATATGAAGTAAGTCTACTCCTGAATGCGTCGTTAGAGTGCTCTAGACAGGTGTGCAGATGACTGTGCGTCTCACCTGACGCTCATTTTGCTCAGCGCTACCTAAATAGCTGACCACTGAGCTGTTGGTTAGGCAAAAGCACTTAAAAATTCCTAAGACACACTTAAGGGTGGTTACATGTCTGAATGCGAAAGGACTGAAGTGCAGAGTCGTGATACCTTACCCTGCCGAATGGAAGAGTCGTGAGTTATGACTGTGCCTACGAGGCATTATTATGCATGCTGCGTTCAAACTCTATAACCTTACATTACATTACTATGGGATATGATGGGATATGGGATGAGGTATGGGATATGATGAGGTGTAATGAGGTATCACCTATGCTATCCTTCAGGTGGCCTCCTCGAAAAGCTTGAGGCAGTACAAGCAGGCCAGCATCAACAACAGTGCCCGGAACGTGGGCGCATCCAATCGCAAAGTGTGGCACGTACTGTCGCCGCAGAACTTATGCGGTGGAATTGTCCCCCACAGACACAGATTCCAGACAAGCGGCCCAGCACCAGGGGACAGTGTGGGCACCCGACGGCCCCTGGCTGATGCAGCTCCTGCCACACGAGGCGGACGCAGACGAACTGCGGCTGGTGAGACAAGGAAAATTATTGATCACTATTCATGTAGAAAAAATTACAGAGGCACTAATTACCTATATGTGACGACAATGCATTAGCACTACGTCTTCATACTTGTAAAGCTGAGGTTACCGGCTTAGCCTATTAATCTACAAAAGTTGATTCCATTTGGCTGATTGTGCCTCCTTTACCACGGTAGCCACGTGCTGGTAGTTCACGAGGCAATCACGGTTAGTTTGCGCATTCCTTCACCCACGTAACGACCTCCTCCTTGCACCGTAGCCATCTTCTGAGTTCTTCTAGTCGCAACAAACTTCTGGACTCTCTCTCCCCTGGCCTAAAAGTGGAGAGAGGATTTTTTCTTCCCAGCCTTGCCACCTGCCAACCGTGACAGGTGGTAGGTGCTGTGAACAACACTACAACAACAGAAGCTACGTTTTCTTATTAGTGGGGCTCGTGGCAACAGGACCCTCCCTTCCTTTCCCTTAGTGTAGATAGAATCTTCTAACCAGAGTTTTCTAAAGGGAAAATTGGGAATCAGGACGGAAGCCCGGCGGGCGGCCCACCGACCAGGAGCCGGCGTGGACACTGTATGAAAATCTCGATGGTGAAGCTTCTGCTACACGAGGCGGACGCACAGGAGCTGCGGCTGCTGACAGAGGGAATAAACATTGATAACTATTCATGTAGAGAAAAGTGCTACACATGGTTGTGTACACATAGTTTACAGACTCTGCTAAAAAATGTAAGGAGGGGACGAGCGCCGCATGGCCTCCGCATAGGTGACATGAAATTTACGGTATACGAGCTAGGTACAGCCGGCCAAATCTTTAGCTGGCATGCGCGATGGCCGCGTTTTCCGTGCTCCTGCCCCTTGTGACGGAGCAAACTTGCGAAAATATCAACTCTAAGCACATGCTCACTAAGGCCGTGCTTAATAAGCAGCTTTCCGAAAGTTTGCTTTGTCGTAAAGAGCTGGAGCGCAGGAAAAGAGGTCGTCGCGCAAGCCAGCTAAAGATTTGGCCGGCTGTACCTGCGCTGTTGGACGGATAGCCTGCACTCAAGCAAGTGACTTCTACATTGATGGTCACCAACACCATCATCTTCATCACACCCTACCTAAAACGCCCCTACAGGGGCCTTTTTCCAACTCATCTCAACTTTCCCCCGGATTGAACCTGCTGGTAGACGCGTTCGTTGCAAATAGTGCAGCGTCTACTCGTTACGGTCACTGACAACATTGTCCTTCCATTAGTACTTACGCTGCCAACCTTACTGACCACCTGTCATAAATGCTGCTGTAAAGTAATAGTGCAGATTATGTGCCGTAACCATGTCCATTGTCATTTAGTAATTTGACAGAAAATATTTTGAAGTTGCTTTTTTTCTTGAGCACATGTTGATATATCTGTACTATTTATGTAGTTTGTCTTTGCACTCACTGCATTGTGGTCTTAGCCTCTGTTCTGGGCACCCCTTAACATTATGTTTTGGCGCGTTTGGTGAGTGCTGGCAGTTTGAATCTGTTGTATACTTCCCTGTTCAAAGATATCTATAAGACGTTGCCTGTCAGTTACTCTGAAAGTGACAGCGAAATGATTTCTACCGCATTCTGATAACCATCGAAGGGATTGCCTTCATATGTCCCTATCTATACGACGACTACTTTGCCCGGACTGCTATACCCTCTACATCCAGGTCTTTTTAATGCTCCGTAAAGTCCGGCTTCATAGCCAAAATGATAGCATCAGATTTTCTTGCATACCATTTGGATCTAACGGCGCACTGCATTTCGGAAAGACCGTACAAGACAAAGCCAGTTTCGACTGTAGCGTCGCAAGCTCTTTGGCAGAAAGTGCCTGTGTGTTTGATCCCCATGCCTCTGGCGCAATTGTTGTTAGACAAAAGACACAATGCAGCGCATGACCTCTTTGTAGGCGCGCTCTTTCCTTCTGCACGTTCTTTTTCACCCTCGCAGCAGCGAACCACGTCTCGCTCCCTGGCCCACCGCAGCTCACCTGACCCAGAGAATAAACAGTCCCGGACCGCTCGGACGTCTCGTCTTGGGCAACCTCCATTTCATGCGCTTTACACGATAAAACAATGATAGAGTTCATGGGACTTTTGCTGCGGACCATACTGTAATTCGTTTTGTTGCTTACGAGACATAATTCTCCCCTTCTTTCAAAACATGCCATGCTTACACTTTTTTTCATGAAACCAATGTTTGCACCAGTGCCGTAGGGTAAGCATTATATTTTAATGCCTACAATTTGAGTTGATTTTTGAGATGTATTGCCGAAAAGCCATGCAAGAATGCACCAATTTACGAGTACTTTTGTTGGGGGCCATATTGTATTCCATTTTCTTGCTTAGGAGAGATATTATTCATTTTCGTAGAAAACTCCTGACACTGTCTTTTACTCATCACGCTTCAAGATTTTGTGGCGTCTACTATCACCCTTAGCACACAGCGTCACCTGTGGCAGCTACTACTCATCACCTTTCGTTATTTCGTATGGTCTGCTGCCACCCTGAGATCACAGCGCCAGCAGTGGCAGCAACTAGAAAACAGCACATCTCACATTGAGACTTGAAGCGTCATCTACATTAGCATTATAGAAACAAGCACCTGCAGGATGCCAATGATGACGTCATCTTTCTATATGGTGGATAGAGGTGTTTGGGAATGTGTTTATCTTATGGGGAAATAAAGGCGCAAATTCCCATTTCTTTGGTGTACCTCCCTTTAATTTCATTCATATTAATTCTAGTAAAGCAAACAGCTAACGCTCGTTACTTCATCGTCTTCCAGGCAGTGGCGACATTTCTTTTATAATAGGAATGGCTCATTTGTGTTCTTCATGACTGCGCTCCTCCCGAAAATACATTTTGACCAAGGTAGGGAACAAATGAATGATAAAAGAAATTAACACAAGTAATAAAACAACCAGATTATTCATTAGTGTCAAATTTACCCTGTAATGAGTCAATGAATACAAAAAATGCGAGATGAGAAATCAAGGAATTTTGCAGTACGGCAGGAGGCTCAAGAAACTACCAGCTAGTAAGCATTTCTACAGAGTGTAATCTGTCGCCAGCGTTGTCAGAATCAAAAAAAGGCAGAAAATCAAGGCATCACTCATGCGCGCCTCGAGGTAGGCTGCTCGAGAGTGCAGAATCCACGAGAAGCCAAAGGAAAACAAGCTGCAGCGCCGAAGTAGCAGTAGTAGTAGCTTTGACACCATGGCGTAACGTAAACAGACAGGACAAAGAGGAATGGAGAAGACGAACAGAAATTTGCTACAAATTTATTCGTAGTGACGCTCTCCAGAAAGGAAATATGCATGTACACGCGCTTCTGTAAAATTACATGAACTGTCATAATAGGACTGAAGACGCTTATCACTACAATGTTGTACTACGAAAAACCATATAAATATTACCCCGCGACATGTCCAGTGAAGGACGAAAAATTCCGAACAAATCCTGTGCTTCAAGAAACCAATGAAAAACAAGCAAATTACGAAAACTACAAAACCATAAGTGCTCTTTCGAGAAGATAAGCAGACTGAACACTGAAGTAAGGGTCCGTTGGTGGCTTGTGAATGAGTGAGACCTCAAAAATCTACCTCGCTATAGAAGAGTTGCACGTTCAACAGCCATTGTGTTCCTGAGCTCGAGGCAGCAGCCGTATGTTCTCGGTGCGACGACAGACATGCCATAGATGAAACTGAGTTATCCTGCGCGCTTTCTTAGCCGGCCGTTAAGGCAACGGTCGGTCTACCTTAGCACAGACATTGCTTAAAGGGGTCTCGTAAACAGCAGTCACTGTTCAGTCGACGAACTTGGCAATACTCTTCGTACTGCAAGCCAATTTCTTTCTGCTACTAGGCCTACATGAACTTCAAAGGGTCGAAAGGTATGGCAGGTTACACTGGGCGGTGGAGGCTACGAGCGCTGAAAATTTCTGCAGTCCTTTTCGAATTGTGCGAGAGTCATTGGACCTGGTGCAACATTACAATTCTTTTTCTTAAATCGAAGCGGTGGCCTGGGACCCCTTTCTTATATATCTTCGATATTTTGTTAGTTAGGCTAACCGCAACTGCAATCACCACTCACACAGGAAAACCCGCTTTCTTGAGGTGTTGAAAATAAAACCTCCAGTTAGCTCGACGAAATAGACATGGAAGAGAGGTTCTGTAAAAAGGTAAAATGATTACGCGCTTAAGGACTTTAGAATTACCCCCCTTTCCAACAGTTTCATGTGGGAAATGAACAAAATTTAAGGTGCTGCATTGGGGTAATTTCTTTTCGGCGCGAAAGCTTGAGAAGGCCGATTACGTCAATGTGTAGCCAACTATCCACACAGCCACTCACTCGGCTTCCGGGCTGTCTGGCAGCGGCTGCGTGCATTCAGCGCCATCATGGGCCACCGCTGCGAGTAGCTGCACGTCAGTGCAAACGGTGTATTTGCCCAGGAAGTCGCCGTGGGAGCCGCCACAGCAGTCGACGTACCCAGTTCGCGTCAGCTCTTCCTTGAAGCGGTCGAACTCCGCATCGAGGACCAGCAGCTCACGAAGGCACCAGACTTCTGCGGAGGCAGCTGTACAGCCACAGGCGGAGATTTGTTGAATGGCGAGCCAACCTTTCGGCTCCTTCGTGGTTAAGAACGCATGCACGTTAGCATTTGTGCACCTATACTTCTCTAATGTGATGCGGTCCACAAACAAAGGCTTTTAATGGGCAATGGTATGCTGAGCTCAAGTTTTTTGAGTTGATGGTAATGACTCCTTCCGGCTGAAGAATAAATTGATATCACAGGCTGGCCTTAATCCGCAAGAACTGGAATAATCAGGAGGCGTACTACTAGGTGGCATAAACGATAAAGAAGAACCCTTAATGCTGTCTCTGCACGCGGAGGAGATTCGCTTTCGCTGCTGTACCGTCTGCCCAAAAGGGGCGAGAGCAATTTTACAATCTTGTTAAGAAAGGGGCGAAATACGCCCTGAAGCTTTTAATGCACGAATCTGGTAACAGTGCTCGTGCTTGAAACACGACGGTGGTTTAATTGGGACTTATTTCTTTTGCTGTAGCCGGAACCAACCTAAGATTCCAAGAGTCCAAATTCGCCGCCGTTTCACCTGTCACGCACACGAGAATTACTGCATGCCCCGGCGTCAGGGGTGCATATACAGCAGCAGAACAGCAACGTTAGAGCGCCGTACGATATGGCTTCTTTTGTTTGAACGCTCGGTAAATTTCGCGCGGGAAGAAAGCCGCGTTTGGCGCTAAAGGTCACCTGAATTGAGTAAAGGTCACATGGGATTCAATTTGTCCTTTTCTTGAGTAGGAGCAGGAGCTCAAGGTAGATTTGCAAAGGTAATATTTCAGGCACAGTGCCTACAAATATGATATGCTGATTATTGCTGTAGGTAGTTGAAAATGCAATGCATTTCCTCAATTAAGTCGCGTATTTGTAAAAAAATATAATTTCGCGGAAAATCCAGGGAGGAAAATGCTACAGCCGTCCCATGAGAATGCTAATGAAGAGCGCATAGATTCAAAAACTGCTGTGCCACTATACTGGGCAGCGTGTCAACGTATGTAATTTTTCTTAATTTTTGTTAAAACGCGCGTTGTATTGCTCTTATTCGTGTGTGAAGTGGCTGCTGCAATCAATCGGAAAACTTTCCAGAGTTATTCACCCCGCATACGAGTATTTAAGACATAAGATTACTATTTTTAATAATTTAGTTGTCTTAAAGTGGGTAAATTGGAACGATGGCCGCTAGCAGCGCAAACTCCGCGCAACTGCAGTGACATTCTCCAATCCTGAGCAGTCGCTCTGCTACGACGCGTGCTAGTGGCGTGAGATGAAAAGTATCGGTTTCAAATGTCCGTGATCATTTTGAGTGTGCAGCCAGTATTATTATTCTTCCTCAAGTCACAAGTGTCAAGCCGATTCTGCAATAAATTTTGCTTGCAGAAAAATTAGCGTACCTATTTTACCTCTAAGGTGGAGCATACGCCCTTGTGCAAGTTTATACTGTGGAACTCTTGCGGGGATAAAAGCAACGTGCCAGGATCGCTAATATCATGTAGGCATAATATTAATTATACTGCTTGCGTAGAGGACATTTCTAAACATAGCTCTATTTTATGGCAAGGAGTGCCTACCCGTCGGGTCCTTGCCGATGTGGGCGCGAATGACGACGAACGCGAACGAAGGCCGCAGATCGGAGATGCAAGGCACGTTGCAGTTGATGTCCTCAGCGCGCGCGTGCCCGGTGTGAAGCATCGCCAATGGCTGTGGTGCCTGCGTGTCCTGCCTAAAAAGACGAGGAGAAAACATTGCTCTCTTGCAATGGCCTCGCATCACAGAGCGTCTGCTTAGCGGATTCGGAGCGGAAATAGTTCATACCTTGTGCCGACACGAAGTTCCTGCCCGTGTGCAGGTTCTTCACCTCGCTCTCCACCACAAGCTCCAGCAAGAGATATGGCCGAAGTCCCGAAGGGAACCTTCAAGTCTGGATCTAGCCAGCTGTAGAACGAGGACGGGTCCACGGAGCGTTCTAGGCGAGCTTCCTGCACCAATGCGCGAGATGATGATGATGATGATGATGATGTCCTCAGGCTGAATGATGATGATGATGATGATGACCTCGGGCTGAATGGCACATACCCACGGCGGGGGATTGGCCAGGGTGCATAACGGATACAAACGCACTCGTGTACAGGGAATGGAGTATAATTAAATCTAAAATTTTGGGACGCAGGGCTGAATGTGCCCGTGGGGTCTTCGTTCTCGTCTGCACCTTTCCTCTGAACAAATGGTCCAAGGAGAAGCTGCAGCGGCGAAAAAAGCGGTGATGATAGGATAGGATGATAGGATAGCATTCATCATAGATAGGAAAGGCGCGTCATGCGTTAGCACTCCATCGATGGCACTGACAAGAAAAGAGATTCAATATCTTGAATAACCATTCACGACATGATGCGACAGGAGGTTATCTTCCTCGCCTTTCTTTGTTTTTTGTTTTGTTTTTTATTCCTTTCTGGTATTTATTGCGAGCAATGCCATAAACCATGCAGTTGTAAGTTCAGCGCTGTGTTTGTGCGTGTCTTCTTTCTTCGTCCCGTGTAAGCGCGCTGTTTTACGCTGAGATCATGTACCAACTGGCCCGGCAACTATCCTTAATGGCGATGAAAAGGCGGTCAGCTACCTAGTTAGTGGGATGGGGTGGAGAGGTGGCATTGTGGGTGGAGCTTCTGATGGGCAGCTCTTTTTCCATTGCGTAATTGAATTTGATTTCGAGGTCGCTTTTAGTAGGCTAGCACTTGTAGCGGCCATTGCCTGCATTTAGCCGTCGTGTGAGTCTTGCAGGAGGTGAGCTGCTTGCTTTATAAAGCAGGTGGAAGCGTGCCCGGTGGGTTCTGGGCAAGCTGGTTAGGCTTGAGCCACATGCTTTATAAAGCAGGTGGTAGCCTGCCCACTGGGATCTGGGAAAAGCTGCTTAAGCTTGAGCCACATGCTTTATAAAGCAGGTGGTTGGTAGCCTACCCACTGGGTTCTAGGCAAGCTGCTTATGCTTGAGCCATATGCTTTATAAAGCATGTGGTTGCCTGCCCACTGGGTTCTGGCCAAGCTGCTTAGGCTTGAGCCTTAAGCTTTGTAAAGCAGGGGGTAGCCTTCCCACTGGGCTCTAGCCAAGCTGGTTAGGCTTGAGCCACATGGTTTATAAAGCAGGTGGTAGCCTGCCCACTGGGTTCTCGGCAAGCTGCTTAGGCTTGAGCCACATGCTTTATAAAGCAGGAGGTAGTCTGCCGCCTGGGTTCTGGGCAAGGTGCTTGGGCATCCGCCACGTCGTTTATAATGAGGTGGCTCACGTTTTTCAGTGACGACACACCGCCACCAAGCCTTAGCGTAGCAATAATTAATTATTGCAAAATTGCAAAACACTCCCTTCTAGCGTACGCAACCGTATTTAGCTCAACTACGTACATAGGCTGCCATTTTTTTGTTCCGGTGTTTAGCGGTCTTGAAGAAGGTGATGAGTAGTGTGGAGTGACAGTAGGTTGTTTCGTGGAGACTGGCGCTTCTGAAGAGTTGAGTTGGATAGTGGGCGGTAGAGCGCTCTTTTGCATGGTGGAGGCCGACAAATATGGGCTCAGTGTGGAGTGGTGGCTGGTGAGTGTCCTTTTGCAGGGTGGAGGCTTCAGTCAGCGAGGATTCACACTGTTAAAGCTGGCATTTTCAAGAGGTGTCACTGTTACTGTTAAAGCAGTGAAAATACAGAGCACGAGCACTTTCTTGCCTTGCTCTTTCTTTCTTCTTCCGTCCAGTTTCCGCAGCTTTACTGTTAAAGCAGTAACAGTGTCAGAACGCGGAAATACCGGAGTCTGTTCGTCGCTCGGTGGCATCGGAGAGTGAAGCCTCCACTCTTCAAAAGCCCCTCCCTCAGCCACAACCACACTTGGTAGGCGGTTGTCAACTCCCGATAGACCCCTCCACCCTATCTCCGCCAACCTGTACCTTCCGCAGGTCCCAACCACCAACCACTCACCCAACTCTACCCTACAGAATCGCTACCCACAACGGATCTGCCTACCCCTACAATCCACAACGCATGCACACTGTGCAAGCTTACGCAGCAAGTAAACGAAAAAACGCCAGGGAAATCGAAATGAAAGATCCAGTACGAAATCCAGCTACCCTCCAGAAGCACCACCCACCAGCCACCTCCCAGCCTCAACCCCTAGGTAGGCAGCTGAAAATTCACCCATCGACCCCACTATCCCCCTTATCTTTATATTTTCATAAACGCCGCCCACCTCCGCCCACCGTCACCCTACAGAAAAATTAAAGTGCATTTGTGAAGCCTCTGTTAGGGTAAAAGCGGCTAAGTAGTTATCGTCGGTAAATCCGACTGATATTCCAGCTTTCTCGCATTGTTATCGTTTTGTAAGTCTTTTAAGATTTGTTCAGCTATAAAGTATTGAATATTCTCTTGTTCCATAATACGTTTCAATAGACCTCGCAGTAGCAGTGTTGCCGTTTTAACATTGTTGGGCAGTTTATAAACATAATACTTTGCTTCAGCTGGTTCTTTTAATGTTGCTAAAAATGACACCTAACCTATTTTCGAGTATTTACTCCTCACCGGAATTTCACTCAGTCCCAGTGCAATCTAAAATTGCCCATCAATGCGCCGTCAGGTAACTGCAATCACATATCTTTAGCAGAACAAGCATGTTTGTGGCCGTCCTCGGGTGGAATTTAAAGGGAACTACTTTAACATGAGTAGCGGCTGCAATGACCGAATAACTTCGCACAGCTGCCATTGTGTGCAGCACGTGACCAGTTCCACAACCGGACTTAGCATACATTGAGATCCGTCATGTGGCATCACCTGTGCGGCCCTTCAGATGGCCTGCTCGAAAATCGCAGGTGGTTGGTGCAGGCCACCGTCATCTGCACTACCACGGAAGTACACTGTTGCGCGCACCATTGCCGCAGAACTTGCGCGGTGACGTTGTCCCCCATGGAAACGGAAGCCAGACCAGCGGCCCCGCGACCAAGAGCAGGCGTGGACGCACTGTGGCCGCCTGAATGCTGCTTATGCTGGTACACGAGGCGGACGCGGACGGACTCCGGCTGTTGAGAGGAGAAAATATATATTGATCACTATTCATGCAGGGAAAAAATGCTACACATAGCTGCCAGACTCCGATAACCAAGAAAGGGCATGAGCGCCGGAAAGCAACCGGTTCCATCATGTGAAATTCGCTGTATATCAGCTCGGCGGCTGAGCTTTTGGAAGGATAGCCTTCATTCAAGTAAATGTTCTTTACGTGCATGGCCACCAGCGCCATCATCATCACCATCAGCACCCTATTTGAGTTATCGGAAGAACAGGGGTCTTTCCAAATTAACTTCTTGGCACCGGCTGGTAATCGTTAATGGCGCAAATTCTGCAGCGTAGACTGTAGTGGCCGCTGACAACATCGTTCTTCGATTAGTACTTACTCTGCCACCGTAACAGAGCGCCTGTCATCAATACCGCTGTTATGAAAGGCTGTGAATTACATACCACGACCATGTCCAATTGCGCTTATTAATTTCACCTAAAATGTCATCATCTCGCTTTTGTTCTAAAATCCCTGTTGCTCTTGATGTCGTCTGATTTTCTATTCACCTTTAAAGCACTGGGAGCTTTTTTAGCCTCAGTTCTAAGTACCTATACAGCCTCCGTGTTTTGGCGTGTAAAGATTTTAATTTCAAAAACTGAAAGAGATACGTCGGAACTATGCGTGAAGGTGTACTGTACCGAAAGATGAAAGTTATGCACGTGATATCGTTTAACAATTAGACTTAACCAAGAAAATTTAACTATTCAAAATTTTATGTTTTACATTTTGAAGGCAAGATTATGTTGCGGTGTTGAAGGCCGTCAACTTCGAAGGCGAACGTAGTTTTTAAATCTTCTTAATCGCTATTGCTGTTCAAAATATCTATAGTAAAAAAAAGCATTGAGAGCTGGTTAAGCTTGCTTTCCCGCACTGTTTAGCAGTCGTGTCTCGTTAATACAGTCAGGTTCGTTGCGAAGCAAAAGTGCCCATAAAGCGAGCCGTCTCTAATGACAACTCACGAAGAAAACAAGATCATGTACTGTTTAAAAAAATAGCGCATCATGATTACTTACTGCCTGTGTGCATTGTGGCGGGCCTTTAATTATAAATGAGGCAATCTTCGTAGCTCGTGGTGCATTATTCTGGCCGACATTATCGTTAAAGTTATGCGGGTAGGTTGAACCCCCTTGGAAGCGCCTAATGGTCCCTGAGACGCGTGATGGTGCCTCCCGGTATGATCATTTATCTCCTTCTCGACTTTTAACAACTCAAGAACTTTGTACTCACTCGGCTGACGTCTGCTCAATGTGGTTTGCAGCTTTGAACGGGAAGAGATTTTTTTTTTCGCAGCCATTCATAGCAGTGCTAAAAATGGTAAGGCGTGTGCATCGGGCACCTTGCTATTCTAAACCACACGCACACAAAAAGACCATTACCGCGGCATTGTCACTTTCACACTGTTTTTCGTGGTGTTTTGCATTCCGCATACAAGGGGCGGATCATCCGGTAGAGGCATTCGGGATTTGTTCTCTTCTTTGTCGATACTAAAGGACAAAAATACATGAGACGCAATAGGTTCCTAGCATTTTCACCGTGGCCATAGCCCTGACAGCGAGTTTCGACATGAATAAGGCGCAAAAAATATGCGTTGCAGGAACTTAGATACATCTGAAGTGCTGGAAGGCGAAAGCCGTTTGCGACTGATTGCACTGATTTGAACTTGCCGCTTTACACGTCATCATTCCCTTTTGGTCGTTTTTGAGCAATTTTTACCCAGATTATAGATTTTTCGGTGATCTTAAGTAGTAGTTACGCTTAGTTAAACATTTTTCAGTCCAATTTGACACAAATCCGGCGTTTCTCCGTCAATTCTGTGATAATTTTTAATATGCTATGAATTCAGGTGGCTGTGAAGTCAAACCGTGTCTGTGACTATATCGACGCATTTGGTTGTTTGCATTGTTTTGTTTTTCGCTGTAATTGGCTAAAATTAATTAATCACTCTACAGTCATCAAACTTCAAGTCGGGGTTACATTTTGTTCTATCTCATGCTACCATTCGTTTTCTCCTATCCTGTTTAGTTGCCTCTTTATTCGTTGAAGACAGCGTTACACAGGATGTGACCTTGACCGCGAGTAAGAGAAATTAAAGGCTTCCGCCTAAATACATAGAAATTTTGGGTCCCCAGAATAACTTTCCATAATTCGAGTCGACCATATTAACAGGGCACAGCTGTATTCATAAAATGTCGCGGCTGCGCGTGCTAATGTCGCTTATATTAATAAAGATAATCAAATACGCAAACTGGGTCTGCATTTGATCCTTAATAAATGCGAGCGAAGCCGTTTTATACGTATGCAATGTGGCAAAGCAAACTGAAAGAGCTATGAAATGCGCAATTTTGACGTTTATATTTCTAACCACATTTCTAACCCACAACGACCCGCTATTCAGAGCCCCGTTTGTGCTACTGGGGTATTCTTAAATTTTCTTCATCTGTAATTTGGTTAGAAATATCGAACGTCAAATTTGCGTATTTGATAGCTCCTTGAGTTGGCTTTCCCGCATTGCATATGTATGCAGGAACAATGGCTCGCGGCACTGTTAATGCCGAGCTCAAAGACGAAGCCACCGGCTCAGCAATAGTGGAGGGTTGACTCGCGGCGGACACTGTCGGCGGTCCCACGTCGTTCTGGCACTGTGCCTCTCCATCTGGCTGCGCTTGCTTAGAAGGCGCCGAGTCTACGTTAGCTGCTGCGGGCTTGGCGCTTTCCTCTCTGTTGGGCGAGTTTCCATCGAGAGGCATGCGATGCTTCTGGTGCCTGTCAGTGCGCACTGGCCGGGAGGACTTGACAACGCCAGTGTTCGCGGAAGGCGCGGCGTCCATGGAGGATGCTCTTCTGGGTACATTGCAGGTATCGCCAGGAACGCTGCATTCACAAAAGGGTGCGAACGCGCCAGCAAGGGTATTTGCACTATACATTCATAGAAGAGCTTGCGACGGCTCACCCGTTAGTCAAATGGCTACTCACTTCAGGCACTACGTAAGATGTTACCACTGGTCTGTACAGATCACAGGCTCATGGAACAGTGGCGCCATGCAATAAAATTCCAATTTATTAAGCTGAAACTATTCATGTTTCGGGTGTCCTTTCAACCAGTAGCGCAACTGCAACTGATGCCAGTTGCCCTGCTTGTCCTCTTGAAAGTACGAGTTTCTCGCGGTCAGAAAGCGCATAAATGGCATTAGAGCTGACAGATGCAAATGTCAAAGCTGAACCTTGGAAAGTGTTCGCTTGATTATATCCTGTTTAATGGGTCAGAAAACAGGGCTGTCAGTCATACGCTTACACTACATGGTAACCCACTGCTACGTTGCGTTCATCATTACGCACGTCAGTTTCCTCGTCGCCGAGTTCTAGCTGCGCCATGCGTTCCCTGACCATGATGAGCGTCATCATCTCCCGGGCCTTCGCGTGTATGGTGGCTAACGGCGGCAGGTTCGTGGAATTGAGCGACGCCAGCAGGTCGAACAGGTCCGACGAGTATGTGACTGGACCCTCGGGCACGCAGGGCCTAAATCCGTCGAAGAACAGCACGCCCATTCCCAGGGTGTTCGACACCAACGGTCTGCGGTCCACCAGTGCTATGCTGGCGAGTTTTGTGAGCACGAAACCCAGACACATAACTGAAGCACTGGTGGCCGAGTTGGCCTGTTGCTCATAGTGACCACCGATGTTGATCTTGTCACCCAGCAGTATGGACTGAACGCGGTTTCGAATCGGCGTGGCGTCGATGCACGACTTCCACGTTAGCTTGTTGTCCAGGTGCATGTTGTCTCCCACTGCGTAGATGTTCTTGAGGTCGAAGCGGCCGAAGGACAGCTGCCGCTCCTCGACGTACATGATGACCGAGGAGAGCTGCGCGGCTACCTTCCAGAGGAAGTACTCGGGAAAGCAGAGCCCCTGGGAGTCGAGGAAGGTCTCGAGACGCTTGAGCGTCGCGTCCGGCATGTCCATAATGAGGAACACGTTCGACGTGTCGGCGTCCACGGCCAGCGCGTAGACACACATGAGGTTCGGGTGCGCCAGCTCCACCCACTGCCAGAAGCCGTCGGGGAGCTGCTGCGATTCCGAGCAGGTGCCACCGTGCGCGGCCATGTACTCGCCGCCGTCCAGCGGGCACCGGACTCGGTAGGTGAGCGCGCGGTGGTACATGTGGAAGTCGAAGATGTCCCTGAACGGAGCAGTCTCGACTTCCACGAAGTCATCCGTACTGAGCGATGTCAGCCTGCGTCTGAGGAGCGGTGGCAGCGTAGACAGGTCGCTACCCTTGAGACGTCGCAGCGTGGCCCTCCCAATGATTGTCCGGTAGCAGAGGTCTTCCAGGGTCCTTGGAGTCTTTTGGGGCTTGAGTTCAGTGCCCTCCTTGGGAAACGGGTGGTAGACGTGCCTGCCCTGGCTGAGTCCCTGCACGAGGAGCTCCATGGTCACGGAGACCCGGGACGACGTCTTCGGGGTCGCAGTTAGTCCTTGTCTTGCCTGGCTGCTCCCCTCCTGGAGAGCCTTGCCAGCTGAGGTAGCCCACAACCAGAGCCTAGGTACGCCGGACCCGTCGCTGTGGCGTCATCTGTTGCCTGGCAGCAGCAGTGGCTAGGGCTGCTGAACCCTATCACCACCAGTTTCTTCGGAGGCGTGCGTTCGAATCGCACCGCAGCCACAAAAATATTTAACGGGACGACGGTCCTGCCCAGACAAAAGGCGGAGAGCTGTCGAAACACCGCCGGCCTACACCAATCTTCATCCTCGACTGCGCGCGCTCGCTCCTCTGCCCCTCATCTTCTTCCGCGCAGGACACCTGGTCGGCGCACGCCGTGACCTGGGCGTTTATTCGCGTAACAGCTATATATATATATATATATATATATATATATATATATATATATATATATATATATATATATATATATATATATATATATATATATATACCAGGTGTCCCAGCTAAATGTAACCAAGCTTTTAGAAAACACGGGGAGTCCTAGCCGTCTGACACCAAATGGGAGTTGTTTATGGTCGCATGACCTAGTCTGCAGCATTTTTTTCGTTCCTCAAGGTTGACTAATTAGTTAGGCTTAATTAACTAACTTTTTAATTATTGACTTGAGGAGCAAAGTGTCAATGGAAAAGTTGTAGATAGCTTTGAGAAACAGCTTATTGAGACATTTGCAGCAAAGTAATATTTAAGTAATGTAGTTTTTTGCCGGCCTTTAACCAAAACCCGCACAATAAGAAAAAGCTTCCACATGACAACTGTGCCACTTCAACGTCCCAAGACGCGCCTTAAAGAATAAAATCCGTTTTTTCTGAAGTCCTCTCCTCGATGAGACTTTGGATGCACATTGGGGCAGAGAAGTGAGCGAGCAGCTGGTCACGTGACAACTTTCTTTTAAGGCCAATAAATGAAGCTACGTAAATCGTAACTTGACGGAAAGAGCACTGCTAGCGGTTTTTCGAGGCGAAGCAAAATTTTTTCATTGACACTTTCTTCCTGAAGTCAATAATTAAAAAGTTAGCTAATTAAACTTAACTGATTAATTAACTTTGAAGAGCGAAAAAAATGCTCGAGACTAGGCCACGCGACTATGAACAACCCTCAGTTGGTTTCACTGGACTAGGACACTTCGGCTTTTTTAAAAGTTTGGTTACATTTAGCTGGGACACCCGGTATATATATATATATATATATATATATATATATATATATATATATATATATATATATATATATATATATATATATATATTATGCAGTGCCTAATCTTCTGCCTCGCGTAGTGGAGGAGCTCCAATATGAATGTGAGCTTCGCAACCAAAACATTGAAACTGGTGCCCGTGCAAACACACGTATTCCCGACCCATCCAAGCCTGCTTTTCTCACCTTCCAGTGAAGATATGAGATTTCCGGAGATACTCATTGTTGCGAAACTGATGCAGTGGAACCTACAGGTACTGTGTGGCTCAGGTTTCCGAATAGGTACCACCGAGATGACTTGGCTTTATAGCGCAGTTGCCTAAAAAAGAACGGCAGCGCCAATACTCTTGCAGAGCTCTACAGTTAAATACCGATCCTTGAGCACACGCTTTTTATCAGCCAGAAGTGGGCGGCGTCACCAGCATTTGCTAAAATCTTATTTTGGTTTTGAGCTGGCGAGAAACCACAAACAGCTGTGTATTTTTGGTACTCGTACATTAAGGCTGGAGAAATAAATGGAATATATGAATAACAATGATTTGAATGAAGTAGGTTCCGTAAATTCTTTGTTTATGATCCGCTTTGTAGTGCGCTCTTTTCATCCCGTTTGTATGCCCCTATGCCAGATGTGACAATTTTTCGTGTTCCAAGACTGCCCGCAAAAATCATGATAATGGTGGCTTTTGACACGTCAGTCTGAACACGAGTAGCTTTCCTAGCGAGCCACACTGTCTGGAACACGAAAAATGCGACAAGGATAAGGTTTTAGTTCCTAGGATTCCGAATACTTTAGGTTTTATGCGAGCCTAGCATGTCTAGCACAACAGGCTGCAGAAGGGAAGAAAAGGCCATTGGAAATGTTATATAATACACGTTACACAAGAATATTGGGCGTGACCTCTAGAAAATGTTGAAATGGTTTCCATCTGTCATTTTCTGAATCAGTGTGATACCTCCAATACAAAATCTTCGAGACAAAAACGGCCACTTGATAAGTAGGACTTAAACTTCAAAACGTCTACAGTTAGATGCTAGGCAAGGCGAAAACGTTTTGAGATGAGTTTAACCCTGCAGAGCTGAAAGGGTTGATTTGATCTTGACAAAAGTAATAAGTTCTCGATTACTGCATACTCCTCATCATTAATTTGTAGAAACGCTTCACTGAACCGGCTGAAATCTGATTCGCAATCATGGCTTGCATTTAGGAAGAGCCGCACATAATAGTCGAAGAAAGCACCAAGAATACCAGGGGTGTCACAGTGTGTGTTACCTGAGTACTCAATTTTCAATATCTCTTCGGAAAGACCAGCCTGCCTTTTTTAACTAAATGCATGGTGTTATAGTTGATCATCAAGAAACTTGCGTGTTAGAGACATAAGTAGTCCATCTTGACATTTTTCTGGGCTCAACGGTTCAAACTGCGCTTTAAAATTGTTTATGGAGTCAGAATGTTATGATCTCGCACGGCTTTACTCTTGATGCAGATCTAAGGAGTCTCGCCAGCTCGCGAAAAGTGAAGGCGCTTTAGAAACGTGATTCATGGTAATTCTTCATGGAAATTCTCATCCTCATCCTTAAATAGATCCAATTTTGAAACCCTGAAAGGTCGTCACCTGCCCTCGTATCTTTCAGGTAAGCAGCCAGAAATGGCTGAGAAAACTTTATTTGAGAAAAATTATTTATTTAGCCTCTAAAGCTCCCACTGAGCTCTCACGCTCCCCTTTTCACGCTCCTTCGAAAACTGAAGATGCGATAAGAATAAGGACTTAGCAACTCTGGCTTATTATGCCATAATCTTGATGCCAACCTTTTAACTCAAACGCCGCAGACTGCCGACAGAAACAACGGACGAGGTAAATATTTTCTAATACGCATTACTTAAGACAAACGCACGGTGCCGTTGTGGAGTGTTCAACCAATTTCCTTTGTCATTTTCGGAAATATTATGATCTATCCAGAATAAAAGGAAGGACACGAAAGGCCCACATCATATGCAGCACTGAAAAGTTCCAATAAATTAGCTATTCGGCTAAGCGAAAGCTTTCTCAAAGCAGAGTTATTACCCTACAAAGCGGGAATGGTCGCTTTCATCATGTCTAAACTAATAGGTACCTCGACTACTGCACAATGCTCACCTACTTGTGGAAACACTTCGGTGAAGCGGATGAATTCTTACTAACAAATGTAGCCCCTGCCATCTCCTAACTGTCAGAGATAATATTAAAATAAAGCACCAAGAATAGCAGGGGTATCAATATGATTATTACCTTCGTACTGAATTTAAAATATGTCTTTGCAAAGGGCAACCTGCCTTTTGTCCCTATGTGCCGGGTGGGACAGTTGGTAATCAATGAACTTGCCTGTTTGAGACCTAAGTAAGCCAGCTTCATATTTCTCTTTGCTCAACTGTTGTAGCTGTGCTTTGATATTGCTGATGTTGTAAATGTACGCTTCAACTGCAGTTCTCTTCCGCCTTATGAAGCTCATATGCGCCCCAGCTCACGAAGGTGAAGGAGCTTCAGAAATGTGATTCGTAATGTTACTTCTGTGTCCAAATTCTCAGCATCATGCGTAAAAGATCCCCTTTCTTCAATACCAACAGATTGCGCCTTGCGCATCCGTCTTTCAGTCAAGAAGCTACAGCGGGCTGCTAATTTCGTATGATAGGAGATACTCATTCAGCTTCCAGAGCTCCCACCGAGGTACTCGAATATCCCGACTGCATATTCCTGCCCGAGCAGACACTATGCTCAGAAAAATATGCTCAGCAAGATTTCAGATGTACCCAAAATTCCGGAGCCCTCCACTACGACGTCTCTCTTAGCCTGAGTCGCTTTGGGATGTTAAACCCCATAAACCAACCAACCAGCCAGATGTACCCAAAAGCAGCGATATACAGGTAATCAATTAGCAGAGACGTAGATTCTCACCAGCCGAGTGCTTGAAGAACTATGGAAAATGAACGAAATCTGTACTACCGCTGCTTTGATGGTCATTGTCACCAAGTTGGATTTGAAAACTAGGTCTGCGAGAACACCACAACTGGACTGATAACGCCTGCTATAAGCTGATCGGTTGTCAGTATTACAAACAAAACAAATATCTGATAGGCTCAGCAGTCTTCCAGCCGCGGTGGCCCAGTGGTTACGGCGCTCGGCTGCAGACCCGAAAGACGCGGGTTCGATCCCGGCCGCGGCGGCTGAATTTCTTGGAGGCGAAATTCTAGAGGCCCGTGTGCTGTGCGATGTCAGTGCACGTTAAAGAACCCCAGGTGGTCGAAATTTCCAGAGCCCTTCACTAAGGCATCTCTCATAGCCTCAGTCGCTTTGGGACGTTAAACCTCAATAAACCAATAAACCAATCATCCGTCTTCAGTGTTACAAACAGCATAAAGATCTTCCAGCAGTATGATTTGGCATCCGTGCGGTCCAGGCTAGCCAACCACAGAAACAGCTCACGCTGTGTGTTGTTATTTGCTGCTTTTGTTGGTTTATGGGGCTTAACACACCAAAGCGACTCAGACTAGGAGCAATGCCGTAGTGGAAAGCTGCTGACGATTTCAACCACCAGGGGTTCTCTAAATGTGCCCTGACATCGCACAGTACACGGTCATGTAGCACTTCGCCTTCATCGAAATGCGACCTACGCGGCTGGTATCAAACAAGCATCTTTCCGGTCACCAGGCGAGCACCTTAGCCCCTGAGCCACCGCGACGGCCCTATTGTTGTAAGAGCATAGCGCTCACGCAACCGGTAAATTGTTGTCGTCGTCACATTTGATTCGAGCCGCCGCGGTCGCTCAGTGGTTCTGGTGCTCGGCTGCTGACCCGAAAGACGCGGGTTCGATCCCTGCCGCGGCGGTTGAATTTCTTTCGAGGAGAAATTCTAGAGGCCCGTGTACTGTGCGATGTCAGTGTACGTTAAAGAACCCCAGGTGGTCGAAATTTCTGGAGCCTTCACTACGGCGTCTCTCATAAGTTTGCTAAGGATATAATTGCCCATCTCAAAGCTTTGGAATGGGACTGTGTAACATTCCGGCAGTATCAGTGCACTAATAATAACAGGAGGTCCACAGAACGCGAATGTGTGCGTGCTTCCTTAACCACTAAGAAGCAGGCAGATTGCGTCGTGAGAAAACGAACCTCCGCTCGTGGCTCTGCAGCTACCTCCGCAGTGGTCCGGTGCCTTCGCCAGCTGCTGGTCGGCGAGCAAATAACTCGAGCTGTAGATGCCGACTGCGATGACTTATCCAACAATCATTTTCTGGGCTAGTCCTTGTTGCGCACCGGCCCCCGGCCACCAGCGATGGCCGCAATCGATTGCACTGATTTCCCGCAGCCGCCGCCGAAGAGTGCGACAGCCGAGCAAGTGATTGTCATCAACACAGCAGAGCAGCATATAGGTGGCGACAAAATGACACGGCATTATCAGGTTTTCTCTCCGGAAACAAAATTAATGCAAAGCTTCACCGAATGAACCATCTTAAATTTTCTACATTTCTTACATGAATGTCTTATATACGCTGGTTACTTTAGCGGTAGTTAACTTGATTTTTCAGAGAATACTACGCGCAGCCATGCCATTTTATAAATATAAAATGTAAGAAAGCCTACTTAACAAATTTCAAACATGCATTTTGACGTTGATATTTCGAGCACTGGTAACTGCCGATCAATAAAATTTAAAAACTATGTTCACCTTTAATGCTGAAAGCGTTCGATTTCGCACTACAATCTTGCCCTTTAAAATCTAAGATAACTAATACCCCTGACAAGCGCACAAGTTAAGTGCACTTACGGGGAGTGCGCTTCGGCATCCCGAGTGACACTTTGGGCTACGCGGTGCTAAACGGGAAAGCAAAGTGCACTCGTAGCAAAAAAAAAAAAATGGCGTCAGAAAATGAGCGGAATTCTTGAAGAGGTGAACGCAAAAGAAAAAGGACTCATAATGACTGTCTGCTTAACGTGACAGCGCAAATAAAACGAGGTTCAACAGTTTATAACGATGAAAAAAAAAATATAAATAGCAGAATAGCCAAGACCAGCCAAGACTATCCAAAATTGCGGCAACAAACAAGATGGCGGCGGGCGGTGATGTTGCATCTGATCTCGTTCCTTTGTTTTGTTGCTTCGGTTGTAGCTATAACGAGCTAATTTTTTAACAAAACAGTGTTATAGCATGTAAAATAAAGTTGTAAGTACTTTTTATGCACTACACATATTGTCCCTTTGAAGTCGCTGCTGGCGAGGCTACGCACTCAACCCTCAAAGTGCATTCTGTGAACGCACTCCGACATGAGAGCGCACTTTGGCGAGTGCACTTATGTTCCGTCGTTTAGCTGTGCTAGAGTGCACTTTTAGAAAGTGACACTCTTCGTAAGTGCACTTTATTTTGCGCGCTTGACAGAGGTATAAGAGGTATCGTTTTAAAGGAGTTAAACTGACTAGACCTGCGAAAGCATGAGTTTAGTTGCTTCGCTCACGATGTTGCTTCGTTGGGTCGTCAGCCCGTCTGGTGACTGCATTAGACTCAGGTTGAGCTCTTAACGAGGTTAGGCTCACCTGATCTGTTCGCTCGTATGGAAGTTTACGAAGACGACGATGTGCAGTGCACAGAGCGAGGGTGTGGTACTTTACCACAAGGCGTGATCGGCTGGGGAAGAAGCATTTTGCCCTCGCGCAGTGGGCAGCGAAGCTTAAATGTTCGAGGCCACTGCGGATTGAAGCACCGTCCCGGCAATATTTAGGCGAAAGCCTTTAATGCCTCATAGTATCTTGACCAAGGAATGTTAGCAAATGTGTCCGCGTTTCGGCGTCACTACTTAAAAAAAACTACTCTGTCGAGGCTGTGAATCGAAAAAGGCCCTTTGGCATTTCAAGTGGAGACGCTACCACTCCGCCACTAAGGCTCAAGCTTTGGGCATGAATAAAGGCGCATCTATTCAATGCATGTGTTTCATAAACAAAATAAAAGAAATAAAAGAGAAAATAAGACAAGAAAAATTGATTAGAAAAAAGAAACAAAAATAAAAATAGATTACAAAAAAATAATGAAAAATTAAATATATTTAAAAAAAAACTCACAGTAGGCCAGGAAACGCATTCGCCTTGGAGCACTTAGAAAGCCAAAGTGCGACCTGAAATTTATATTTCATTTCTGCATGGGCTGTTCTCAAGCTAGCTTTGGCCAGTGTCACCATCAAGGTCAGCCTCCAATTCCCAACTGGTGGCGCGTTGCTCCTCACGACTTACCAGAGCTTCCTCCCATTGGCTGCAGCTTGCGCGATGCCCGAACTAATCCGAGCTTACCCGAGTTACTACGAGGCTTCATACAAGATTCTTGGCTGGGCCCACGTTGAGTAGTGCTTTCGCACTAAAAGTTGATCAGTAATTTAGTTACTATTGAACGACTGAACCGCCTCTTTACTATTGAACAGGCTGATTATTGCACTAGGTTACTTACATAATCTCCGCCTTTTTGTGCAATCTACTGCCTAAACAGAAAAGAGTAAAACGGGAGGAGGCTGTCCTCTATCGCACTATCTCTTATAAAACGGGGGGCGCTAGACTACAGCTTACTCCCTTTATACTCAGTACAAACGGGATTGCGCCAGCTGACAGCTCACTCCCTTTTAAGTTCAGTATAGGCGTATTCGTATTTACATTGTACCTCCGCAGTTGGCTCCGATGTATCTCGCGCAGTTTTTCAAATAAGCTGTAAGAAAAACACCAAAGCTTTGAGGTTAAAGAGGCGCCTAGAATTAAGGCTAAGTTAAAGCTGCGAATGCTGGGGAGGTAAACAAGATAACCAGGCGCGATAGAGAGCAATGTGCATATTTAACAGAGCAACGAGCATCGCTTAACCGCTGCGCCACTGCGCCCTTAGGTGAATGAGGACTCCCAGTAACCTGTGAATAAAATGCCGAGAATTACCGTCTGCATATATGGGAACTAAATAATTACATTATCGCGTCGTACCCGTAAGGCGGAGATTAGGCAGGTATCCCCGTGAATTTGTTCTGCATGAATAGTGACCATTATTTATTTCCTCGTATCTGCAGCCGCAGTTCATCCGTGTCCGCCTCGTGTAGCCGCCGCAACACTATACAGGAGGACATTATTTGCCCGCGGCGTGCACTGGTCGCTGGGTCCCTCGTCGGGTATCCGTCCCTGTGGCAGCAGCACCGGCACCCAGTTTCAGCGATATGGGACGTGCCATGGTGCGCTGTCGGATGCGCCCACCTTCCGGGCGCTGCTGTTGACGTCGGCCTGTGTCTACCACCTCCCGCTCTTTCAGCAGGCCCCCTAAAGGTCCGAAAAGGTGATGCCACTAGAGGGGTCTAAATATCATTCAAGTCCTGTCGTGAAACAGTCCTTGTGCTGTGCAGAATTGCAGCTTTATAACCTTATCTCCTACTTACAGTAGCAATTTTAAATTCCAACCCAAACTTACTCTAACACGGCTATTGCTATTAAAGTATGTATGTTTTCAGTCATAGGCAGCTGTTCTGTGAGTCATTTGGGTAGCGCTGGGTCTGAATGAACTTCAGGTGACAGTACACGTTCGGAAAGAGATAAGCTGGAATTTCTAGACAGCGCAAGTAGGTAAAACGGAATTATTTATTTATTTATTTAGTTTATCATTATTTATTTCGCATCTACTGCAATCCCCACTGGGGGTTTTAGCAGAGTAGGATGCGGCATAACATGTCCTAGGAACACATAAGAGATCATATTAACATAGCTTGAACATTTTGATAAATAAGCATCGACAAACCATTTTGATGCAGTATTGTGACAAATGCAGGTAAAGATGATTTGGAAACTTGGCCATTGCTGAGGATATTCTATTCATTTCCTATTGTTCGAAAGAAAGAACGCTGAAAACAGTTTTTGCGCGTGCTAAATTCTGCTATTGCGTGGCTTTGCCTATACGTAGTGGGATAGCCAGGTAGAAAACAAATTACTACCGTGTGATCCACCATATGGAGTCTGTAAACTAGTTGAACAAGAATTTTTGTCTGACACTCTGTTTCATTACTTGATTGGCACCAAGATCTCTTTAGTTAACTGTTCAATCATTATTGTGCGTCCATAGATAATAGAAATGTAGCGAGCAGGTTTTATTTGCACCCTTTCTCTCTTGTTATCATTATTTTAGTGAGAGTGTTGCAAATAAACCGGCATAGAATAGTATCGGAAAATTTAGTTTTGTATGAGAGCAGTCGTAAAGAAGTAGTGAAAAGCCTCGAAGCGCTCCTCGGACAGAAAAACTTGCGATTTGCGTTTCAGTTTGTTTGGTTCAAGTTAGGTCGTGAGTGATTAGAAATCGTAGGTACTTATAAAATGTTACTTTGCAGACAAACATGTGATTACTACCGCATTACTACCGTTTACTACCGCGTCTTACGGCAGCTGAAACCAATTGCACAGAATCGAATTCTGGTCTCAACAAGCCACACTTTGATGGAGGCGCATTGCAAAAGGCGGCTGTGTGCTGTTCGATGGTACTGTACATTACAGAACCCCAAGTTGTCG
The DNA here is from genome assembly GCF_055824585.1 of Amblyomma mixtum. NCBI lineage: Eukaryota > Metazoa > Arthropoda > Arachnida > Ixodida > Ixodidae > Amblyomma > Amblyomma mixtum. Next base: position 227,590,873 of record NC_143014.1, on the reverse strand, counting down.
AACTTAATCTAAAGCCCTTTACTACTATTTGTGTCACATCCTACGTGCAGCTTTGAGGCGTGAAGCGCATATACGAAACGCACATGCCTACCATTGAAGAGGTGCGTCCTTAGTTTAGAAGCAATGAAAAGAGGTGGTTCCCTTTGTGTTATCTTTCATCGTGGTTGCTGCCGTCCACGTAGTCTCTCATTTCAAGCAGGCCACTTAGGCGACCACATAGGTGACAACACATGACGGGTTCTAAGTCATGTAGTGGTACAGGCTATGTGCTCTGCGTAATATGGAAGCTTCAATACTTGAATATCAGTAGAGGCTACAAAGCTGTCATGCGCTCTACTTTCATGCGCTCTTGCGCAGTGGCAGCTTTTCAGCCTCAGCAGATAATCAAGAATTCCCCATTTAGCTTTTAGAGCTGCTTGACGCAAACATACGTTTGCTGTTTTTGAAAAAATGTCGTTCTTTTTGCGTGACTATCGGACCTGACTTTGGTTGCTGTGCGACTACAAAGCTTGCAAGTTCTTTAAATCTCATGAAACGCTTCGTGATCCTGCATGCGATACCATCACATCTTTTCAACCAGCTTCGTGTCCTGTTGTTAGATGAGCATGGACCGCATTGCATGTGACGAAGTGACAGGGTCGCGCGGGCTCCTCTGAGGGTTCTTGTATAGCTGGGACGAGACGAGAGAGGGGACTAGCATATTTCAAGCCAGCAGTTATGTCCCAGGCGGTGCGTGGAGAGGTGGTGCGCTGAGTGTCGATGATGATTACATTTGCGGTTAGCCTGATGAACAAATTTAGGATATAAGAGAGGGGCTCAGGGCAACTAGTTTGATTTAAGAAAAAAAATTGCCTGGGGCTTAGGTAAGGTTAAGCCTCGTTATCTCGAAGTGAATAGCTGCGGTGGCCTTTTCATTCTTCCTTCGCAACTGCTCAACAATTCCTGAACTTTCACCATCTTGGCTGCTCTTAGCTGACATGGCCGAACGTCGCTATTCAGCTTCGTTTACACGCCGTTTAGCGAGAAGTGCCTCTCGTACTTCTTGCGTTTCCGACTCGGCTTCGCTGCGTCGTTTAGCGAGACGTTCTTCTCGTTGTTCGGGTGTCTCAGACGCTCGTTGAGTTTTCAGCCTTTCATTTCTTCACTCCTTTTCAGCCAACTCCCCCGGTAGCACTTCTGTATCGGTAGTATAACTCTCTTCTCCTAGCGGTGCGGTGAGTGTCGATGATGATTACATTTATGGTTAGCCTGGTGAACAAATTTAGGATATAAGAGAGGGGCCAAGGGCAACTAGTTTGGTTTAAGAAAAGGAGTATGCTATGTAATGGCGCCCATTGTCTCTTCCAGAGTTTGAAATCTGCAGCAGAAGTTTTGAAAACACGTGCCCTGCACGGCCCCCTGTAATCTGCCACGCCTCTGCTGTCTTTCGAGCTAAATTAGGGCTCGCAGAATGATGACACCTGTTTGCTGCACTTGGCATATTGCCAGGCTTGTTGAACCAGCCATCACAGTGGCTTACGCGATCGCTGAAAAGGCAGCACATAGGATGATTTCTTTAACAATCACAGCTTTCTTTTTAAATACTTTGAGACTTACATAGGTGCCGTGTTTGCAGGCTGACTGCATAGCAAGGCTTCCATTATGTACCTTATATGGATCCATAATTACATTGTTTTCGGTTACCTCATGAATTTTATTCTTGGGAACAGTTATGATGCGAAAGTTAATGACGTTAACATCAAAGTTGAGCCCTGTTTTTTTAAATTTTTCATTCGGAAACGCGGTTCGAAATATCGAACATCGAATATATGCATTTGATTGCTCATTGAATTGGCTTTTCCTGATTGCATTTTTATAATATTGCGTCGCTCGCATTATGTACGATATCACGTACATCATGTCGGCCTTAGGGTAAAGTAAAGCTGGACGTATGGATCCGACGTAATTCTCGTAGCTTGTCAAATAAAGTTATCAAATGCCAAAACTTAAAGCAGGAAGAGTTGCCTAGAATTCTAAACATTGTAATCTGCAATGATTTTTAGCACAATAGTGTTAAAGGCGGTGTTCTCCAGAAAATCCTGTGTCGGCGTTGTCGTCGTCGGCGTCGTGAGTGAAAAATCACGAGCGTGGGCATAACCTCATGATCACAACCTCACCACCGAGTATGAACACAGCCTCGGGAAGTGCAACCTGGTTCGAACCAGGCCCATCGCTGGGAGCCTCTACCATCGCAGGGCAGTGCCGCATCGATTAACCGCGCCACCACTGCGGCACAAGAGATATGAGGACCCCCAGGCATCTATGAATGTAAAGTAGAAGTTGACTTCCTTTATATATAAGAAATAAATAAACTCTATCGTCATGCCCTTAAGGTGGAGCTTCAGTGAACGCCCTCCCCCCACCCCAAAAAAATGTTTTCTTTTCTTTTACTTTTTGACGTTGGGCGCCACTGTGATCGCAGGTTCTCGAAGACCGGGCCTTTGGGTTCAAATAGAAATTGACACGGACACGGCCTGCAGTTCACAGCATACCACAACCGCAGTATTCATAACCGGAGGTTTGTGAATGCGGCAGAATGAGTACTAATGGAAGGACGACGTTGTCTGTGGGCGCATAGATTCGATGATTCAAAATTTTAGCGCCTACCAACCGGTACAAAGCGGGGAAAGCTGAGGTCGTTTGGAAAGGCTCTTGATCTTGCGATGACTGAAATAGCGTGGCGATGGTGACGATGATTGTGGTGGCCATTAACGTAAAGTTGGCTTACTTGGATAAAGGCTATCCCTTCGAGCAACGCAGGTATTAAGCTTATATAGACTGAATTTCACGTGACATAAGCGATGACATTCCCGTGTTAGTCTCCTTCTTTACCTTGCTTGGCGGAGTCTCGCTGCCTTGTGTAGCTTTTCATTCGTCATCATGCATAGTGATCAATCTTTCTTTGTGTCGCATCACCAGCTGCAGATCGTCTGCGTCCGCCTCGTGTATCCGCAGCGGCATCGTACATGACGGCGGTCGAGTGCCCACGCGGTCCCCAGGTACCTTGGCCCTTCGTCGAGGTGGCGTCCCTCAGTGGGACAACTTCGCCGTGCGAATTCAGTGCCGACGGTGCGTGGTACAGTGGGCTGTGGAATCCGGCCCCTTTCCGGCTGCTGCTGTTGGCGGTTGCCTGCGTGTGCTAGCATCCACATTTTCACCAGACACCTAAAAGACCGGTAAGGTGATGATACATGATGGATATAAATATCTTCCAAAACCTGTCCCGAAGCAGGTACCGGGTTTCGCACAATGGCAGCTTTTTAACATTAATCGCTCCTTTGAGCTGCGACTGATGTTAATGTATTGCCCTTTATATTTCTGCGAACATTAACGAAAACTCTCGTTTTTATGGGTGTATGTGTTAGTAGATAAATTATGGTGTTCTTGTAAATTGTTTAGGCAGTGATCGGAACGAATAAATTTCAGGTGCGGAATACACGTTCGGAAAACTCAGGAGGCATTCTTAGCAACGTAAGCAGAATCAGCTGAGCCAAATTATTATTTTTATGACCTTTCCAATAATTATAAAATGCTAACAGTGCACTCTTCAGGTCTAATCGGACGCATCATGGAAGAAGAGAATGTTGAAGACTGCCTTCAGCTAAAGAAATGACTAAAAATGACTGAAGGTGAACGTGGATGGAGGTGAGTGGTTCTTCTGAAAAATGCATGTGGGGAAGGGGGGCTGGGTCAAAGGTGTTTAGTTGCGTGGGCAGCACTCAACCTAGGGTTTGTGTGCAGAGGTGGCAAGTGGCTGGCGCTTCTTGAAGAGGCTTTCTCACTGCCTGTAAGAATTTGATTTTTCTGGCGCATTTCTTTGGGCTGCTCCGTGAGCTTCCACTGTGTGGAGGCCTTGTAGATAGTGAAGACAGAGAGAGAGAAAGAAAGAAATTTTAATGAGAGGAAAAGGAGGAGAGTTCGGCTAGTGGTAACATGGCACTAGCCTGGTAGGTGAGATGGCAGTGGGTAGCGACTCTGGATGGTAGAGTTTTATGAGTGATGGTGGATGGCGCCTCTGGAACTTGAAGGTGGTAGGCCGGAAGGGGGGAGGGGTTATCGAGGGTGTGCAGGGTGGATCAAAGGTGGGTCATGGGGTTGTAGCCATCGAGTGGCGCTTCTGGTGAACGGAGGTTTCACTGCCTAATTCTATACACCGACGGACAAACAGACGCCGCCATTTCCCGGTTGTGACTCTGATATGGCTCTCGCAGTAAAGCTGCCCGAACTGCACGAAAGAAGAGGAAGACTACAAAATGTGCGTTCCCATCCTTTCACCGTGACAGCCGTAACAGCAGCAATTTCAAAATGCCACCGTTGTCTGCAGGAAGCCTCACTGCCTTCCCGCAAACGAAGCGTCACTCATCCTCAAACCATCTACCTCCCGTTTGCAGAGTGTCACCACCCACTAGAAGACCGCTCGACAGCCAAATGGAATGAAAAAAGGACGGCGAAATTGATTTCAAAGACGCAGTTCAAAATCCTGTAGCCCACTAGAAGTACCTGCCACATCTCCACCTCAGCTCCCCAGATTAAAATTCAGAACCCACCCACCGCCACCTTCCAAACTTCGCCACCACCATCTTCCAGAAGCGCCACCTACCTTGGCGCACCCTCAAAGATGAATAATTCTGTAGCGTCTGTGACTCCTCTAGGAAAGCAGCAAAAACATCAAAACAATCATCCAGGTTCAATCCAACGGCTAGCACTTCTTTAACCGTTCAAATTACATGATTGCGCTGACAGTTTTTTCTCTCGTGCTTCGCCAGTTTGCGCTGTTTTCTAAACAGTTATGAATCTGCACTAACTAGCCGAAACGCTTGCATTGCTGAAGCCCTGTGTTAACGGGACAGATCACTCATGACCCTTATCCGGAGCCACCAGAGCCTACAAACACATTCGCTTCCCGGGACTAGACAAGCATTGGAAGAATCGCACGTGGCCAAGCAGAAGCCTACACGCTGTTCTGAGAGTTCTCATGCAGCTCGCGAGCAAGGGAACTGAAGGGACGAAAATTTTGTGTTTCACAAGTTCTATCGAAGGTAATCTGACGCGGAGTTGCGTCCCGGTCCTTCGGAATCGCTTGACAGTTGCCGAAGTGCGCAATTGTATGCCTCCCACCCTAGGTGCACAGAGAGCTACATGTAAATATTTACTCACAGTTTTTATCGCAGATAGCGGTTTTGATATATGAATTTTGAATCATTGCATGAATCGGAGAATTCGAACTTTCATCATTTTGCGGTTTTCTAACCGTCTGTAAAAATACTGACAGTTCGTGAATTCGTGATTGCTGCTCGTTTGAAGGTGAGATTTAGAATTCGTCTCGATACCGCTACTCTCAAGAGTGGGTAGATATGTTCTAAACAATGTTTCGTAAATTTTAACGCAAATGCATCGCAGTTTGTTTTTGTTTTCTTTCTCTCCTTTAGGTTCAAGGGATGGCGCGCCCCGAGTCTTCCTGGTTGTAAATAATTTGTGAATTAGAAGCGACATAAAAGCACCATCTCTGAATATCAACTGCCGTGTTGATCATCGTGTTGACGGTTCGCATACACTGAAATTCAAGACGACTACCGTGCCTAGGGGCCTGCTCTTCGTCGTCAGTATTTTACCTGCATGCGCTCAACAGCACCTCTTCTTTGTCGGCAGTGATAGACATGCGCACGCTCAGCAAGGAATTCTCTCGTTCGTGACGACAGTTTGCAGACAGCAAGAAATGACTGCGACAAGGCGCCATAGCTAGAAACCAGAACACAGCCGATAGTGTCAGAAGCCAATGTGAATTGCTGTCAATTGCAGTTATTTTAATTATTTCTCTCGGGACGAAAGGTGAGTGTCATTCTACCTCAGGAAGAAACTCTGGGCACAATTTCGACTGCTTGTAAGAAGCGTAACTGCCTCAATAAGTCTTGCATGTTCATTTTATGAGCGCGAAGAAAGGGTCTCCGTGGAGATGCGGCCAGCAAGATGCTGCAGTGACCGCAGCGTTTGCTTCCACGGCGGGTCTCTAGCGAACGCGCCGTATCTGCTAGGCGCGAGGGGGCACCGAGCTTTGATCGTGCGTGCACCTGGCCGCGTGGATGCCCAAAGCGGCCATTTTCAAGTTGGTCTTGGTCGGCAAACCAAGAGTGGAACTGATGGGCGCTAGCTTGGACGATAAACGCTGCCCCCTGTCTTCCAAGCACCCCTGTAACGTGTCAGCAGCGTCTGGCTGCATCAGCTCGAGGTACTCAGAGAAAAACCGCAAAGCTGCTCACATTCGCTTTTTCTCAATCCGTTTTTCTTATTTCTTAATGCTGTCTCGAAAGTGACATGTCCTTCAGGACATCATTTGCGCAAATCATCTAATGTTATTCAGAACTTACGTTATGTGGAGTTCGCGACTGTACGTCAAATTCAGCAGTCGAAGGGTATCCTGTTCATGAAAGATGCCAATGTTGGTAGAAAACCTAAAAATAGCTTAAAACTTAAAACTGCTCTGTGTGCCCAACAAATTGGCCTCAGATTATTACCGTTAATAAGCTATATAGGGTATCAGAATGCGCACAATCAACAGACGTTCCACCTCCATACGTACTGCCCATACATTTCACGACGACTGCACGCTGTCAGCGTATACAGCACAAGCTGGTCAAATGTTTTACGGGAATCCTGCAAGGTGAAGTAGATTTGTAATAAGGAAGTAATTACTCATTGACATCCACCCATGCGCAGCCATACGGCTAAAAAGGAAAGCTATACAGCTTTCTCAGAAACCTCGTAGTTAAAGAAAATTTCGTCCTCGTCCGGGGTTCGAACCCGGGACCCCCGCTTTACCGGAGCAGTCGCTCTACCAATTGAGCTAACCGGGATGGCAAGCTTATGGTAGGGCGAGAGCGAATTGATCAATTCGCTCTCGTTGTGGCGTAACCCTTGGAGGCAGGAGTAGTATTACTGTGGGGCGGAGAACGCGGAGACTCCCATGGATCTATGATTGCAGAGAATGTCCAATTCCTCATATATGGTCTTTAACGTATTATCGTTATGCGAACAAATGCGTTCAGCGTCCATTGGATGGAACTCAACAACAGAACCGAACGGAAAACAGAAGAGTTAGCGCACCTAATTCGCATTTGACCTAACTACGCAAATCAACCATATTTTTTTTTTTTAAAGAATTTCAGCCAACTGACGCCTCAGCGTTCAAGGACACTCGGTCCTTTATTAACCTCATTTTCGTTAGCCACTGCCACTTGTTGTCGGATTTTGACTGAAAAAAAGGCGGCGACAAAAAAAAAGAAGACCGCACGGACGAAGCTCCTCTTGAACATTCCGTCGAGCCGTCCTTGCTCGAGGGCCAGACTGGAAGTCGACTTGAAGAGCTCCTATGAGATTTCATCCTGATCTCTGCCTAGAGCGTATCGTGGACAGCGACGTTAGGTACTTTGACGCCTGCAGAACCTTCGTGTATGCTGTGAAAAGACCGCACTAGGTATAAAATGTTTTGCGCACCAACCCCAGCAAACAAACGCTGTTTGTCGCGAATGCATGGCTATTGCCAGTGAGAAATGTTCTTTACGCGTCTTTTTGAGCAGGACACCGAGCAGACTCAGCCAGTGGCGATGCTACACACCGGGCACGCGTGCGCAGAGATGTTCAACCGCAACGTGGCTTTCAACGCCAACCTGCCGCATTCGATCGCGTTCGTCGTGTGCCGCGGCAACGTCTCTCATGACACGGGCGGTAAGCATGCCCTTCCATTGGCCACAGCTGTAAGACAAATGGACCAATGAATTTTACGCTGGGGTCACAATCAGGAGCTTAAGCGCTCTGTTTTTAGCTCCGCCAGAGTTATGGATTAAATATTCGACGGTATAATCATGCACAATACCAGTCTCTCTCGCTCTGACACGTGAGATGAAGGTGCTAATTTTTGTTACAAGGACAATAGTTAGCGGATTCCGCTTAACATCATTTTTGTGCATTGCCAATGAAAATAATATCTCTAGAGGCAAAAATATAATGGCCTTTAGAAACCGTCACTTCTTCTGCTGACACTGGCAGCACTAGTCATACACGAGCAGTCGTGCAGGAACTCCGAATGTCAGTGCAGCCACTCGCTGTTTGCATTGCAGGCGGAGAGGGTTCAAGTTTAGTTGGTTTAAGACTGCCTCAACTGCCTACCTCCGCAGTGGTCTGGTGCCTTCGTGAGCTGCTGTTCCTCGTCGCGGAGTTCGTACGCTTCAAAGAGGAACTCACTAGATCTGCAGACGCCGACTGGGATGACAAATCCCACGTCAACTTGCTCGTCAAGTCCTTCTAACGCACTGACCCACGGCCGACCGCGACAACCACCGATGATGACACGGAATGCACGCAGCGGCAGCTGGAGAGCGCGGAAGCCGAGTGAGTGATTGTAGTCTATAACAGCAGAACGGTAGTACTGACCGTTCAGTCGTGCGGTGACGCGTACGGCTTTCCAAGTTTTTTTTCCGGAAAAATATTAATGCTACACCTCACCTAATGGAAGACCTAATTTTTTTTCCACTTTTTACATTAAAATATTGGCAATGTGGGATAAAGCGCGCAATTTTTTTACCTTCTTTCCCAAGCTCACCGCCACTTCAACTGGAGCATCTATCTTCGAGTTCAATGCCTCAAGGTTTGCCTGTGTCGGTTGTCATTACAGCTGCGGGTGGCTTGGGGAAGAAATTTAGGAGATAAGTGATGGTACCCAGGACCACTAGTTTGTTTTTTCAAAATGTGCTTTTGCCTTACGTCCATTGATTTTGTCAAAATTTGCAAAGCGTACCATAAATTTTCGATATTCTTGGCGTTCACTTCCTCCAATAATCTGCCAGTCCCCTGCGCCCTCTCTGGTTCAAGTTGGTCTATCAGGGCGATGAAGCATCTTTGCAGTAAAGAACATTGCCAAGCTGAATCAGTGAGCAGGGAATGTGGTTTCAACACACGAGAAAAGGGAAGTGTACACAGTGATTTGTAAAGATCGTATATTGTTCTTCCAAATACTGGGAGAGACAGATCAGTGAAACTCCTCGCAGGTCGATTGTAAAGTAAGGCTCACATGTGCCTGGTATGGATCCATGATTTGACTATCAACCGCAATCAGCTAATTAATTATAAATTTTTAATTTTAGGTGGGAAAGTTAAATTGTGAGATTGAAGGCAAACCTAAAATTTTCTTTTCCGTTTAAATTTTATTAATTGGCAGTGTCGTTCCAAAAACCAAACGTAAAAAAAGCGCTTTAGAAAGCTCGTAGAGTTGCCTTACTCCGATTGCATATATATGAAAAAAGCTCGGCGTTTTGTGTAGTTTACGATTCAGGAAGAGCAACTTGATTTTGGCTACAATACCACGCGCTGGGGCCGTATTATAGAAAGTATAAGTGCTGATTTGGTTTTAGTTTTAAGGTGTTTAACGTCCCAAAGTGACTCAGGATATGTTTGACGCCATAGTCTAGGACGCCAAAAATATCGGCAAATTGGGTTCTTAGTACACGGGCATAAATCATTTCGTGTGAAGCGAAATGCAAATGCCGTGGCCTGGATCGAATCTGCGTCTTTCGGGTCAGTCGCCGAACGCCACAACCAGTGAGCCACAGCGGCGGCCCAAAAGTATCAATGCGAAGAGGCAACCTTACCACCTCTGAAATGCGCATTTTTGATTTTTGACATTTCTAATCACATTGCTGATTAAGAAAATGTAAACTAGGTTTACCTTCGATGTTGACGGTCTACAATATCGCAATAAAGCCTTGTTTTCTGAAATTTAAATTAAACAGTTGATTAGTAAACTTTAGTTAAAGAACTCTTTTGGCCCCTGTTGCGTGAATTGACCCAACAAAAGAAATATTCCTCTCCCGTGTGAGCACGGAATAATGTACTATCAATTCTTCCTCGGAGAATTCCTCTGGGATCCATCCTGCATTTGTAATCCCTGTTCGCGCATTTCCATTGAGGTGTATGGTCTAAAGAAAAAGACAAATGTAGCAGTATGGTAGGCATGGGGTGAACCCATCTGTCGATTTATATCTCTCCAACCATCTTCCTTGGACAGCACTGCGATGGGAGGATCTGAAGGCCACGCCTCTGGGCTCAAAAGTTCTCGGACGGGCTCCTTCGCCTGCAAGGTCTCTGGTGGAAAAAGCTCGGCATTATCGCTCTGTAGCTGCACTACTTACCACATTGGACATAAGGACCTGGTTCTCAAAGGCTTTTGCAGTATTAACGTTTCAGGTGTGTAAGTGAAATCTATGCAGATACGAGCTCACATGCAGTGAAATACACATGACTTAAGCGGTGGCCTTGGGCACTCGTCCCCTTCCCACCTTGATTAGCAGTCTAGCAGCTTTCCGTGGCATATTTTTTTCTGCTTGAATATTGATCAATATTAATTTCCTCGTATCTGCAGCGACACTTCGTCCGCGTCCGCCTCGTGTAGCCGCTTCAGCACCAACCAGGAAGACATCAGGTGCTCGTACTGGTCGCTGGGGCGCTCGTTGGGCTTCCGTAAGAGTTTTGGAAAGGTAAATGAGATAATCAGAAGAGACCAAGAGCAACCTAGATTCCAGAGAAAATGCATGCTGAAGATATTTTAGGTGAAAATAGAAAACGATAATGGACGTCATCAGGCTTATAATAAGCAGCGTTTCTTAATCGCAGCTGATCATTTAGGGCGACAGAGTCAAAACTAATGCAAGCTCGGTATTGTAAGTGGCCTTCTAGACATCACGCGGCAGACAGTGCGACCATACCGCCTACCAGCCGATGCAAAGCGGGGTACGGCCGAGGTCAATTGGAAAAGCATTGTTCTTCCTATGACTCAAATCAAGTGGAGAGGGTGATAATGGTATTATCGTCACCATCAGCGTTATGTAAAGGTCACTTGCGTGAATAAAGCCTATCCTTCAAGTGTCGTAGATGCCAAGCTCGCATGCAATGAATTCCAGATGATTTAAGCGGTGGCCTTAAGGCATCCCCTTTTTTAACTTGATTAGCAGAGTCAGCGTCGCGTAGCATATTTTCTCAGCTTTAATGACGATCAATATTTATTTCCTCGCATCTGCCGCCGCAGTTCTTCTGCGTCCCCCTCGTGTAGCCGGCGCAGCACGATCCAGGAGGACGTTACGCGCCCGCGCCGTCCACTGGTCGCAGGGCCCCTTGTCGGGCTTCCATGGCTGTGGGGAAAAGCGCCTTATACCTTCGGCGCCTTCGGGACGTGGCACCAGTTGCTGTCGGATGCGGCCGCGTTCCGAGCGCTGCTATTGACGGCGGCCGGCCTCTAACACCTGTCGCTTTTCCAGCAGGCTACCTAAAGGACCGAACAGGTGATTCTACAAGTCCTGCCGTTAAACAGACCATGTGCTGTGCACAATGGCTGCTTTGCAAAGTTATTGGCTCTTTAGAGCGGCCGCTGATTATGAAGAATTCCCCTTTAAATTACAACAGAAACTTACGCAAACATGCCCATTGTTCTGAAAGTATACCGGTTTGAAGTCAACTGCCAACAAATAAGCTTGTGTTTACAAAGAGCAAGTATGTTTGTATTTAGTTAAAGGCGCATCAGCGAGCTATTCAGGTAGCGCTGACACTGAATAAACTTCATGTGAGGAATAGACGTTCAGAAAAAGATGAGATGTCATGTTTACGAACATGGGCGCAAGCAGCTCAGAGAAATATTGTTATCATTTATTTTGTTTACTTATATTGCAATCCTCGTTGATAAATACAGCAGGGTTGGATCCAGCCAAAGTAAACATAAGTTAAAAAACTACAGGGAATGCTTACTACATTAGAATTGGAGCGAAAGCAGGGGTTTGTGCTACGTAGAAGACGGCTGTGAGCGGACAGTGCCGCAGGACGGAGCAGATGGAAGTTGATGACGACGACGCTATCCAGTGCACAGCGCAAGAGGCTGGTGCAGTTTAACAACCGCCGTGTTGACTGCGGCGATAGTCTGGTGGTCTCGCTGAGCGGCCGTTAAAGGAGATCAGTTTGCGCAGCACGGGGTTCGACTTTCAGTCGTCGATGTTGTTTCAATTTGTTTTTCTATTTTTCATGGATTGACCTCTAACTCAGCTGAAGGTCAAATTTACACAGTGCGTGATTAATGCTTGAGGTCCCGTAGTGAAGCTTTCGCTTCGTTAACACAGGCAAGAAACAGAAAAACAAAGAGTAAGGTAGCTTGAACATTTTGATAAGAAAGCATAGATGACACAATTTAAGCAGGGCTGGAAACAAATTCAAGGGGGGACTTATTTTGAATCTTGGTCGCTGGTTACGATATTTCATTAAATTACTGTTGTTGAAAAGAAAGTACAGTTATTACTTGTGCTTTCATGGAAGATATTGCGAGACTATCTGCCTTGTGGTAGAACCAGATGAACAAAAAATTACTACCGTGAGATTTCTTATAGAGGCAGTTATTAACTTGAAAGAGGAATTTGATTCTTAGCACTCGTTTTTTTGAGCTATTTGCAGCAAGTTTTTCTTAGTTAAGAGCTCTTTCGCTCATGTACGTCCAAATCTGTCAAAAATGAAGCGAGCTTAAGGGAGCAATATAATATTAGTAGCATATGGAAAGGTATTATATGCTTCGTACGGTTAGGGAATATACAAAAAGTTATATAAAAACTGGTTGACACTTTTACACCAGGCCACACCTTCTCTCAAAGCCACAGTCGGCAGTGGTGTTTTCAGTTTAGGAGTGCAGTACAGAAACATCAGCATAATGCTTAACCTTGACGGGAATACCACTCCGCACATCATTATTAAACATAAGCAGGAGAAGATAACGAATTACCTTTCCGTTGGGAACACTAGTCTACTGAATCTCGCCCTCAATTATGATGATTAAAGGCAACAGATTGTTTCCGGTCCTAAAGGTAGTTTGTTAGCCAATGTGGAAATTTTTATTTTTATTCCTAAGTGTTTGAAGTAGTTTTTTGTGACATATTTTGTCGGAAGCATTTGAAACGTCGGTAAATTTAGCGTTTATTTGTTTTTCCCCATATGTTTCATTGAGAAAATCGTACCCTGTTAAGAACCACTTTGGTTCATGTAGACCCGTCTTTGCAGAATCCAAGGAGAGCCGTTTTTGGAATATTATTTTTGTCCAAGAATTTTAAGATGTGATTGTGTATTATGTGCTCCAAAAGTTTGTATGTTGCAGATATTGGATAAATTGGGGATAGTTTGAATGCAGTATTTTTTACTGTTTTATGTAGTGGCTTCAATGTACAGTAAAGTCCTCAAGAGGCTGAACACTTCTCCGCCACGCAGTTACTTCGACGTCGATTCCGCATGCCTCTCAAAAATATGTTCGGAATGCTGTCCTGTTCTGACAAATTTTGAATGCCGAAATTTCACAGTATTTAATATGCCTGGTTCACTTATTCGAACATGTGGTATAAGCGGCAGGTGCAATTTAAAAAAAAAACGCAGTAATCCGTTACCACTATTAAAGACGGCCGTAAAGCCTTTTGAATGCATTGGAGGATTTCTGCCATAGTGAACTGTCTTACCATTCCTGGAGGTTGTAGAAATAAAACATAAAATTTTTTCATGAACATTGGCAGTGAAAACTCGTAGGGGTTAAACATAATAGCGGTGCTTCTCAACACGTGCTCCACATTTATACAGTGAGGGAACTTCACCTTTTTTTACCAATTACGCGTCTACGATTTTCGATTTTTTGTTTAGCCATTTCAAAAGCATTTGGAAGCATAATGTATGACCAAAAAAGTCCCAGGGTTCTTGCCATTTTTCTTTATCTGCGGAAGGAAACTCTCAGCGAACACTTTCACTAAGTTTTTATACCTGCACCAAAGTTAATCTATATCTTCCGTGCTTCTTGAAAATGCATCAAAGATGAGCGAATGCGTGTCAGAAATTTACGCATCATCAGCTCGAGGAAGGTCCCGGTAAGACGAATCTCTAGGTTGCTTATCTGCGACGGCGTCTGCACTGGTGAGTTGAGGAAAAAGACTCAGTGGAAAAGCCAGCTGCCATGAGAGGTTTAGCCACCTTTCCACCTCACGCTCCTAGCTAGGGGATTTCCCGTCCAGACACGGTCACCCTCGACACCTCCCACCCCACCTGTACCTTTCGAAAGCGCCACCTGTACCTCTGCCCAACTTAACCCTCTAGAAGAAAACTGTAGCCTCTGTGGCAAGCATCAAAGCAATCATCGAGACAAAATCCAACTGCTATCGTCGCTTTCCCACATCAGGTTCAATGATCTTCCTTTCCACTGTTTTTTTTGTCGTCCTTCGACCCGTAAGCATTGTGTTCTACCACCGTCATGAATCTACAACTAGCCACAACGTCTCCGTGCTTAAAGCCCAGTGTGAATTCGGCGGCTCGATAGCTCTCGTGAATGCGTTGTGACCGAGGCTACCGGTTCAGTCATCCACATTCGTCTCGGGAGAATCGGAAGAATTCCAAGTGACGTAGCAGCGCCCTGCACGTTGCACTATTATTTGTCATGTAGCTCGAACCGGAAAGAAGTGACATGAAAAATTGTGTATGCGAACTGATCACTCTCAGGTAAAGCGACGCGTGGTTACCGCCTGATAATAAAGAGTCGCTGCCATGCAGCACATTTAATGCTTCCAACCTTAACTGCATGGGAACTTCTAGCGAATATTTGTAGAACTTACATCGTACATCAGTTACTTGAAATTGGAATTTTATCTTTTCAATCACTAATCACTATTGGAAAGGTAGAATTACATTTTATTCATTTTATGATTGTCTCACCGACTGTACAAGTAACAACAGTTTGTTTTTCGGGATCCTAAGCGGACTCCGCGATTAATGCAACTCTTTAAATGAAAGAAATAAAATTGGGCACAAAACCTTGCCTGATAAAGATGGGTTGTTCTATGTGCAGAACAACACATGGCCCATTTTCATTGGAAATGGCTCGTAGTCACTGAGTTTTTCTTTCTTTCTGTCTTTCAGGATCAAAGGGCGGCGTGGTCACGCCATCTGCATCTTCGTAAATAATTTTTTTTATTACAAGGGAGAAAAACTTTGTCTGTACCTCTCAAATGCCGTCTTGATCATCCTGATCACTCTTGGCAAACACAGGGATGCGGGGCTGACTGCCGAGCTCGCGACCCGGTGTTGATCGTGACTATTTTACCTGCATATGCGCTCGAAAGCACCTGGTCTTTGTCTGCGCTCATCGAAATACACACGCTCAGCAAAGATATTCTCTGGCTCTTATCAATTCTCAGAAGACCGACACGACTCCGACGAGACGTGACAGCTAGAAACCTGGACACAACCCAAAGAAGCTAAAAACCCGTGTGAATAACTGACTACCATTGCCCAGAAAAAAGCTCTGGGTACTGTGTCGACTGCTTGGAAGAAGCCCAACTACCTCAAAAATTGTTGCAAGTTCGTGCAGATTCTGAGCACTAACACGTCTCTGTGGAGATCGGGCTAACAAGGTGCCGCAAGCTACGCGGAATTTTGCTCATTGTTTATCTGGGTTAACGTCCCAAAGCGACTCAGGCTATGAGGGACAACGGAGTGAAGGTGTCTTTCTTTAACGTGGGGTTCTTTAACATGCACTGACATCGCTCGTCTAGAATTTGGCCTCCATCGAAATTTTACCGCTGCGGCTGGGATCGAACCCGCATCTTTCGGGTCGTCAGCCGAGTGCCATAACCACTGAGCTACCGCAAGTGGCCCAGGAGCATTGGAAAATAGCTTCTTGCTGACGAGTCCAAGGTGATCGTTTATCCCAGATGCTCGCTTCACGTTTGTCCTGCTTGTCCAAAGCACCAAAGAAAACCAATCAAGCATAACTGTAGATGAGCCTTGCGTGCATTGCGCTCGAATTCATTGTTTCTTTCTCGACAACAAAAACGAGCAATGACTGCCTTCTCGGTTGATTTCGACTAAAATGGCTGAACCGGCTCAATATCACCAGGCGACAGAGTCAACTCGATAACTTCATACCTGCATTTTATAACCGCCACACAGTCTTCACCTTACGTTTAGGAATGCCTTTTACACCGATGTTATTCGTCCGACAGTGCTCAACTCTTTTAGAAGGAGTAATATTTTGGATCACCAAGGTTTTCTTGGTGGCAACGAATTCGTCTTGTTTGCACTCCACTGTGTAACACTGCCGGCTCCGAAATTGTACACTTTCTAGTAATGAGATGCATTCACGGGTCTGTGGTCAGCAAACTTGCCCCTAATTTTGACAACGTGATCTTTCAACGAGGATTGCAATTTAATAAAAATCGAATTCCAAATAATACAAGCCTTCAAGCGAGCTCCGGATTGGTCGGCATTCGCAGTGGTCCGAATAGAACACAGGAACACCAATCTAGCTCAAAATATTAGGCAGCAGTTGCGGCAAAAAACAGCACTATTGAATAGCTAGAGGAAAACGTTAGAGAGAACTGCGGAAACCGCACTGGAGTCATGCGAAAGACCTGCGCCTCCTCGCCGCCTCTAATTGCTCTCCTTTACCTCAGTGTCGATTGTGAAATCACGTCTAACAATCGAATCACATAATTTTAAAACGCAGTTAATACACCTTATTCTATAATAAATTCGCATTCAAATCACAATTAATTCATTTAGTTCGCACTGAATCATCTTAATTCACATTTTACGCAATTACTTGACAATCATTTCATTTATTTCGAACGTAATTCATTTATTTCGTGATTCATTCATTTATTTCACACCTAATTCACAATTCAGAATTGATTACTCTAAATCACCTTTCATTCATTTCAATGCATCATTAACTCACACTATATCCACATCAATGAACCTTAATTTAGAATTATCTCACCTTAATTCAAACTAATGTACCCTATTCACCTTGATTTACTACTGGTGTTTCTATATTTTGTTATGCTGAGTTGCTTCGGGACTGCGTTCGAAGCCTGAGTTGCTTCGGGACGTTAAACCCCAATAAATCAATATTTTGTTATTATTGACCACATACCGATTAACCCGAAAACGCCCATCGTTTCACCTCGGTATTTATTTCAGACATCCAAATTTCACGCCGCGCGTTGATTCCGCCTACTTTTCAGGTCACGTGAGCCAATCACATGATACATCACATGGTGTGTCACGTGGCACCGCGCTTCCGGCGATTCAAATTTCCCGCCATTACCGTCCTGATTACGCCCAACTTTGGTCTCTTTTTTGGCTCTAATTAATTAACTAATTATTAGATCGGTACCAACATTTCTGCACCGCATCCTCACATCATCCTCCTTCGATTACAACCAGTTTTGAGGCGATATCTCTTCAGAGTTTCGCAGAATTGCTGTGGACACGATTTTGATTAAACAAAGCCGCTTGTTGTATTGTGGTTCATGTGTTTTCTTTACTTGTTTCAGTTCTTGTTTCGGTTTTCTGGATTATCATGAATTTTGTCTTGTGACGTCATTTCATGTATATATACGCTGTCTCCGTTCAATCAATCCGATCTCGCTTCGGCGAGCGCGGCTTCGGCCGCTTATCTGATTTTTTCACCAGCGTCCGCTCCGGCGGACGCAGTTGTTGCTGCGACGCGCGTCTTTTCTTGCCTTTTTCTCTTTCCTCTGATCTCTTACCTCTCCTCTATCTGCACGTTGGCAGCGGTGGTGGCTTGGCTAGAGCCAGTAGCAGGCCCGTGCAATTTCCTTTTCATCCTTCTCTCAGTCACAACAACAACAACAACAACAATAAAGCGTCTTCGTCTTTCTTGGTCATGGGACACCAGCACGGACTCGGCTCTCATTACTAAGACGGCCAACACCACATTGGCGATCGAGGAAGGGATAGGCCTACAGGAATAGGGGATGCCATCCCAGTATCTTACAGTAATCCGATGACATCCGTCATTTTATGAAGTAATCGTCACTGCCATTATCTGCTATGTAAGCTGCACGAAGAAGCCCCGTCGACAGAATGTCATATTTCGAAGGTATTGCAAATTTTCTTCCAGTTTTCTTCAACTTCGTCGACTACCGTGGTCGTCGCCAGCGAGGTCGTCGCCTGATGAGCCACAGCCTGATGGAATGCTGTCCTGGGCCGAATTCACCGTGAAAAGTCCGTGAGTCAACATATATTTTCATCCTGTGAAGAATTTCAAGAAGGCAGGCAATAAATTTTCATGTTGGCCGTAGCACATGTGAGCTACCCTACGTCAGACTTTGTGCGTATTCTCAGAAGTTCATTCTCAGAAGTTTTCAAGCGTAGTATTGGGACAAAGAGCGTTCGTGCGCTGAGTCGCAAATGTGACCGTTTGTCTTCGTGACTGAGGTATGTTGCGTCAAGCTTAGTCAAGCCTCGTCGTCGAGGGAAACAAAGAAAAACGTGGTCCGGTTACAAGAGAGGAAACATTGATGCATTGACTGCCGCTTTCTCCGCCTTCTACGCTAGGTAGCGTATGCAAGGAGCTTAGGTCGCAACAACGACAGCTCGTCATGGAAAAGTTGGATTTTGTTGCTGTAGACATGGAAGTTTAAAAGGCCACGTGCTTTCCGTCTTCCAGTATCCAATATCAGTCACTGTCCAATATCTGTCAAAATGACTTTATCCTCTTTCACTGGCGTCCGCGCGCCGAACCCATTTCTTCAGCATCCGGGTCGTCCACGAGTTCCATTTAATCCATGGATGCAAAGTTTTGAACTTTACCTGACTGTATCAGGTGGGTCGGCAGCGACCGCCGAGAACAAAAAAGCCCTCCTCCTATATAGTCTCGGAGATGCAGGAAGGAGAATTTATTTCGCTCGCGCTGCATCTCAGGGGTGAGACGCTAGACCGCTCATTGACAGACGCTCGCGTCGCATCTACAAGTGAGACGCTAGCTCACTCGCCGACAGACGCGCCGTTGAAAGTGAGACGCAAGATGTCTACAAGTCAACTGTTGCCTAACTGCAACAAGAATTCAGTACCCCTTCCAATTTAGTGATGGAACGGAAAAGATTTCAAAACAGGCAGCAATTACCGGGCGAGTCCATCACAGAGTACATTGCTGCCCTGCGTGATTTGCTTCAGCTGTGTGATTATGCTTCTCCTGAAGAAATGCTGAGGGACTGATTTGTGACGGGAGTCTCTTCCCAAAGGGTTAGAGAGAACCTTTGGCTGGAAGGACCCCGAGTTACGTTCTCCGCAGCGTCCAGCATTGCGTTGCAGTACAAACAAGTGACTCGCGAGGCACGAGAGTTCTTGGCCCCTGTCCAGCCCATAAGGAAAGCAACGTCGAATCAACCAGCGTTCTCACAAAGGCCGGCACCCGAGCAATTTTGTCCTCGTTTTCCATCACAAGCGCCGAGCTTTTCTCAGCAACCACCTGCGTCGCAGGCTGCAGAATATCAACATAGACAGTACAGTCCGCGGTATACGCGTCTGAGTTATCCTCCGCAAAATAATACAACATCGTCGATGTCGCAACAGCCTATGAGGCAGCGTGATACCAGGCATTTTCAACCGCAAAATCAGCGTTCAAGGCAGTAGTCTTGTTTTCGTTGCGGATCAAGTCGTCGCAGTGCCGCAGCGTCTAATTGCCCAGCTCAAGGCAAGACATACTTCTTCTGCGGAAAAATTGGTCACTTCGCTTCCATGTGTAGGCAGCGCTCAGCTGTACGGGAAAGACATCAAGAACAAGAAGAAACAAGCCAGCAAGAACAATTTCCTGTAGAAACGATCCGAGTGACAGAGCAAGCCAGGATAGACTTTCCCGCAACGCAGCTCCGTGATCAGCTTATACCGCAGTCGCACAGCCGAACGCTGGACAAACCAAGTCTCAACCAAAGGTCACAACTTGATCCTACTCATTCTTGCGTTCAATCATCACCAAGCAATGGTCAAGTCTCGGAACTTGAAAAAACAGCGTCCATGTCTAACGGACTTGAAGTCACAGAAAATCAGAGTGAACATTATACAGAAGAATCCTTGGCCAGCAATGTTTACGTTATTGATAAGGATCGGAGGTCTGGCATTCATATCCAGTTGCAAGTGGCATAGGTCCATTTGTCTTTCTTAGTTGATTTGGGTCTGCTGTTTCCATTATTGATAAGAGTACTTTTTCAAGGTATTTTTCAACCGCTCAACTACTTGAAGCACCTCGTGTAACACTTGTGGATTATTCCAAGCGTTCTATTAATGTGCTAGGATGTTTCACTGCACCAGTCAAGTATCATGACAGAACTGTTCCTATTATCTTCTATGTTGTCTCTGAGGGTACTACACTTATTGGCTTGGATGCCATTCGAGCTCTGAATTTATTTATTGTGGGAGCAACCTTGCAGTGTTTTCAGACGGTGGCGAATCCTGTTGAGAAAATTCCCTCCGCATTAACGACTGAGTTTCCGAAACTCTTTTCAGACGAAGTGGGACTGGCTAAAGGGTTCCAGCATGAAGTGAAAGTGCGTCCGAATGTGCAACCTGTAGTTGCCAAATTACGACGGTTACCACTTGCTATCAGTTCAAAAGTCTCTGAAGAACGCGAACGGTTAGAGAAGCAAGATATTATTGAAAGAGTAAACGCGTCAGAATGGATTTCACCAATCGTGGTTATCCAGAAACCCAATGGAAAAATCCGCTTGTGTATTGACTTGCGTGAAGTCAATAAGGCCGCGTTACCTGATGTGTTCCCACTGCCACATACAGAGGAACTTCTCCATGCACTGATGTTTGATCCCTATTTGTTCACTGTTGTGACTACCGATGCTTCGGATGTAGGACTGGGAGCACTCCTCCAGCAATCGGGTTCACACGATCTCCAAACGGTAGCTTTCTCTTCTCGGACCTTGTCTCCTACAGAGCGAAAGTACTCTGTGCCTCCACTGGCTCCATGCTGCATCGTGGGTGGCCTGCAGCGATCCCACAACACTGTGCCGCATCCTTTACCCGAGCGTGAGCCCAATCGTCAAAAGTGGATTGACTTTGTGCGAAAGTGTCTTGGCCGCGATGACTTGTTTGACTGGATGTCGCCAGAGCATGAGGAGAGCTTCATGTGCTCGCTGCACACTGCATCTGGTTCCTTCACACGCCTATTTCCGGAGAAGTGCCTCAGGCCCGACGCTGCTCCTACCTTGTACCCAAAAAGGTGACAGCCTGGGGCATCCTGTGCAAGGACATGTCTTTTGTGATGTGCGTGTGTTGTGATGATCCTTCACTGTGTGGTGATGCTGCAGTGTGTGGTGATTTCTAATCCAGGGACTTCTCATCATAGCTGCGGTCTGAAGGTCCTCTCCGGAGCACGCCCAGCGGCCAAAGAGGACTGTTCGGAAGCCTTTGTGGCTCGAGAACTTTGTGACAAAGTGATTTGTTTTTTGTATGTACATTTCTTGTGTGTATAAAAGAGAGAGTGTGTTCTCTTGTTTGTGTGATTTTTTTAATATAGCTGTAAATCTTTTTTCCCGGGGAATAAGTAAACTAAGCGGAATAAGAGAATAAGTGGAATAAGTAAAATAAGCGGAATAAGAGAATAAGAGAATAAGTGGAACAAGTAAAATAAGCGGAATAAGAGAATAAGTGGATCAAGAGAATAAGTGAAATATGTTCGCTTTCTTGTGTGTCAGTTTTTATATGTATTTGTGAATTTTTTTTCCATGGAAGGAAGAGTGTGTGTTTTCTTGTTTGTGTGTCAATTTTTATATGTATCTGTGAATCCTTTTCCCCCAATGAAGGGAGTATGTTGTATTGAGGTTCATGTGTTCTCTGTACTTGTTTCAGTTCTTGTTTCGGTTTTGTGGATTGTCTTGGATTCTGTCTTGTGACGTCATTTCATGTATTTATACGCTGTATCCGTTCAATAAAGCTTCTTGGTTTTTCTTGGTCATGGGACAGCAGCACGGACTCGGCTCTCATTACTAAGACGGCCAACACCACACCGCCTACGTAGACTAGTAATGCTCTCCCATTATTAAAACCGACCAGTGGTACAAGACGACTAAACAGTGCTTCTTTCGCCTCAAGCTGCTGCTGCCAAATGAGGGATGCTGCCCCCTTATAACGCCGCCTCGGTGATGATATGTAGTCAGCGCAGCAGCAAGGGGATCCAGAAGATCAGAGCATATGACCAGAACACCACTTACCACTAGCCAATGCAAGCGGCCAAGCTTTAGGCAGCCACTGATTGGGAAGCATGACCGCAAATATAATGAAGAGGCCTGCAGTGGAACAACACGATTAAACAGCGCTCCTATCGAAGCAAAACGCTGCAGCTGAACAAGAAATTATTTCACCCGCAAATAAACCACGTCCCCAAATCTTAATTTCAGCAACCTTGATTTTGTTGGCCATTACCAGGTGTCCTCGGATAATTTGTTCACGGCAAAGGTTGAAACGAGGAAGTTTTGTTTCATGGGGTTTAATGCCTCAAAGCGACCCAGGTTATCAGAATCGCCATAGTGGATGGCTCCGACAATTGTGACCAACTGAGGTTCCTTAACATACAATGACATCGCACAGCACACGGACAAAATGAATTTTGCCTCCATCAAAATCGGACCGTCGCGGCCGGGGTGGAGCCCTCGTCTTTAGCGTCAGCAGCCGAGCACCGTAAACACTGAGCTACCGCGGCGGCTTGGAGACGAGAAAGAAGACCGCACTTCACAGCCCGTGCATTGCTGTTAGAAGCTCGCCTAACACATTGTGTCCGCCTATCTTCTCGAAGGCTCGCTGGAACTCGATTTGCAAGACCCCTTATGGCGCTTCGGCGAAGTCTCCTTCTACACCTTGTGGTGGTGTCCAGGATCTTCGAGGCGAATATCCTGGACACCGGAAGGAATATCATGTCTGCGGTCAGACGCCCGCACAAGGTATAAGCTTTTTGCGCAGACTCCGATATGCGATGCCATTGTGAGACAGCAATGTTCTTTACGTGTCTTTGGCGCAGCACGTAGAGAAGGCTCGGCATGCGGTGATGCTTCGCACCGGGCAAGCGCCCGCAGAGATCTTCAACCGCAGCATGGCTTGCATCGTCCAGCTGCGGAGTTCGTTCGTGTTCCTCGTTTGGCGCGGCCACCTCGACGAGGACACGAGTGGTAAGCACTGCTTTCAATCAACGGGCCTACCTTTCAAAATGACCCCTCCGCGAACGGTGTAAATAATAACTTATTGACATGACATTCCGCATCCATTCATTCGGCTTTGAACTCCGCCAAAATTATTGAATGACCATTCGACAGTATGAGCACCCACAATGAAAGCTGCACTTGCTCTGTGATGTAAGCCAAATATGCTCATTTGTGCTGCAAGCACAACTGTTAGCGGATTCTCTCTGACATCTGTGATGTCCAGGAAGAATGAAATTAGTACCTTCAAGCTCAAAATGATATGGTCGTTTTAAACCACCACTTTTTATGCTCACATCGGTACCATAGCTCACAAAAGAGGGGTGCGCTACAACCTGTAACGTGCGTTACGGCAGCTTTTTGTCGTTATCATGGTCAGTTACGCTATGGGCATTGGCAACAACATGCGGAACCAAAGGTCTAGTCAGCGCGAAAACGCGAAAAAAAAAAAGAAACCTTTATTTTGGTGCCCAACGTTATCGGCGGGAAATGCAGCAGGTCGCTCGACGTCCGCGTCGTGCGCAATGGTTTCAGCGTCTGTGCCGAGCCGATCTCAATGTAAACCCGACGCACAACAAGTCTGCCGTGAGCATTTTGAGTCAGTCCTTTTCACTGGCGGCTCCTAGACAAAGCCACTCGTGAGATAGTTTTATGCGTCCAAGGATTTCATTGCATTATAAGTGGAAAACCAGCGGAAAGGACGCTTTGATAAGCAAAAGTACAAAGTACAACGCTGTCCAGCCTTCTCCTGTGTACTTCTCCTGCTTGTGAACGCGTCCTTTCCGCTGGTTTTCCACTTACCATGCACAGAATGGCCCAACAAGTACGGTTCCTTAGGGTTCCTGAATTTATTGCATTAATTAGTCACTAATATTAGATATTTCGCCCTTTGGAACAACATAAATGTCAAATGACAGCTCACCATTTGTAAGCAAACAAATTGGCGGAGACACTTAAGCTCCGCCTTGAGGGGGTACGATACGATAGCGTACTGGATTAATTCCCATATATGCAGAAGGTCATTCTGTACCTAACTTTGATAGATCCCTAGGAATCATTATGCCACTCCTGGCGCAGTGATGCAGCGGTAAAGCGATGTACCACACCCTTGCGATGGCAGGTGCTCCGACTGGTGCGCCTTGCGCGGCCCACATTGCTCTTCCCGAACGACCATTCATGGTTTTGAATGCCACCTGCCACCATGGGCCATTCGCTCACTATCCTTTGAGCAGGTTCTGATTACCCTGTAAAGTCATTAACCTGCCTCTTAGATTGCTCTCTGGGGACCCCCTGCCCGAGCCCCGCCCGTGATTAATCTCTCAGAAAGCCGACACAGGATTCTCTGCTGAATGGGGCTTTTAATGTTATTGCGTTAAAAATGGATGAACTCCGCTGAACAGGGCTACTTTTCTTTCGCATCGCTCCTTCTATACTGCGTCCATGCATTGCACGCTTACTAAGATGTGATGTGCCTGGCTGACTCATCCTGTTCGCTCAGGATATTCATGGAGATCATATCCACAGCAGCTCAGTCAGCTTAGTCCACCTTGGTCTTTCGAAGTGTAGTGCGAGCTGGCCAGCGCGATTGCCAGCGCTACCCCAGCTGCCACCGCAACCATGTGATGTCACTGTGAACACTACCTATACCGGATTATTCGAAGCCGGCTACGCACGCGCAGTAGTAGGCGCGCGGCTAGATAGGGCCACTGAGCTTGCGCAGAAGCCGTCAATAATTCGTTATGCATCAGGACTCCTTCATCTCCGCAGGGCTACATGTTTCTATAAAGGCCGACCCACATGGAGCGAACAGACGCTGCGAATTTCATGCAGTGCGGCGGAACGCCGACGCGCTGTCGCCGTGCTGCACCACATACGGCGAAAAACAGGCGACCGCCGCCAGACCGGCCCATCTTTATTTGAGTGTTGCTAACAAAGGCATGGCCTTAATCTTAGTAAACAGAAACAAAAAGATTTTTTAACTTACTCTAAAGACATTGTTTATTAGAGGGTGGCAAAGGAAACAAATTATTGTTTAGATTTGTTTTATTTCATCAATTTTGTCTTTATATATAAGACCGTACGCTAGAGTAGGCAGAATAAGGGCGCGTTCACACTTGTCGAAATATCTGGCGAGCGAAGCGGATTCGCTCGCCGCAAAAAGCAGTGCCTATTGTCATCTGTCGACGCCCGGGCGAGGCAGAACCGCCACGCCGCAGGTGTTTCTCGCTTTTCTACACCACGTCGCCGCTTGCCGTGTGCACAGGTACAGTGAAAAAAGAGCATAAATTTACTCTGTCTACGTACCATAAGCGTATCCATGCTTACGTGCCCTAAACGCCGGCGCAATCCCAAATTTAGTTCAGCGTATGCTAGCAGAGACGCAAAAATAAAATCAGCCTAGAGTTGCGCCATCTGGTTCTCAAGACGGGGATCATTACTGTAAACAAACCGACTCTACTCTTAAGCCTACAAGCGGGAGAACTGTCACTCCAAATAAAAAAATAAAGCTAAGTTATCACTTTTACGTTTTCTTATACGCAAGGTGAGACGAAGCGAAAGATCTGTTCTACATTTACGGCCAGTTAACGCACTAAAAAACGCAGCAACAACGAGAATTCACTTCAAACGAGGGGTCCGGCTTCGAAGGGCGCGCCATGTTTGACGCCGCGCGGCGGAAATCGGTCTGGACCGATCGACCTCGTAGCGCTGCTTTCCGCCCCGGTCGGCGGCAAAAGCGGCCGAATCCGCTTCGCTCACCGGATTTTTGGGCAAGTTTGAACGCGCCTTAATAATCGGTGCGCACAAATTCGCAGGAGATGTCGAGTCTGGTTGGTTCGTAGAATCAACAGCGGCGGTCGGAAGCAAGATGCGGGACCAGAGCGCCCTTATTAGTCCGCGCTGACAGCTCGCATTCGCCGCTTCCGGTGAGCGGCTGACCCCCAGGCGAACGTATCTAGCACGCCTTGGTCGGCGGCCAAGCGGCCGCCGCCCGGCAGCCGTTCGCAGGTTTTTCGTGAGAAAATAGCTACATGTAGATTGGGCTTAAGGGAAGGTTTCCAATTCGCAATGCTTCTTAAGCCACGACCAAGCTGGAAAATCGCATCGGCATAAAGCCAACCTCCGACCGTTGCTCTGCAGCTTCCTCCGTAGTGGTCCGGTGCCTTGGCGAGCTACAGGTCCTCGACGCGGAGTTCGCGGGCTTCAAAACAAATCAGACGCGAGGTGCGGACACCAAAACCTGGATGGCACCTGATGGCACCGAATGCACGCAGCCGCAGCCGGCGAGCGCGGAATTCGAGTGAGTGATTTCAATCAATAACAGCAGAACGGGAGAGAGCACGGTTTTTCCAGTTCGGAAAAAAATTAACGGAACACGTCACCTAGTTAAATAGCTTAAATTCTCTTCATATTCTGCATAAAATTCTTGGAAATGTGAGCTTAAGCATGAAATTTTTTCACCTCCTTTCAGAGGCTTACTTCAAAATGTTATCCGGCACAGTTAATTTCACCTGTTATCTTCGAGTTCAACGCCTCAGCAACTTGGGTTTCCCTGTATCTGTGGTCACTACAACTGCGGTTAGCTTGGCGAAGAAAACAGGAGATAATAAAAGGCACCAAGGCAGAGTAGTTACATTTAAAAAAATTGTGCTCTTGCACTAAGCTCATTGACTGTCACAATTTGAACAGGGTAGCGGAAATTATCGACGTACTTGGCCTTCACGGCCACCTGTAATCTTCCAGGTCTTTCTTCGCTTTGAAATTTGAAGTAGGACTGATAGGGCTAGGAAGCCTTTTTGAAGTACGAAGCATATTGCTAAGCTCGTTGACTTAGCTTAGCAGCGAATGTGGTTTACGAGGTCCCTAAACATGGAAGGATACAGGGCGATTTTTTACCGTTCACAGATTTTTATTTTAAACGGTGTTAGAGACACATCGCTGCTGTCTGTGTAGGTTGACTGTACAGCAAGACGGGCATTACGTTTACCAGATATTGATCAACAATTATAAAACTGATTCGAAATTACTGAATCAACTTTTTAGTTTCACGTGAAGAGCCGAAGTTATATCGAATAATTGAAGGCTGTACACATCTAAACAGAAACCTATTCTTAAACATTCTTAATCTGCAATGCGGTTACAAATATCGAACGTCAAAATTGCGCATTTGATAGCTCTTTGAGTTTGCTTTCCCGCATTGCATACGTATAAAACGGCTTCGCTCGTATTTATTACGGATAAAATGCAGACCAAGTTTGCGTATTTCTGTATCTTTATTAATATAAGCGACATTAGCACGCGCAGCCGCGACATTTTATATATACAGCCGTGCCCTGTTAATATGGACGACTCGAATTATGGAAAGTTTTTCTAGGGACCAAAAATTTCTATGCATTTAGGCGGAAGCCTTTTATTTTTCACACTCGCGGTCAGGTCACGTCCGGTGTAACGCTGTCTTCAACGAATAGAGAGGCAACTGAGCAGGTTAGGAGAAAACTAATGGTAGCATGAGATAGAACAAAATGTAACCCCGACTTGAAGCTTGATGACTGTATAGTGATTAATTAATTTTAGCCAATTACAGCGAAAAACAAAACAAAGCAAACAACCAAATGCGTCGATATAGCCACAGACACGGTTTGACTTCACATCCACCGAAATTCATAGCATATTAAAAATTATCACAGAATAGCGCAGAAACGCCGGATTTGTGTCAAATTAGACTGAAAAATGTGTAATTAAGCGTAACTACTACTTAAGTTCACCGAAAAATCTATAATTTGGGTAAAAATTGCTCAAAAAGGAGCAAAAGGGAAGGATGACGTGTAAAGCGGCAAGTGCAAATCAGTGCAATCAGTCGCAAACGGCTTTCGCCTTCCAGCACTTCAGATATATCTAAGTTCCTGCAACGCATTTTTTTTGCACCTCATTCATATCAAAACTCGCTGTCAGGTCTATGGCCACGGTGAAAATGCTAGTAACTATATTGCTTCTGATGTATTTTTGTCCTTTAATATCGACAACGAAGAGATCAAATCCCGAATGCCTCTACCCGATGTTCCGCCCCTTGTATGCGGAATGCAAAACACCACGAAAAACAGTGCGAAAGTGACAATGCCGCGGTAATGGTCTTTTTGTCTGCGTGTGGTTTAGAGTAGCAAGGTGCCCGATGCACCCGCCTTACCATTTTTGGCACTGCTATGAATGGCTGCGAAAAAAAAAATCTCTACGCGTTCAATGCTGCAAACCGCATTGAGCAGGTCAGCCGAGTGAGCACAAAGTTCTTGAGTTGTTAAAAGTCGAGAAGGAGATAAATGATCATACCAAGAGGCACCATCACACGTCTCAGGGACCATTAGGCGCTTCCAAGGGGGTTCAACCTACCCGCATAATTTTAATGATAATGTCGGCCGGAATAATGCACCACGAGCTACGAAGATTGCCTCATTTATAATTAAGGGCCCGCCACAATGCACAGAGGCAGTACGTAATCATGATGCGCTATTTTTTTAAACAATACGTCATGTTCTTTTCTTCGCGAGTTGTCACTAGAGACGGCTCCCTTCATTGGCACTTTTGCTTCGCAACGAACCTGACTGTATTAACGAGACACGACTGCAAAACAGTGCGGGAAAGCAAGCTTAACCAGCTCTCAATGCTTTTTTTTGACATTCGATATTTTGAGCAGCAATAGCGATTAAGAAGATTTAAAAACTAGGTTCACCATCGAAGTTGACGGCCTTCAACACCGCAACATAATCTTGCCTTTAAAATGTAAAACATAAAATTTTGATTAGTTAATTTTTCTTGATTAAGTCTAAGTGTTAAACGATGTCACGTGCATAACTTGCATCTTTCGGTACAGTACACCTTCACGCATAGTTCCGACGTATCTCTTGCAGTTTTTCAAATAAAAATCTGTACATGTCAAAACATTGAGGCAGTGTAGGTACTGAGAACTGAGTCTAAAAAAGCTCCCAGTGCTTTAAAGGTGAATAGAAAATCAGACGACATCAAGAGGAACAGGGATTTTAGAACAAAAGCGAGATGATGACATATTAGGTGAAATTAATAAGCGCAATTGCATATGGTCATGGTATGTAATTCACAACATTCTATAACAGCGGTATTGATGACAGGCGCTCTGTTACGGTGGCAGAGTAAATGCTAATCGAAGAACGATGTGTTCAGTGGCCACTAGAGTCTACGCTGCAGAATTTGCGCCATTAACTATTACAAGCCGGTGCCAAGAAGTTAATTTGGAAAGACCCCTGTTCTTCCGATAACTCAAATAGGGTGCTAATGGTGATGATGATGGCGCTGGTGTAAAGAACATTTACTTGAATGAAGGCTAACCTTCCAAAAGCCCAGCCGCCGAGCTCATATACAGCGAATTTCACATGATGGAACCGGTGGCTTTCCGGCTCTCATGCCCTTCCTTGGTTATCAGAGTCTGGCAGCTATGTGTAGCATTTTTTCCCTGCATGAATAGTGATCAATATATATTTTCTCCTCTGAACAGCCGCAGTTCGTCGGCGTTCGCCTCGTCTAAAAGCATAGGCAGCATTCAGGCGGCCATAGTGCGTCCACGCCTGTTCTTGGTCGCGGGGCCCCTGGTCTTGCTTCCGTTTCCATGGGGGACAACGTCACCGCGCAAGTTCTGCGGTGACGCTACGCGCAACAGTGTGCTACCCGCGTGGTGCAGATGACAGTGGCCCGCACCAACCACCTGCGGCTTTTCGAGCAGGCCATCTGAAGGGCCGCACAGGTGATGCCACATGACGGATCTCAATATATGCCAGGTCCGGTCGTGGAGCTGGTCACGTGCTGCGCCAATGTTAGCTTTGCAAAATTATTCGGTCATTGCAGCCGCTACTTATGTTAAAGTAGTTCCCTTTAAATTCCACCTAGGACGGCCACAAACATGCTTGTTCTGCTAAAGATATGTGATTGCAGTTACCTGACGGCTCATTCATGGGCAATTTTAGATGGCGCTGGGAGTGAGTGAAATTCAGGTGAGGAGTAAATGCTCGGAAATAGGTAAGGTGGCATTTTTAGCAACATTAACAGAACCAGCTGAAGCAAAGTATTATGTTTATAATCTGCCCAACAATGTTAAAACGGTAGCACTGCTACTGGGAGGTCTATTGAAACGCATTATGGAAGAAGAGACTATTAAATACTTCATAGCTGCACAAATCTTAAAACCCTTACAAAACGATAACAATGCGAGAAAGCTCGAATAGCAGTCGGATTTACCCACGATGATTACATAGGCGCTTTTACCCTAAGGCGAGGCTTCACAAATGCACTTTAATTTTTCTGTAGGGTGACGGTGGGCGGAGGTGGATGGCGTTTAAGAAACGATAAAGATAGGGCGATATTGGGGTCGATGGGTGAATTTTCAGCTCCCTACCTTGGGGTTGAGGCTGGGAGGTGGCTGGTGGGTGGTGCTTCTGGAGGGTGACTGGATTTCATACTGCATCTTTCAATTCGATTTCCCTGACGCTTTTTCGTTTCCTTGCTGCGTAAGCTTCCACAGTGTGTGAGTTGACAACCGCCTACCAAATGTGGTTGTGGCTTTTTAAGAGTAGAGGCTTCACTCTCCGATGCCACCGAGCGACGGACAGACTCCGGTATTTCCGCGTTCCGACACTATTACTGCTTTAACAATAAAGCTGCGGAAACTGGACGGAAGAAGAAAGAAAGAGCAAGGCAAGAAAGTGCTCTTGTTCTCTTATTTTCACTGGTTTAACAGTAACAATGGCACTTCTTGAAAATGCCAGCTTTTACAGTGTGAATCCTCGCTGACAGAAGCCTCCACCCTGCAAAAGCACACTCACCAGCCAACACTCCACACTGAGCCCATACTTGTTGGCCCCACAATGCAAAAGCGCCCTCCACCACTCACTATCCAACTCAACTCTTCAGAAGCGCCGCTCTCAACGAATCAACCTACTCTCACTCCACACTACTCATCACCTTCTTAAAGACCGCTAAACACCGGAACAAAAAAATGGCAGCCGATGTGCGTAATTGAGCTAAATACGGTTATGTGGGCTAGAAGGGAGTGTTTTGCAATTTTGCACCAATTAATTATTGCTACGCTAAGGCTTGGTGGCGATGTGTCGTCACTAAAACACGTGAGCCACCTCATTATAAACGAAGTGCCTCACGCCCAAGCACCTTGACCTGAACCCAGGCGGCAGACTACTACCTGCTTTATAAGGCATGTGGATCAAGCCTAAGCAGCTTGCCCAGAACCCATCGGGCACGCTTCCACATGCTTTATAAAGCAAGCAGCTCACCTCCCGCAAGACTCACACAACGGCTAAATGCAGGCAATGGCCGCTACAAGTGCTAGCTCACTAAAAGCGACCGCGCAATCAAATTCAATGACGCAATGGAAAAAGAGCTGCCCATCAGAAGCTCCACCCACAATGCCACCTCTCCACCCAATCCCACTAACAAGGTGGCTGACCGCCGTTTCATCGCCACCCTCGCCCCACAACCACGTTTTAGCTCCCCCCGCCCCTTTCCGCGCACCAACCCACTCTTTGCAAAATTCTGTCAATCCAGTGACATCTCGTGTAAAAGAGCGAAAGCACCAAAGCAATCATCGTGGACAAATCCAACTGTTATCAATGTTTTCCCACATTAGGTTTCATAATTGTGCTGTCAAATGTTTCTTTTGTGCTTCATCTATTTTGCGCAGAATTCTACAGTATGTACAACTAGCAAAAATGACTCTGTGCTAAAACCCTTTGTGAACTCGGCGTCTCCCTAGGTCTCACCAAATCCGTCATAACTCTTTGATCAA
Organism: Amblyomma mixtum; assembly: GCF_055824585.1. NCBI lineage: Eukaryota > Metazoa > Arthropoda > Arachnida > Ixodida > Ixodidae > Amblyomma > Amblyomma mixtum. The sequence goes on along the minus strand of NC_143014.1, from coordinate 227,558,962 downwards.
GACCACCAGGTCATACAACCACTTTCGTCTCTTGGGATGAGGAACTGGCTGAATTGCACGCGACCAATCTGCAGCCTGCACGCCTAACAGCTCGCGAGTAGCTGGGAGCCTATAGAACTGACAGGAGAAAAATTTTGCATGCGAACAGCTGTGTCGCAGGTGGTGTGACGTGGAGGCGGCTCCTTGTCTGTAAGAGCCTCTTCACTCAGCTCAAGAGCGTAATAAAATATCGGCCACTTGCGCTGTATAGAGAGCTACACCAAAGTATTTGGCCACAGAGCTTGCACCGCAAATAACCAATTTCAAATTCAATTTTTTTCTATTTTCAACACTGTTGAAAGGGGAGAATTTGAATGCAATCATTTTACGATTCTCTAGGCGTCTGTAAAAAAAAAATCACGGGGCACTTAGGCTCTCTAAAATGCTGCAAGGCGAAAGCGTTTCCTGGCGCACTGTTTATTTTTATTTTCATATTTTATTTCTTATTTTATTTTTAAATTTGTTTCTTTTCTTATTATCTTATTTTTATTTCTTCTATTTTATTTATGAAACCCATGCATTCAATACATGCGCCTTTATTCATGCTCAAACCCTGAGCCTTCGTGGCTCAGTACAGTCTCTACTACTGATGTTTACTTTAGGATCAGGGGCTTTTACCGGGACATCGTAGCGAGTGTGAAATTCCTTTGCGCACGGTTTTCAAATACTTTTCTGTCGACTGTGAAACGGAAGAAACTGTACCGTGCTTTGTGCGATATAGTTTTTCCCAGTGCCCTTGTAGAGGGCCTTATACAGTAGAGACCCTGGCAGAGGTGTTTTAAAGAGGGTTAAAAGAATGCAGGTGCCGAATACAAACCCATTTTTTTTAAGAAGCACACCGGAACCTTCCGGTTTAAAAATTTTGAGGGAAATGAATTTTTTTTTTACCCTGGAGATCTCACTGTTTAATTTGCAGAAAGCCGGAGACAATAGACCATTTTTTTACAGTGTAAGGAAGGGGTTTATTTTTGCGATGATTTCCAGCGAACCCTAAAGAAAAAATTACCACTAGACCCGTATGGCATCCGGTACTTATCTGTGGAAATTGAGGTCGGGGTACCGTTTGATAGGCCTCCACGGTGTATGGTGCTCCAGAATGGCAGGCTACCATTGTAAGAAAGACGCAAGACCTGCCCGAACTTACTTTCGGGAAAGCATGGACTGGTTTCTGGCCATCAAGAAAGCCGCTGCGGAGCCTCCACAGTGGCTCTCGAGACTAGAGCCCCTGTGCACTTTGCGTGAATTTTAATCTGACGAAAACAGATTCATGCTGGCTGACCACGATAGTGCCGTGTGTATGTACATAACGTTTAGTTTGATTTGTTGGTTGTTTGTCTTTCTTGAATGTTATGGTTGGATTCCCAGCCTCGACACAGCTTTTTTTATAAGTAGTGATGCCGAAACGCGGACACATCTGCCGACAAGGCTGCAAACGACAGTGTGAGTTAAAGACTTTCGCCTTAAAATATTAGAAATTTGTTTTTCGTGATCGCAATCAGCTTTCGCGCTTTTAAAAGTCATTTGATTGTCAGAAACAAAACGATACACAAGCCGCTGCTGTGGGTCAGTGGTTATGGGGCTCGGCTACTGATCTGAAAGGCATCCCAACTCAGCCGGTGCGGTCGCATTTCGATGGAAGGGAGATGCTGGAGTCCCGTGTACTGTGCCATGTCATTGTACGTTAAAAAAGCCCATGTGGTCTAATTTATTCAGAGCCTTCCACTAAAGCGTCTCTGACAGCCTGCGTCGCGTTTAACCCCATAAACCAAACCAAACCTATTATTAGGCACAAAACCTAGCTTGACTGAGATGCGTTGTTCTGCGTGAAGAACAAAGCATCGCAGAATTCCATTGGAAATGCATCACAGTCACTATTTTTTTTTCTTTCTGTGTTTTAGGTTCAAGTGACGACACGGCCACAAAGATTTCCTCGTTGTAAATAATGTATGAATTAGACGTGCCATAAAAATTTTGCTGTGCCTCAAGTGCCGTCTTGATCATCCTGTGGACGGCATGCACACACTGGAATGCTCGTTCCGAAGTTGCGCACGTGACCTACTCTTCATTGTCACTATTGTACCTGCATGCGCTCGACAGCACCAGGTCATTGTCCACAGTGACAGAAATACACACGCTCAGACATGAAATTCTCACGTTCGTGGCGATGGATGCAAGAGGGCAAGACACGACTATACAATAAGACGCTATTAGCTAGAAACCTGAACTCATCCTAGAGTAACAAAAAAGGAAATATGAATCGCTGCACCCATTTCAGAACCAGTTATTTCAATCGATACGTAGGGTGACTGCCTTTATAGCTCTGTAAGAAGCTCTTGGCGCAGTTTCGTCTCCTTAGAACAAGCGGGACTGCTTCGAGAAGTCCTGCAGGTTTGTGTAGATGGTAAGAGCGAACAACAGGTCTCCGTGTAAAAGCTACCAACAAGATACCCCAAGGCCCACGGGATTTTACTTCACGCCGGGTCTCGAGCGGTCGCCTCGGATCTGCTAGGCGATCTTTCCTCCACCTGGTGACGGGGACGCCCATAGCGGCCACCCTGATTATGACCCATGGAGCCACGGGGTTTGACCGTACTGCTATCAGAACTAAAATGTCGATTTGATGGTCGTTATGTTTGACAGAAAGCGCTGCCACTGTTTTTTAAGATCACCTGCGGCGCCCCGCAATGTCTGGCTGGGTCAGTTCGAGTGGCTGAGAGTTATGGCTAGGGTTGCTATGCACATATACATAACCATGTGTGGTCGAATTAGTGGACCAACTTGACCATGACTTTGACCTTGTCCTTTGACCTTGAACTTTGACACTGAATTTTGACCTTGCGAGTTCTCTGCAGACGCAGTAAGAAAGCCAAATAAAAATCATGTTTTGTCACCTCATTCAATTCACAGTTGTCACGTCAAGTGTGGGATACATATAACAAAAGCTGTGCGCTTGACTTAATCAGACGCTATGTAGGAAGGAGAGCGCGCTGAGGAGCACGCGTAAAGTGGTGAGCTGCATCTTCGAACATTGCGGCAAGCCGCTTCTCTACACCCGGCAGATATCGCTTGCTTATGTAACTTTCGCTGCGTAAAACTCGGTTTGGCCTACTTGAACCGCTGCCTAACTTTTTTTTCGCACCCTCTTCCCCCGATTTGTCGCCGTTTTAATGGAAAGCTTTTTCCATCACCACTTCAATGAAGCTTTAGAGTACCTATTTTTTAAAAAAAAAACTAACATTAAATTGAGTTGATGACAATACGTATCAATGAAGCTGTCCAGCGAAGTCACGCTAGCTAGAAAACACCACTACTCGTGAATTATCTCAAAATGGCATACTTAAACGACTGCGTTTGCCCCGCAAACTGATACTAGAGCATCAGAATTAATAAGCTATACAGCCTGTCAGAATTCACGAACGCACGAGGTTGGAAACGACGATGAGCTGTTTGCAAGTTTCACGTGTGGTGTGCCCAGCCGTGCGGTTGCCTATAGAACCGCTGTAGAAATAATGGCGGCGGAAGCCGTCTTGATGAGACCGACGTCTGCCACCCTACATACGTACTGTTATTTCTGTCGCACAGCCCTTTTTGTCGGTGACTGCGTTTTGAGTGCTTTGCGTTGTGAGATTGCAAAACAAAAAACATGTCCCAAAGCCTTTCGACAGGTCAGTGTAAATCAGAACAACTTGTTCGGCCTGATCTGGTAGTCTCCAACACTAAACTTGTGACACGGATAAGGGTTTAGTTGCTATGGCCATGAGTACCAGAGGGTTGATGCGCGCCTGTTATATCTAAACCGATAGGCTGCAGGCAGCATTAATGGGCCTTCGCAAATATCTTACAATGCCCATTTCACAAAAATATCAGAACAATGTTCAACCAGCATCCATATATGATTTCGAAATTAATATGGTGTGTCCACTATAAAAGGAGCAAGACATAAACCCGAACTCAAGGGCAGCACTCAACACTTCCAACAAAGCAGCTCTTAGGCGAGGAGATTTCTGACTCTGCAGAGCGGGAATGCCTAATTTCATCTCACCTAAAGTAGTAGGTCCCTCGATGATTGTACGGGGGCCATCTGTTAGTGGAGCCGCTTCATTGAGGCGGCAGAAATGTGATTTGCATTGGATTCTACCTTACGCAAAGAACCACATTAATAGTTGTAGAAATCACCAAGAATACCAGTGGTTTAACTGTAAGTATTACCTCCATATCGAATTTGCAGAATCTTTTTAAACGAGCAACCTAAGTTTCATCACTAAGTGACCGGTTATAGAGTTGGTCATCATTGAACCTACGGATTATAGGCGTAATTAAGCTTCTCTGATATTTTTCAGCGGTAGACTGCTGCAACTGTGCTTTATATATTATCGATGTCATCAAGATAGGCTTCTTCAGTAATTCTGTCCGCCTCAAGCATCTTTTTTAAGGATGCGCCCGAACTCGCGAAGGCCAAGGTGCTTCACAATTGTTTTTCGTGATGATACTTCAATACCAAAATTCTAGGCCTGCTCTTTAAACAGGTATCCCTTTCGAAAAACTCAAAGATTATGTCTTGCAAAGATATATTTCATGCTAGCACTTACACCGTGCTTGAAAATTTCATCTAGGAGGAGATATTTTTCAGCTTTCAGAGCTCCCACCGAGTTTCGGGAATACGAAAACCGAAGATTCCTGCAGTGATCACTATAAAATATCGGACGCACGCATAAGACACGCATGCAAGATAACCAGTCAACAGAAACGCAGATCATGTTGAGCCGAGAGTTTGAAGAGCGAAAATGTGCAAAACGAGTAATATCGCTTTTTTGTCCGTCGACGGCAGCAAGGTTGTATTTACAAGCCGTATCACTGAGAAAAGCAGAGAAGGCGTAGGATTTGGGAATCACAAAGGCGTAGGATTTGGGAATCTGGGCGCAAGAGGTTATTCAACCACTGCAGAGCCTCACAATGTGTGTTGTTTGTGGTATATCGCGCTAGCCAACTGCTAAATTCTCATCGACGCCAGATTTCATCCGTTTCATTTGCGGCTTCACCTGCACAGCGACAGCTTTAACACCTCAGGCCCTAAAAATCCACCGGATAACAACGCTGCCACTTCCTTCCAGCTCCATTGGGTGGAAATCAAACTGGGGACTGATTACGTAGGCTCAATCACTTTGAGTGCGCTCATTATAGTAGTTCCCGCGTGAAAGAGCAATTAATCTTATGTGCCGCACTGACACGAAAGAGGACGACAGAAAAGACCACCAGCATCTGGCCGTCATTCTTCAGATATCCAATGATCTCTCCAGGGCAAACAAGCAAAGCTGAAGGGCAGGACACAACACTCAGGAACACCTTGCGGTGGAAACGTAGTAGAAGCTTCCAGCGCGAACTGTCATCTAACAGGTCTTCGCCTTTACCTGCTCATTGCTTGAGGAGCGTGGCCCTTTAAGGGCCATCCCCTCGCGATCGTAGCTTTGTTTTCAACTGAAGTGCCACCCCAAGCTGTCTGTCAGTATAGCATCAGCGTACGTCATCCTGCGTGTGTGGTATGTACGTTCGTTGTGCCCTTGCACATGTTCTCTGGCTGATACACAAGTATGGAAATAACCATCTATCAGATGTCACTGAACGTGCACCGCCTTTCTTTAAATTAATGTTATGCTTCCACATAACTCTCACCGACGAGCCAGACTGTCAATTTGTTTTTAAAGCTTTTCGCTTTATGGGATTAGGCTGAAAAACATAGTCATGCGAACGGCCTGCAACGCGCACGCGTGAAAAATGTACAGCCGTATTCATATACACCGTCTCTCGTAAAAAGTACATTGGTCTTAATGGTAAATGCTTCCCGTTTCGTTGCCCTCACAAATCTCTTGCTATCTAAGCTTTTCGGCTAGCCCGTTAACTTCGCTGTACGCTGTCACCAGGCGCACTTCTTTGTTTGAGGATTCACTATGTAGGAAACTGCGAAGGCCTATACGGCGATTCTTTTGGAGGCTTACTTATACACTGTTGTTGAACAGGAAGACGCGAACTGAAGAAAACAGGAAGGCAAAAGAGAGGAAAGCTCTTTCTTGTAATTAGAGGTTTGCGAGGAATACCAATAGGGCGGACAATCTTCAGATTACCGACATTACCTTGATGTAAGTGAACGAAAGTTCACCTGCTCGCCACAAAGAATGCTGTCCAGGTGAGCCAAAGCCACAATGATGTCAGCAAAGGGCTGTGTTCGTACAATGCATGTGGATATATGAGTGAGCCAGATAAAAAGAACGCTGGGGGCTACGGCTACCCTCTCACATATGCACCGAAAGGCATTGTTGTTCTTGTCAAACCCTCTTACAGTCGCACATAGCCACTCTGACGGATGGCAAGAGCTGCGGGATTTCTCTTTTTTTTTGCTTTTCCGATCGCGTTAAAAACCACAAAAAGCAAACAAGTTGGTGCAAGCCGTTACTCTAAGAAGGAGAGTCACCTCCGTGAGGTGGGCAAAAAGATTCATAGAAAAGCGTAAAAATTCTGATCATGAAATTAAGGAGTGGGTTGCTCCAACAACGAAATATACACTAAGGCAAACTGCCTTCGCCCATGGAATGGGCGCGTCGGAACAAGAAATGATTTCGTCCCGCAGAGGAACTCTGACCATACTACATAATGTAAGCAACAAAACCAGAAAATATTCATATGTCAGGTATTACCCGTAGGTCAAATGACCATGGAGCCTTTTACGGCATTTTTCCTATGAACCTTGATTTTTTTCGCCGCTGCAGCTTCCCCTCGAACCATTTTGTTCAGAGGAAAGGTGCAGACGAGAACGAAGACCCCAAGGGCACATCTCGCGCATTGGTGCAGGAAGCTCGCCTAGAACGCTCCGTAACCCCGTCCTCGTTCTAGAGCTGGCTAGAACCAGACTTGAAGGTTCCCTTCGGGACTTCGGCCAGATCTCTTGCTGGAGCTTCTTGTGGGGAGCGAGGTGTAGAACCTGCACACGGGCAGGAACTTCGTGTCGGCAGTCAGAAGCCAAATAAGGTATGAAATATTTCTGCACCGAATCCGTTAAGCAGACGCTGTGTGATGCGAGGCCATTGCAAGAGAGCAATGTTTTCTCCTCGTGTTTTTAGGCAGCACAGACAATGGCGATGCTTCACACCGGGCGCGCGCGCGCTGAGGACTGCAACTGCAAGGTGTCTTGCATCACCGATCTGCGGCCTCTGTTCGCGTTCGTCGTCATTCGCGCCCACATCGACAAGGACCCGAAGGGTAAGCACTCCTTGCCATAAAAGAGGGCTATGCTTAAAAATGGCCTCTACGCAAACAGTGTAATTAATATTATGCCTACATGGTATTAGGGATCCTGGCACGCTGCTTATCCCCGCCAGAGTTCCACAGTATTGTTATCACCTTTGACACACACAGGTCACATCATTTAGAAAATATAGAAGGGTTTTACTGACTTTCGACATTTAACGTGGTAAGAGGAAACGCATGGTTGTCGCTCGAAACTCAAGGGAAAGTCCGTCAAGAACGCACGATGACAAGCCGCCTTCCCCGACACACACACACACACGGTCCCCTATCTCTTCCCGGCCGTGGCTTGACAACGCCCATCAGGCTCCCTAACGTAGGGGGCGCCAGCAAGCGGCTGGTAATGAAGAGTCTACACTCGGCCGTCCTGAAGTCTTAACGTCGTCGTTAAGTAAAACGAAAATGCACAAGTTAGCTACACACACGCAGAGGATGGAAAACACAGACGATGGCTGTTTTCAAGAACCCAATCTCACAACCTGGCTGGTGCTACTCGCTGCCTGCGTGGCCGTCTTTCTGCCAAAAGCTCATCGAACTGATTCTTGTCCATGTTGTGCTCGGACTTGTCTGACGCTTCATCGTCGTCTAAATGAGATGCTTTACTTGTTGTTGACCACACCTTCAACTGTGAAACATGCGCTGTCGTTGCGAACCTGTTTCTGGTCTTCTCTCGAATGGTCGTCTTCCGGCTGCTCCAGTATTTGTATAAGTTGTCGCAGCTCTTCATATCCTCTTTTGGTGGCAACTATATGGCCTTCTAGACTGCAGGTTAGGCGCACCTCCAAGCGTTTCTCCATAAAGTCAGCCCTGGTATCACGCGGACAATCCACTGGTTCTCTACTTAACGAGTCAACATGCTGCATCTGTGTGCCCGGCCGATGCTTGACTGCAAAGTCAACAACCAAGCGCTTCTCACCGTTCTTGTTGTCTACAGCAAGCACAGGGCTTGCATAATCAGAGTTTGCCTCGGTCACCAGACCAAGGTCCTTCCACTTTTTAATGATTTTTCTAATTGTTTCTCGCCCTGCGGCGTTTGTTCGATGTGGTCGCAGTGCAACAGGGGTGCTACCCTGGGCCTCAACAATGTCCATCTACAACGCCGTCGTCCAACCCAATTCTGCCGCATTCATTACGAAACATTGTCGGAATTCGTTCAAAACATCCACCAGTTCTGAATGCTGTGACTCCGTCACAGAGGGTCCGACGCGCACCTCACAGCGCCGTATCGGCTGCTGCTCAGGTAGTATGCACACTTCCTTGCTCGTGCTATTTCCCTTCTCTGCGTAATCCACGCTCGTGCCTCCAGCAAAAAATTCCAGTACCTCTACCGGTGTTGCTCTCCCAAGTGGCTGAACTTTCAGTATGACAGCTTCACCATCACCTGTTGGCTGCATGAGAACCGTGGCTTCGCCCAGCTTCGTGCCAAGTAGAACATCTTGTACACAATGTCTGTACAGCACGGGGGTTGTGAGGCTTCGCTCAGCAGTCAGCGTAATCCATTTCACAGTGTCTTTCTGTAAAACAGACTCCTCCCTAGCCTTCAACCGAAGTCTTTGGGGGACTTCATATGGCTCCATGTGAGTGAACAATCAGTCATCGCGGTGCCAAAATCGCAAACAATCTCCTATTCTTGCATATGTGACATAAGGCAATTCAGTGAATGTCCTTCTAACAGATCTACGGACTGGGCTTCATTCGGGACTACAAATATGGGTATGGCCCTTGACAAAACGCCGTCGATGGCTAAATCCGCCTTGCATTTTCCAATGCTCTTTGTCGCGGGCACAGAGCTACTTCCGAAACCGTACAAGGCAGTTGCCTCAGGGACAATTTCTGAGCAACATCGCGCTGCTGCAGATACATGCAGAAGACAGCTAGAGCTGCGTGTGTCAATGAGTGCAATGAGAGTGAACCTTGCATTTAGTGTACCTTCTTTCAGTAATACGCACGCGCTCTTGGCCTGCCATACTGGCTCACTCACCGCATTTCCTCCATTTCGCCGCGATACTTCCTTGCAGTGACGCTGAGTGTGATCCGTTCCGTTACAGGCAAAACACTTCATTAGTCGTTTTGGTTGCGGACAGTCTCTCGCCATATGACCGAACTGGCTACAGTTGTAGCACTTTCGCTCTCCTTTTTCATTTGACAGAGGAGGCCTCCGATCCTTGGTACTTCCCTCGTCGACTGATTTCCTTGCATGACACGCGCTAGAGTTCTCAGCACGTGCTTCGTCGCTCATGGGTCTACGCTCACGCGCTGAACCGAAAAACTCTTCCCTCTCACGCTCAATCCTCTCGAATTCTTGTATGTCGTGCAGGATGTCATCGTCGTCTTCCTGACTTTTTCCGAGCAGCATCGTGCTGAGTTGTTTCGAGGGCAGTCCTGTGATCACCTGTTCCCGAGTCTACCAGAAGTCCTAGTTCGCCTCGCTGCACAATCGCACCTTGGCGTGAAAATAAGCCACTGAGCCTTCGCTGCGCTCTTGGACATCCTCGTGCATTTTCTGCAAGCGTTCTGCAGCGCGTGTTTGGCTCACGAACGTTCGCCGAAAACGCTCTTCAAAATCCTTCCAAATTTTGATTTCGGATCTCCTCGAACGCAGTCAGTATCGCAGGTCCGCTGAAACAGGACTTCGCGGTCTCAAGCATGAAAGACTCAGGCCAACTGTATAGGGTCGCCGTTGTACGAAGATTTTCAATCCAGTCCTTTGCTGAGGGTGCGTCCTCGCAGCCGTAAAAGGTCGTTATGTTGTTACTGAGGTCGGGCATTACCTGGAACGCAGCGATGTCATCCGGCGTCCCTGCTGACACGGGTGCTGTGTCGCTGTCAGAGTCAAGCGTTCCAATAGAGTCGTCACAATACGGTCCTTTTCCAAGAGAACATTGAATACTTCGCGCACAGAAATACCATCACCATGCTCGACACTTATTGCCGAAAGAGGATCAAGCACATCAACGCCAGTCACGCCACTCTCGTTGTCGCCATCAGCCGAGAATCCCCCGGTCGGAATTTCGTCTCTGTTCATGGCGTCGTTCACGTCTCACAACTGCCGCTCTGTTCGCTAGGCCGAAAATCCTGCGATGGAGTATCCCGCTTCTGAGATGTTAATACTTTTTGACGCACACAGGTCACACCAGTTAGAAATTATAGAAGGGTTTCACTAACTTTTGCACATTTAACGTGGTAAGAGAAAACGCACGGTTGTCGCTCGAAACTCACTGGAAATTCCGTCAAGAACGCACGTTGACGAGCCGCCTTCCCCGACACACACACACACTGTCCCCTCTCTCTTCCCAGCCGTGCCTTCAGAACGCCTTTCAGGCTCCGTAACGTAGGGGGCGCCAGCAAGCGGCTAGTGAGGAAAAGTCTGCAGTATGAACTTGCACAAGGGCGTATGCTCCACCTGAGAGGTAAGATGGGTATGCTATATTTTGCTGCAAGCAAAATTGATTGCAGAATCCGCTTGACACCTCTGACTTCACGAAGAATGAAAGTAGTGGCTGCACACTCAAAATCATCATGGACATTTGAAATCATCACTTTTCCTCTCACGCCAGTAGCACGTGTCGTAACAGAGCGACTGCTCACGATTGGAGAATGTCACTGCAGTTGCGCGGAGTTTGAGCTGCTAGCGGCCATCGTTACAATTTACCCATTTTAAAACAGATTAAATTTTAAGAGTAATAATCTTATGTATTAAATACTCATATGCGGGGTGAATAACTCTGCAAAGTTTTCCGAATGATTGCTGCAGCGCACTTCACACACGAATAAGAGCAATAAAACGCGCATTACAGCAAAACTTAAGCAAAATTATATACGTTAACACGCTCTCCAGTATAATGGTACAACAGTTTTTGAATCTATGCACTCTTCATGAGCATTCTGGTGTGACGGCTGTAGCATTTTCCTCTCTGGATTTTCTGCGAAAAGATGTTTTTTACAAATACGTGACTTAATTGAGAAAATGCATTGCATTTTCAACTACCTACTGCAATAATCAGCACATCGTCTTTGTAGACACTGTGCCTGAAATATTACCTTTGAAAATCTACCTTGAGTTCCTGTTCCTACTCAAGAAAGCGAGATTGAATCTCATGAGACCTTTACTCAATTCAGGTGACCTTTAGCGCCATACGCGGCTTTATTCCAGAGCGAAATTTACCGGGCGGTCAAGCAAAAGAAGCCATCTGCTCGGGCTCTTCGTCATATTGTACGGCGCTCTAACGTTGCTGTTTTTACTGTATGCGCACCGCTGGCGCCGGGGCATGCAGTAATTCTCGTGTGCGTGAGGGGTGAAACGGCGACGAATTTGGACTCTTGGAATCTTAGGTTGGCTCCAGCTACAGCAAAACAAATAAATCCCAAACAAACCACAGTCGTGTCTCCAGCACGAGCACTGTTCCCAGATTCGTACATTAAAAGCTTCAGGGCGTATTTCGCCCCTTTTGTAACAAGATTGTAAAATTGCTCTCGCCCCTTTTGGGGACACGGTACAGCAGCTGAAGCGAATGTCCTCCGCGTGCAAAGAGACAGCACTAAAGCTTCTTCTTTATCGTTTATGCCACCTAGTCGTACACCTCCTGATTATTCCAGTTCTTGCAAATTAAGGCCAGCCTGTGATATCAAATTATTCTTTAGCCGGAAGGAGTCATTACCATCACCTAAAAAAACTTGAGCTGAGCATACCTTTCCCCATTAAAAACCTTTGTTTGTAGACCGCATCACATTACAGAAGTATAGGTGCACAAATGCTAACGTGCATGAGTTCTTAACCTCGAAAGAGCCGAAATGTTGGCTCGCCATTGAACAAATCACTGTCCGTGGCTCTGCAGCTGCCTCTGCTGAGGTGCGGTGCCTTCGTGAGCTGCTGGTTCTCGATGCGGAGTTCGACCGCTTCAAGGAAGAGCTGACGCGAGCTGGGTCCGTCGACCGCTATGACGGCGGCCACGACGACCTCCTGGGCGAATCCACCTCTTGCATAGACGTGCAGCCACTCGCAACGGCGGCCCATGATGGCACTGAATGCCCGCAGCCGCCGCCAGAGAGCCCGGAATGCGAGTGAGTGACTTTGCAGATAGTTGACTACACAGTGACGCAATCGGCTTTCTCAAGCTTTCGCGCCGAAAAGTAATTGCCCCAATGCAGCACCTTAAATTTTGTTCATTTCTCGCATGAAACTGTTGGAAAGGGGGGTAATTCTAAAGTCCTTAAAGGTGCACTGAAGAGGAATTTGAACTTGTCTTTTTGCCGCGGGAACTCGATCTACACGTTCCAAGCTTTCTCAGAAAGTTCGATTTATTGCCCTGTGTGGCCGATTTCCCTAATTAAATCGAATTAACGTCCGGCTCGCGCCTTTTTTTTTTTTGACTTCTCCCTCGTACGGTGGGCGGAGTCGTCCAACGCGAGGAGCGCCTTTCACCCAGTCCCGTGGCGGCTTGCCACTCTGCCATCGGCTGAGTAATACGTAGTAGTCCGTAGTAGCAAATAGTCTGCGCGTATTTTTATTTCTTCGGGCTTATTTCGCGGCTGTATTATCTGCGAATAAAACTATTTATTCATGGAAACCTAAAAAACAAAATAAAGCGAAAGCAAAGCCTCCACGGGACTGGGTGAAAGGCGCTCCACGCTTTGGTCGACTCCGCCCACCGTACGAGGGAGAATTAAAAAAAAGGCGGGAGCCGGACGTTAATTCGATTTAATTGGGGAAATCGGCCACACAGGGCAATAAGTCCCTGTTTCTAAGAATGCTAGGAACGTGTAGATCGAGTTCCCGCGGCCAAAAGACAAGTTCAGAATCCTCTTCAGTGCACCTTTAAGCGCGTAATCATTTTACCATTTCACAGAACCTCTCTTCCATGTCTTTCCCGCCGAGTTAAATGGAGGTTTTATTTTCAACGCCTCAAGAATGCGGCTTTTCCTGCGTGAGTGGTGTCTGAAGTTGCGGTTAGCCTTAGTAACAAAATGTAGAAGATATATAACAAAGGGGTCCCAGGCCACCATTTCGATTTAAGAGAAAGAAAGGTAATGTTGCATTACGTCCAATGACTCGCACAATTCGAAAAGGACAGCAGAAATTTTCAGCGCTCGTAGCCTCCACCACCCAGTGTAACCTCCCAAACCTTTCGACCCTTTGAAGTTCATGTAGTCCTAGTAGCAGAAAGAAATTTGTTTGCAGTACGAAGCTTATTGCCAAGCTCGTCGACTGAAAAGTGACAGTGGTTTACGAGACCCCTTTAAGCTATGGCTGTGCTCACGTATACCGATCGTTGCCTTAACGGCCGGCTAAGAAAGCGCGCAGGATAACTCAGTTTCATCTATGGCATGTCTGTCCTCGCACCGAGAACATACGGTTGCTGCCTGGAGATCAGGAACACAATGGTTGTTGAACGTGCAAATATTCTATAGCGATGTAGATTTTAGAGGTCTCACTTATTCAGAAGCCACCAAGGGATCCTTGCTTCAGTGTTCTGTCTGCTAATATTCTTGAAAGAGCACCTAGTTTTTGTAGTCGAAATTCTCTTGTTTTTCATTGCTTTCTTGAAGCAGAGGATTTGTTCGGAATTTTTCGTCCTTCACTGGACATGTCGCGCGTTAATATTTATATGGTTTTTCGCAGTACAACATTGTAGTGATGTGCGTCTTCAGTCCTTTTATGACAGTTCATGTAATTCTACAGAAGCGCGTGTACATGCACATTTTCTTTCTGTAGAGTGTCACTTCGAATAATTTTGTAGCAAATTTGTGTTCGTCTTCTCCATTCCTCTTCTTGTCCCGTCTTTGTGCTTTACGCCATGGTGTCAAAGCCACTACTACTGCTACTTCGGCGCTGCAGCTTGTTTTCCTTTGGCTTCTCGTGGATTCTGCACTCTCGAGCAGCCTACCTCGAGGTGCGCATGAGTGATGCCTTGATTTTCTGCCTTTTTTTTTATTCTGACAACGCTGGCGACAGATTACTCTCGGCAGAAATGCTCTCTAGCTGGTAGTTTTTTGAGCCTCCTGCCGTACTGCAAAATTCCTTAAGATTTCTCATCTTGCATTTTTTGTATTCATTGACTCATTACAGGGTAAAATTGACACTAATTAATAATCTGGTTGTTTTATTACTTGTGTCCATTTCTTTCATCATTCATTTCTTCCCTACCGTGGTCAACATCTTTTTTCGGGAGGAGCGCAGTCAAGAAGAACAGAAATGAACCATTCCTCTTATGAAAAAAATGTCGCCACTGTCTGGAAGACGTTGAAGTAACGAGCGTTAGCTGTTTGCTTTACTAGAATTAATAAGAATGAGATTAAAGGGAGGTACACCAAGGAAATGGGAATTTGCGCCTTTATTTCCCCATAAGATAAACACATTCCCAAACACCTCTATCAACCATATAGAGCCGTGACGTCATCATTGGCATGCGGCAGGTGCTTGTTTCTATAATGCTAATGTAGATGACGCTTTTAAGTTTCAATGCGAGATGTGCTGTTTTCTAGTAGCTGCCACAGATGGCGCTGTGATCTCAGGGTGGCAGCAGACCCCACGAAATCTCGAAACGTGATGAGTAGTTGCTGCCACAGATGACGCTGTGATCTAAGGGTGTTAGTAGACGCCGAAAAATCTCGAAACGTGATAAGTATTACCTAACATTCTTAAGAGGCAGTGTCAGGAGTTTTCGAAGAAAATGAATAATATCTCTCCTAAGCAAGAAAATAGAATTCAATATGGCCCGCAACAAAAGTACTCGCAAATTGGTGCATTCTTGCATGACTTTTCAACAATACAGATCAAAAATCAACTCAAATTGTAGGCATTAAAATGTAATGCTTACCGTACGGCACTACTGCAAACATTGGTTTCATGAAAAAAAAATGTAAGCATGGCATGTTTTGAAACAAGGCGAGAATAATTTCTCGTAAGCCACAAAACGAATCACAGTATGGTCCGCAGCAAAATTCCTATGAACTCTTTCATTGTTTTGTCGTGCAAAGCGCATGAAATAGAAGTTGCCCAAGACGAGACGTCCGAGAGGTCCGAAACTGTTTACTCTCTGGGTCAAGTGAGCTGCGGCGGGCAGGGAGCGAGACGTGGTTCGCCGCTGCGAGGGTTAAAAAGAACGTGCAGAAGGAAAAAACGCGCCAACAACGAGGTCATGCGCTACATTGTGTCTCTTGTCTCGCAAGAAGTGCACCAGAGGCAAGGTGATCAAACACACGCACTGTTGTGCCAAAGAGCTCGCGACGCTACAGTCGACACTTGATTTGTCTTGTACGGTCTTTCCGAAATGCAGTGCGCCTTACACCCAAATGGTATGCAAGAAAATCTGATGCTAGCATTTTGGCTATGAAGCCGTACTTTACGGAGCATTATAAAGACCTGGATGTAGAGGGTATAGCAGTGCGGGCAAAGTAGTCGTCGTATAGATAGGGACATATGAGGGAAATCCCTTCGAAGGTTATCAGAATGTGGTAGAAATCATTTCGCTGTCACTTTCAGAGTAACTGACAGAACACGTCTTATAGATATCTTTGAACAGGGAAGTATACACCAGATTCAAACTGCCAGCACTCACCAAACGCGACAAGACATAATGTTAAGGGGGAGCCCAGAACAGAGGCTAAGACCATAATTCAGCGAGTGCAAAGATAAACTACATAACTAGAAGAGACAGACCAACATGTGCTCAAGAAAAAAAAACGGCTTCAAGACATTTTGTGTGAAATTACTAAATGACAATGGACATGGTTAGGGCACATAATCTGCACTATTACTTAACAGCGGCATTCATGGCAGGTGGTCAGTAAGGGTGGCAGCGTAAGTTCTAATGGAAGGACAATGTTGTCAGTGACCGTAACGAGTAGACACTGCAGAATTTGCAACGACAGCGTCTACCAGCAGGTTCAATCCGGGGGAAAGTTAAGATGATTTGGAAAAAGGCCACTGTAGGGGCGATTTATGTAGGGTGTGATGAAGATGATGGTGTTGGTGACCATCAATGTAGAAGTCACTTGCTTAGTACAGGCTATCCATCCAACAGCGCAGGTACCTCGCTCGTATACAGTAAATTTCATATCACCAAAGCGGAGGCCTTGTGGCGCTCGTCCCCTCCTTACATTTCTTAGCAGAGTCTGTCGACTATGTGTAGCACTTTTCTCTACATGAATAGTGATCAATGTTTATTTCCTCCTGTCAGCAGCCGCAGCTCCTGTGCATCCGCCTCGTGTAACAGAAGCTTCACCATCGAGATTTTCATACAGTGTCCACGCCGGTTCCTGGTCGCTGGGCCACCCGTCGGGCTTCCGTCCTGATTCCCAATTTTCTCTTTAGAAGATTTTGGTTAGAACATTCTATCTACACATAGGGAAAGGAGGGGAGGGGCTTCTTGCAACGAGCCCCACTAATAAGAAAACGTAGCTTCTGTCGTTGTAGTGTTGTGTATATCACCTACAACCTGCCACGGTTGGCAAGTAGCAAAGCTGGGAAGAGAAAATCCTCTCTCCACATTTAGGGCAGGGGAGAGAGAGGCCAGAAGTTCGTTGCGACTAGAAGAACTCAGAAGATGGCAAAGCTGGGAAGAGAAAATCCTCTGTCTACTTTTAGGACAGGGGAGAGAGAGGCGAGAATGTTGCGACTTGAAGAACTCAGAAGACGGCAAAGCTGGTAGGAGAAAATCCTCTCTCCACTTTTAGGGCAGGGGAGAAAGAGGCCAGAAGTTTGTTGCAACTAGAAGAACTCAGAAGATGGCTATGGTGGAAGGAGGTGGTTGTTACGTGGGTGAAGGAATGCGCAAACTAAGCGTGATTGCCTCCTGAACTACCAGCGCGTGGCTACCGAGGTAAAGGAGGGACATTCAGCCAATGGGAATCAACTTTTGTTGATTAATAGGCTAAGCTGGTAACCTCAGCTTTACAAGGAAGAAGATGTAGTGCTAACGTATTGTCGTCACTTATAGGTAATTAGTGCCTCTGTAATTTTTTCCTACATGAATAGTGATCAATAATTTTCCTCGTATCACCAACCGCAGTTCGTCTCCGTCCGGCTCGTGTGGCAGGAGCTGCGTCAGCCAGGGGCCGTCGGGTGCCCGCGCTGTCCCCTGGTGCTGGGCCGCTTTTTTGGTATCTGTTTCTGTGGGGGACAATTCCACCGCATAAGTTCTGCGGCGACAGTACGTGCGACACTTTGCGATTGGATGCGCCCACATTCCTTGCATTGTTGTTGATGGTGGCCTGCTTTTGCTGCCTCACGCTTTTCGAGGAGGCCACCTGAAGGACAACATATGTGATACCTCATGACATCTTATCATACCTCATACCTCATGATAAGTCCTGCCTTGAAACCCCTATAGTCACGTGATGACTGCATTGGATAACTGCAGCTTTGACTAGTTATTCCTTCCCTACAGCCCCGACGAAAGCTTAAGTATCCGTCTTTAAATTCCAGCCCAGGTTGACGCAAACGCGCGTGTTGTTATTAATGCGAAGGCAATATATGTGCCATTAGCACAAACGCCGGCCCTCCATGGCAGGAAACTCAAATGATATCAGAATTACTATGTACGACATCACAGCTCATGTATGCTAACACGTGTAAGTCTCAAACGACGAAACAAAACGTAACCTATGAAAGTCATGACTCATTAATCATCTTTCTGCAACGTAGCATGAATCAGCACTTTACAAATAATATAATGTAAGGTTATAGAGTTTGAACTCAGCATGCATAGTAATGCCTCGTAGTCACAGTCATAACTCACGATTCTTCCATTCGGCAGGGTAAGGTATCACGACTCTGCACTTCAGTCCTTTCGCATTCTGATATGTAACCAACCTTAAGTGTGTCTTCGGAATTTTTAAGTGCTTTTGCTTAAGCCTGATCGCAGTGGTCAGCTATTTAGGTAGCGCTGAGGCAAAATGAGCGTCAGGTGAGAGGCACAGTCATCCACACACCTGTCTAGAGCACTCGAACGACGCATCCAGGAGTAGACTTACTTCGTTTAGTAGTTGCCCAGCACTCAAAACCTGATCTTAAAGCGCACCTGCATTCAGTGGGGTTAAGCTAACCTGCTCATGCATTAAAAATGTACGGAGCTCGCTAGACAGTGGCGGTTTGTCATTTAATGCTCATCAGGGCACACCGTTTGAGCGCTCTAGACATGAGTTCGGACAACTGTACATCTTCGGAAAGAAAAGGAATTGGGGTGCGATCAATGGACCTCATCGAATTAGGCGCTAAAAAAACTGGCGTTTTGAGCCATTTTTATGACAAAATTTTCAAGGATTTTCATGTTACAAAAGGTGTCCCACACTCACCCGATGTCGGTATTCGGCCTTGTCAATCACCCCTTCAGCACTCGCAGAAACGAGCGTTGGCGAGTCTTGTACTTAAAGTGCAAGGATGGCTTGATCGTCTCTCGAACCAATTTTTTCAGCTTGATACTCATCTGACGCGACGCTGCGGTACTTCCGAGTTCAAGTACAAGTCTTAAGAGTGCAGCATCATACTTTGTTTTCCATGTGCTGGTGCCTAGCCTTCGTGGAACCCTCCTATCCCTCACGTAACTTTGAGTCCTGCGTCAATTGTAGAGAAAAGGAGGATGGTAAGCCTTCTTATTCCTGTGGAAACCGACTGATTAACCCTCGATGATTAGTTTGATTCTTTCACTCTGAGCTGAGGGTTCGCTCACACAACAGAATATTTCTGGGAGTGAAGGTGGCAGATGTGGTCGGTGCTTATAGAAGACAGAGGTGAGGTGAGTCGAGGGTTGCGATGACTCGATAGGCAGCCTGCTACTTAAACGGTAGGGAGGGGACATGGCTGGTGGTTGGAGCATCCGTAGGGCAGCTGGCTTTCCCACTGCGTGTTTGAATGGACTTCCTCGTCGAGTTTCGTTTCGCTGCTACGAGCGCTTCGCTGTGAGTGTCAGCCTTGTGGAGGGCAGTGGCGGTTGGATGCTGTTATGGGGGATAGAGTTGAGTTGATGAGTGGATGGTTGTTCACTTTTAAGAATGAAGGTGGGTAGGAGTGAGGAGGTACATTGAGGGTGTGGGTGGGCAGGTAAATCGAGGGCGGCGGTGGATGGGTGGACAGCACCTATGTATGGCGGTGCAGTCGTGAGCCGGTTGGTGGGTGGTGCTTCTCGAGGATGGAGGCTTCTCTCTCCGATGCTGCAGATCGAATGATAGAGAGACGACATTCTCGCACAGTGACAATTTTCGTCCTTTCACACTAAAACTACATAATCTGGACGAAACTAGAGGAAGACAACGCAGTGTGTGCGTTCTCTTCCTTTCATTGTGAAAGCAGCGAAAATGGCACTGTACGTGAAGCCTCCATTTTCGATAAGCAACACTCAGCATAGAAGGCTTTTCACCTAGAGCTATGCCGATGCACCGACTGACACCCCCGATGCACCTTCCGCATCCCACCCGTGTCCACCCAACTCCGCCCTCCATAATCGCCACTCACCAAGAAACCAGCTACTTCCACCCTCTCACAACGCATCCTCCCAACTGAAGCCTGCGGAGCAGCGCAACGAAATTTGACGGCGAAATTTTATTCATAGACCCAATGGGAGCGCGGCAGCTTTCCAAGAGAACCTCAACCCAAGAACCACCTCTAAACCTCATCCCTCTATCTAGGCGGTTGCCCGTCCCCGCTACTGTTCGCTTGTTATCGGCTACTGCGTCGTGACCTTTAACTGAGACCATCAGATCATAAAACCACATTCGTCATCCGCAGTTAGAGAAGCATCGACAGAATTCCTCTTGACGATCGCACGCTGCACGGAGGGAACTGGCGGGACAGCAATGTTTTGTATGAGAACTGTTCCCTCGTAGGTGGTGTGACGTGGAGGTGCCTTCTTGCCAATAAGGATTGCTTTAAGTGCACATTTATATATCTTCATTCTTTGTTACGTAGATGTTTCTGCAGATATTTACGCAAATATTTACAGACAGAGCTTTCATTTGAGATCAGATACGCAATTCTAATTGTTTCTTCTTTATCACCATTGTTGGGCTTCGAGACTTTGAATGTTTATCATTTTGTGATTCTCTAACTCTTGATAAAAATAGCAAGAATTTGAGTTCAGTGATCGTAAGTGAACTTTGCACGTGGAGCAATTCGTTGAAGTGAGAGAAATAAAATGTCACTAAAAACCGCGTCTGACAGGCTCTTTGTATCTTGTGTAGAACAACGCATCGCCAATTTTTCTTACCAGTGCATAGCACTCACTGAGTTCTTTTTTTCTTTTTGTCCTTTAGGTTCAAGGGACCGCTTAGCGACGGAGTCTTCCTCGTTGTAAATAATGTTTGAATTAGACGCGACATAAAAACTTCGTCTGTGCCTCTCAAGTGTGGTTTTGATCATGCTATTGACAGTTTGCACGCACTGGAGTGCCCGGCGGAATGTCTTGCGCACGTGACCCACTCTGCATCGTAACTATTTTACCTGCATGCGCTGGACAGAAGCTGGTCTTTGTCGGCAGTGACATATATACACACTCAGCATAGAAATCTTCTCGTTCGTGGGGATTCGTTTACAGACAGCAAGACTTACCTAAAGTAGGGCAAGAGAGGTTTAAACCTTAACCCAGCCCCAAGTAGCAAAAAGCAAATATCAATTGCTGCCAACCACGACAGATCCAGTTATTTCACTCGATGCGTAGGGTGACTACCCTTCTAGCGAAGCAAGCAGCTATGAGCACAGCTTCGACTGCTGGAGAGAAGCCCAACTGCCAGGAGAAGTCCGGCAAGTTCGTGTGGATTGTGAACCCGAACACCAGGTCTCCGTGTAAATGCGGCCCACAAGGTGTAGCAAGCCAAGCAGCATTTTCACGAGGCTGAACTCGAGCGGTCGTCCAGATTTGCTATGTGCGAACAACCCCGAACTTGATCTGTCCTGTGCCTGGTCATGGGGACCCCCAAAGCGGCCACAGCGTTTGTGGCCCCTGAGGCCACGGCGTTTGATCTACCTGCTACGGCGCCCCAAGTTTCGAACTGCTGGCGGTTAGTTTTTGACGGAAAGCGCCACAGCCTTGTTTTCCAACCTCACTGCCGTCACGGCAGCGCCTGCCTTGGTTAGGTCGAGTGACTGAGAGGAAAATCCACAAAGCTGCTCACATTTTCGTCGCTTTCGCATCCTCTTTACATTTTATCTTCCTGTTGTTAAGAAAGACCCTTTCCCTTGTGGGCTTCAATGAAGATTTAAATGAACTTTATTTTTTACAAAACTTACAGAACATCGCGCCCAATGGTATTTGTGGGCTAGTGTCCATAATACTTACCACAGATTTAAGGCGGATGGACGCTAGGGAGATGATGTGTATAGAGTGTGAAACTAACTAGTTGAGAGATTTGTTTCGTCAACATGGAATCCGCTCAAAGACTATTCAGTCCTCGGCATGGTCATCGTGAAATACTGGTTGGCGGGCCGGTACACATTAAAGCAACAAATTGGTTGTTTTGTTTTTCACGATCTGCTCGAAGTTCAGGTTCTTATTTTCTGCTGTTCAGGATTTAATCCCGTATCAGCTGTCATCATTTCGACGTGCGTCTTCGCTGCTTCAGATTTTGCTAATATATATGTCAGTGCTTTAATGCATGCCATATTTGCGTAAGGCCCTCATATGCTCTTCACATTGACGTATGGAATGCATATCAAGTATATAAACACCTTGAATTTTAAATGTCTGTGCCACTTATCTCCACTAGGTGGCTGGATGCCCCATTCCCGCTTTCCGAGGCGTGTGCGTCTTAAGCCAGCGGAAACTGCACGGCTTGTCCCAGAAGTCTAATGTCTGGTGTGCATTTCAATGCAAAAAGTTGCGTTTTTCTTCCTTTCTTTTGTAATGTTTGTTCGTTGTTGTCGTGTAATATCTTCGTTATATGATCTGACCATCGTCTGCATAACCCTGTAACATCAGAGAAAAAAATCGTTTAAGCAGTTTCATCCTGCGGCGCCAAAGGGGTACATAAACATAGATAATTACATAATACACTACGTTAATGTCTGGGTATTGTCATCGTAGTCTGAATGAGCACCAGTGGAATGGCGACGCTAAAGCCATGTTAAAGCTGATTTTTTGCGTAGCAAGGAAAAGGCGAACGATATATAACGAAAATGGGTGGAACGTCCCTCGAACGGCCGCTATAAAACAGCTGTAGTTTCAGTTTCAACTTTGCAGGCAATCGATGTCTCGTGTCATCGATGGTGGATGAAGATTCCTTTTCCTTTACGAGATAATTTGCCTAGCAGAAGGGGTTTTAACCTACCTCCTTAGCGCAGCCACGTTTGTACAGTTGCAGCTACCAGAATCAGGCAAAACAATTTTCGAGCTAGTCATTACAATATTTAGAGATTCACAGCACGAGACTAACGGCTGACGAGACGACGAATACTACAGCGCGTGCCTCTTTCAATCTGCACAGCGTGAGTAAGAAAAGGACAATTATTTCTGTTAGATGTAATCCACACCGAGTATCACGAATAAAAGCCCATTTAGGCAGAGTTCTTTTATTGGCAGAATATGAAGCTGCACTTGATGCACCTGCTGAAGCAGTGCCATTCCTTTCGGAGGCGCTCATGTGACAAAGAACAACGTCTGCACCCGATCAGGTAGTTGCCGCGTACTCGCTTCGGCTCGATCGCAACGTAACTCTGTGAAGCGGTCACTTGAAAGTCGGCTGCCTGGAGAAGATTTATACTTTTCATCTATCAAATTTGTCCCCAACTGATAATAGAACTTGAAATTGCAACGCTAAGGAACGCGCATCGCAAGGCAAAGCGTTGGCGGCGCTAGCGCAAAGGCACGGCACGGAACTAAGCAGAGCAGTGTTGCAACTGAGCATCCCATTACTGTCACCGTTGTTGGGACGGGGCCTCGCAGCCTGCTGCCACTGTGGTGTAAAACTGAGCGATGAAACCTTCAAGGTGACGGTGAGTTAACGAAACTTATATGTACAACATATGCAAAGGCGTTACATAACCCGCACAAGCGCCGAGAGATGAACGGTCTCGCACAAAGGAACGGAGCGATACACAGGGAGGGCGTCTCTCTCTCTCTCCGGATGCCCCCGCCTGCTCCGCGTTGGCTGCTCCAGTTCAGCATAGCTCGGTTTTTAAAGCCTCCAAGACCGTTGTAGCAGACAGCTGCTCGGACCACCAGGTAAGGTCAAGCCACAAGTCGCCGTTTGAATCGGGCGAATTGACGAGAGGGACTCGGTCCTTCTATGTTTACAGCCTGGAAATGCCTGCCGGTGAAGTTGGTTGCGTCTCGAGGCGGCGCTACCGAGGAGGTGGGGGGGATTCCGCCGGGCGAGTCTGGATCATTCATGCTGCAAGCCGCGACTTGTCCGCAAGTCTCGGCGGCCCGAGCATGCAATCCGCGATGGCGAGAGCATGGCGCTGGTGTCCAGGGGTGCCAGCGGAATGCATGATCGCGCTTAACAACAGACAAGGCTGCATACGTGATGCGTGTAGCGACATCCTGTCGTCTGCTAGCATCGTCCCATTGAAATCCCAAGGGCTCTACTTTTGAAACACATTTTCCAAAAATTTTTTTGGTTTCCTAAGGCTGCTCATGGCGCAACCGGTAGGAATTACCATGGAAAAAGACCAGAAAGATTGAAAGACGAAATGCCGCGTGAAAAACGAAAACTAAAGCTGCAAAACCGTCCTAACGTCCATTCTACGCACTGCCAAAGGCAGACTTCTGGGACGGTGGTGATTACTTCCGGTTGCTAAACTTTCGGGTAGGGTGTCTAGACACCAAATTTCAGGCGCCTGATGCGCCATGCAGCCTGAGGATATAAATTTCCGTGCAACGCAACTTTTTATTTTGATTTGGTAAACGAGCTTTTCAGTAAACGAGTATAGTAGTGCCGGATTTACAGCCCCATTCATTCCCTTCAGACCAGGCAGGAATTGAGGTATTGCAGTCAGATTACTGTAATTTACGCAATTTTCCGGTTATTTGCAATAAAACCAATTATTTTTCTGATCTAGTAATTTAATAATGTAATGCATTACATTGCGGCAGTAATTTCGCAACACAATAAAGAATGATTTCTGGAATTACTTTCAGTAAATCGCACTGCTACTGCTTGTGCCTGTGGAGCCTCCGAGACCGCTGCCCTGTTCATGGGCAGAGCTACCCGCGGCTATGGGCTGTGCAAGCGTGGGAGTTCTTGGGAATCACACAGGTAGCGTTCCGGGATTCTTGCAGGAAAGAGGAGGCCAGACACACGGTTATGTAGATTAAACCAGGAACGACCTCCCAAAGGGTATTTACATTTTGGTAGAATTTAGACGTGGTCGGAGATCGAGAAAAGGGCCTGCCTACTTTCTCTGGAGTCTCATCACACACAGTGCTAACTCAGTGCTTCTGTCCCGTGGCTGCGCCATCCGCCTGGAAGCCCGCAACCCTTCCTCCTAGTCTGTCAGCATTGGGAAGCAGCTGGCGTGAGGGCCTGAGTTCCAGTTCAGATCCTCCGGGCAGCAGGCTATCATAACGGCTGCTTTGAAGCCAACCGCCCGCGGCGCCCGCGGTTGGTACAATAGCAGAGTGACAGGCTGTGTTCTTCCCTCCCTCTCGCCCCGTCTTTTCTCACGAAGTCGCCGTACCCGGGGGGGGGGGGGATGTTCCAAGACGTGGACTCAAACACGTGGCTTCGTTGAGGACACATTTGCCACAGCTGCTAATATATAGAGTTACTGTGGCCCGAAGGTTGGGCTGGTTGGGCTTGAGGTGGGCTCGTAAGGATAAGGGCACTATCGCAACGTTGCCGTTGAGGAAAAAAATGGAATTGAAAGCAGCATCCTTCCCCCTAAATTTCAGGGCGATGCATTTTTCCCAGGTCCCGGAACAACTACTAGTAGTAAGGCTTCATTGGTGAAAACTGCACCGAAGCGCACATTTCGCGAGTATCCCGGAAGCCGCAAGATATTGATGATATTTTCTGACACATGCATTTTTGGGCAATTATAAATGTACTAGCCGTTTTGCAGCGTGCAATTTTGTTGCAGTATCACCAGCATCTTACTCAATACTTCCCATTACACGAACAACTATTTCCTGCTGGTGACGGCATCACTGTTGCGCAATAAAACAGGGTCAGGCCAGCACTGATGTAGTAACTGGATGCGCGGCACCTGCTCTGAGAGCTGTTATAAAATTCTAAAGTTAAAAAGGAAACCTGTGCTGCAACGGGCAGCTCTGAAATGAACTTAAAAGCTACATTACCAATCGCTATTCACTCAAAAAGCAGCGCACTCAAAAATCTCCACTATGAGATTAATTTCTGATTTCACGTAGACCACACGGGATTCTCCCAGGTAGCTTTAAAGGAAACGGAATAACGTGCTTGTACCGACCAAGTCCGTTGCTGCAGTTAAACCGCAAAACAGAGAAGCTGAATTCTCAATAAGTTTATATTTTATTCATGCTCCCCACGTGTGTCAGGAACGCTCGTGTAAACCATAGAGGTGCACGGGAAGTTTTAAGTAGCGTTTAATACGGATCATCGACCTTTGGCGCCTCAAGTATACATAGCTTTTGAGGGCAAACAAATTTTTTAACGCGAAAGACTTTATGAGCGAAATTTTTCCATAGATTGTAGGATTGCACTATTACAATTAATATATCGTAGATCTCCCGACATCAGGCTAGCATGATTTTGCAATTAATATTATTGCTATCATCAAAACCGTACCCCATGGGTTTTCATGGTAGTCCTAACTGCACGGTGCCAGCGAGGGAAAGACTTTAAGGGAAACATTTTGCTACTCATCAGAAGCATGGATCATAAGCTGCAATAATTCCACTCCCTTATACATTAAACTATTCAGCCGCCGCGGTGGCTCAGTGGCTATGGTGCTCGGCTGGTGACCCGAAAGACGCGGGTTCGAATCCGGCCGCGGCGGTTGAATTTCTTTGGAGGAGAAATTCGAGGCCCGTGTACTGTGCGATGTCAGTGCACGTTAAGGAACCCCTGGTGGTCCAAATTTCCGGAGCCCTCCACTACGGCGTCTCTCGTAGCCTTAGTCGCTTTGGGACGTTAAATCCCATAAACCAACCAACCATTAAACTATTCAAAACTTTTGTCCAAGCATGCTACACGTTACTAAACGCCGCTGAAATGCACGCGGTAACGCCGTGAATAAACTTGTTGGCGCAAAAAAATGTAGAGAGATTGTTGCGAGAGCATATGACTGAAGCAGGGTAAAAAAACAAAATAAAGGAATACGATATTCACTCTCATTTCGAGTCGCGACAAGCAAAACATACCGTAATCATGCAAAATTACACTCGGTGTTCTTCAGCGAGGGGCTCGCACTCTACGATATCACAGATTATTCAGTAAAAAATTACGTTAAACTCTGCGTATTCTGTATGTTTACTGTTGTTGCTATAAGAAAACGCACGAAAGCAAGCGCGGACCATAAAGGAGCACAAACGAATAAGAAAAGCTTCGGGGCATGTCCAACTGCCTGGATTGACACTGAGAAAATTGCCAGGAAAACTAAGTGGTCACAAATACGAGCATCGGGTGGACACGTTTTACAGCCTTGTATAGGCATACGTAAGAATGTTTTTCTATTGAATCACGTGGTTGTAAGGGACAAGCGCACCTTTGATCGCCACCTACGCCCATTCAAAACCAAACGTTCAAGTGATAAGTGCTTTGCGGTCACCCCCATCCCCAAGTCGCAGCAGCTGCTGCCCCCATCAGAGCTGCACCTATCGCTGGCTCTTTCAGCAGAATGCGATAAAAGCCGCGAAGTAAAGCTTCAACGATCGAATCTAATGCCATTCAAAGCCCGTGCGAAAGTGGTCTACCCCGCAGGCGGCGTTCAGAAGTACTACGGCTAAGATGGCGGCATGGTTGTTTACGACAGGCGCGCGCATGCGTACTGCGCTTTGTGAACTCGATCTATTGAGGCGGGGCTTGGGGCGCTGAAAAGGCAGGCGGCGCACCTCGCAGTTCGAAATTAGTAAGGAGCGCAATGAGGCCCACCCAAAGTTGTGTCGGCTAAGGGAACAGTGGTGCCTAGTTACTCTCGTCGCATTGTAGGCTACCGATATGTGTTCGTGGGACCACCGAGGGTATAAATAGCGTGCGTCAGAGACTTCAAACGGCGGAGACAGCTCGTGCTAGCAAAACGCTGAGCTCGGGGATCGTTTATTAAGTGAAGTGAAGGGACGCGTGTTCGGCCATGTTTATTTTATATTTTTTTTGTCGGCGTTGACTTACAGAGAGAGAGAGAGAGAGAGTCTCTTTAATGAAGAACTTGATAATATTGTCACGAATATTACACAGCACACAGAGACACAAGAACTGCTCCAGTCTGCCGAGCGGTCACCGGCAAGAAGACGAACCACTTCTTCTTCCTCGTCACCAGCGAGATGGCGAAGCACTTCTTCGTCCACTTCTGAGCTGTATCATTGCTCCCTCCCCTGCAGCATCGCCTCGATGCGGGCCGCTTTCACAGAGGGGAAAATGGGTTAGACACGGAAAGTGAGACACAGCTATCACGACACACAACCGGCGGCACTCAGCGTCAAGTACAATCAGCAGGACGGTCGTGGTACGGCTTCATACGAACGACGTGCACAACATCCGGATGCGGTGGTCTGCGCGAAGGGCGGCCTGGGGTTGCCGGTGAAACTTCGTACGTCACGTCGCTAATGCGGCGGAGAACTCGGTAAGGTCCGAAGTATCGGCGCAGTAATTTTTCGGACAACCCACGGCGACGAACTGGTGTCCAAACCCACACATGGTCGCCTGGTTCGTACGTAACAAATCGCCGTCTGAGATTGTAGCGGTCAGCGTCGGCGTGCTGTTGACGGTGTATTCGCTGCCTGGCCAGTTGACGTGCTTCTTCAGCCCGCTGAACGAAAGTGGCGACGTCAAGATCTGGCTCTAGGTCACACTGAGGGTCGACGAGTAACATGGCATCCAAAGAAGTAACAACTGGACGACCGAAGACAAGCTGGAAGGGCGTGAGCCGCGTTGTCACTTGCAGGGCCGTATTGTAAGCGAACGTTACGTATGGGAGAATTTGGTCCCATGTTTTATGCTCCACATCCACATACATGGAGAGCATGTCGGCCAGGGTTCTGTTAAGGCGCTCTACCAAACCATTTGTCTGTGGGTGGTACGCTGTTGTACGCCTATGGCTGGTGTGGGTCAGATCTAGGACTGCCTGAGTCAAGCGGGCTGTGAAAGCAGCTCCACGGTCAGTAATTATAACCGCAGGAGCGCCATGACGCAGCACGATGTTGTGTACAAAAAACGTAGCCACTTCGACAGCAGTTCCGTTTGCAAGCGCCGTTGTCTCAGCGTACCGCGTCAAATAATCCGTCGCGACAGCAATCCAACGTTTTCCAGTGGATGACTTCGGGAAAGGGCCGAGTAGGTCCATTCCCACTTGTTGGAAAGGCGTCTTCGGAGGCGCTATGGGATGAAGAAATCCTGCGGGTTTGAAGGGAGGAGACTTACGGCGCTGGCAGTCGCGACAGGTTTTGACGTATGTCCGCACTGATGGAAGTAATCTTGGCCAGTAGTACCTCTGCCGAATCCTCGCTAAGGTACGACTGACCCCCAGGTGGCCGGCAGATGGTTCGTCGTGGCAAGCGCTCAAGATATCAGGTCGCAACTCGGACTGGACTACGAGCAGAAATGTTGCAGTGTTGCTCTCAAAGTTGCGCTTGTAGGGGACGCCGTTCTGCAGAGTGAAGGATTTGAGTCCACGAAGAAAAACACGAGGAATGCGGGGACCGTCGCAGCCTTCCAGGTACGCGATGAGCGGCGCTAACTCTGGGTCTTCCCTTTGAAACTGCGCCATATCGGTTGCGCTAACAGAACCAAGGAAAGAGAAGTCTTCAGTGATTTCCGGGGAAGCAAGGTCCACTGGCACGCGTGATAAACAATCCGCATCTTGGTGCTTCCGCCCCGACTTGTACACGACCGTTACGTCGTACTCCTGCAAACGGAGGCTCCACCTCGCCAACCGCCCAGATGGATCTTTGAGGCTGGCCAGCCAGCATAACGAGTGGTGATCACTGACAACGCGAAATGGTCTTCCGTATAGCTTTGGGCGGAACTTACTGATGGCCCAGACTACCGCAAGACATTCTTTCTCAGTCGTTGAATAGTTGCATTCCGAGCGCGAAAGTGTACGGCTTGCGTATGCGATGACTCGTTCGGCGCCATCCTGCCACTGTACCAGGACCGCCCCAAGGCCTACGTTGCTAGCATCAGTGTGTATGTCAGTTGCTGCGGCGTCATCGAAATGGGCGAGTATCGGTGGACGTTGCAGGCGGTGGCGGAGCTCCACGAAAGCATCCTCTTGGTCGCTTCCCCACAAGAAGGGTGTGTCGTCTCTGGTCAGTGCTGTTAAGGGTTCAGCTATTTTGGAAAAATCTTGGACGAATCGTCGATAGTAAGAGCACAGTCCCAAAAAACGGCGAAGGGTCTTTTTGTCAGTGGGACGCGGGAAACTGGAGACAGCAGCGGTCTTGTCGGGATCTGGGAGAACACCGCGCGCGCTGACAACATGGCCGAGGAAACGAAGCTCCTCAAAACCGAAATAGCATTTCTCGGGCTTGATCGTAAGTTGCGCACATTGGAGCGCCCGGAGCACTGTGCGCAGCCGCTCCAAGTGTTGCTCGAAGGTGGGCGAGAAAATGACGACATCGTCCAGGTATACGAGGCACGTCTGCCACTTGAGCCCAGACAAGACAGTGTCCATCATGCGTTGGAAAGTTGCCGGCGCTGAGCATAGTCCAAACGGGAGCACCTTAAATTCGTATAGACCATCAGGCGTCACAAAAGCAGTTTTCTCGCGGTCTCGCTCGTCCACCTCTATCTGCCAGTAGCCGCTTTTGAGATCCAAGGAGGAAAAGAACCTGGCATCACGTAGTCTGTCGAGTGCATCATCAATCCTGGGGAGCGGGTAAACGTCCTTTTTCGTCACGTTGTTCAGTTTGCGGTAATCGACACAAAATCTCAGGGTGTTGTCTTTCTTTTTCACGAGGACTACCGGTGACGCCCATGGACCTGTCGACGGTTGAATGACATCGTCGGCGAGCATTTCGTCCACTTGCCTTTTAATGGCTTCGCGTTCCGTCGAAGAAACGCGGTATGGGCGCTGGCATACGGGTGGTGTAGTCTCGTCGGTGATAATGCGATGCTTTGCGACAGGCGTACGACCGACCCTGGAGCTTGTGGCAAAACAACCCGCGAAGTCGGTAAGAAGCGCCGAGAGAAGAGCCTTCTGCTCAGGCGCCAAATCGGGATTGATTCTGACGGACGGAAGGACAGGGCATGGTGGGGCCTGGTCTTCAGGGCTTGTCTCCAGGGCGCACACTTGAGGCACCACAGCGAAGTCATGCAGGAAGGCGACAGCCGTGCCCTTGGCGAGGTGCTGCAACTCGTTGGCAAAATTTGTAAGGAGCACACTAGCACAACCGTCTTGTAGTTGGACGAGCCCGCGAGCGATGGCTACTCCTTTCTCGAGCAGCAGGGGTACGTGGCTATCAGCGACACCTTCGTAGTCGTGGAATAAATCATTCCTCACGAGAACTAGCACACTGGACCGGGGTGGCACCATTACGTCGTCGTCAACAAGTCGCAGGGCAGTGAACCGTGAATCGTCTGTGTCAGTGCGTGCCACGGCCCGTTTCGTCGAGAACGTGACCCGTGATTCGTGGAGGTCAATGACAGCACCGTTCGTGTGGAGAAAGTCAAGACCGAGGATCAAGTCCCTCGAACACTCTCGGAGGACTACAAACTCGCCGACGTACACAAAACCACGGATATCGACACGGGCTGTGCACCTGCCGGCAGGGATAATCAGGTGACCCCCAGCAGTGCGAATGCTAGGCCCCGACCACCCCGTCAATACTTTCTTCAGTTGTACGGCAAGGGCCAGGCACATGACAGAATAGTCGGCACCAGTATCCAGCAAAGCGGTCACGTCGATTCCGTCAATTTTGACGCACAAATCGGAGGTAGCGCGTCGGATGCTGTCGCTACTCGCTCCCGGAGAAACATCGTCGCGTGGTAGTGGCGCAGGAGGATCTTCACAAGTCCCGGCATCAGCGGCCTTGCCTCCAGAGGCCGCTGGAATCAGTTTTCCCGGCGTGGACTGGGAGAACGGCGTCCGGAGTAGCCTGCGGCTTGACGGGGGCTTGGAGAACGGTAGCGTCGCGGCGACGGTGATCGAGCATCCTGGTGGCCTGACGTGATGCGGTTCTGGCGCGACGACAGATGGAATGCTATCTCCTGCGGTCGTTCCCCGTTCTGAGGGCACGGGTCGTCCGGTGCGAAACCACGCAGGCCCACGCGGCGGTATGGGCACGCCCTGTAGAGGTGACCCGCCTCGCCACAGTGATAGCAGAGGGGCCGACGATCCGGGGCACGCTACACTTCACTCTTTCGCGGCCGCTGATAGGCTGGCGGAGCGTCACCACGAGGGGAGCTCGACGAGAGCACTGCTGGAGTCGCGGCAGTGACGTCGTACCCAGGGGCCTGGCGCAGGACGGACGCATACGTGGGCCTTGCATCAGGCTGGCGAGGAACCTCGGAAATCTGGTGCTGTTGTGCTCCCAGGCGCACCTCGTCCCGGATCACTTCGCTCAGTGGCGTGAAAGATGGCGTCTCGGACGGCGTACGGAAGGCCTGCAGTTCCTCTCTGACGACGGATCGGACCAGCTCGCGTAGAAAGGCCGCGTCGATACCGGGAGGCATGGAGATGGGATCAGGCCCGAAGGTGTTGACGTCGCGATTGTACTGGCGGGCTCGCTGTTCCAGCGTCTTCTCCATAGTTGCCGCCTCGGTGAGGAACTCTGCCACAGTGCTTGGTGGGCTGCGCACGAGTCCTGCGAAGAGCTCTTGCTTGACACCCCGCATGAGGTGGCGAAGCTTCTTGTCTTCTGTCATGTTGGGATCCGCGCGCTTAAAAAGGCGAGTCATGTCCTCGTAGTACATGCGTACACTCTCGTTGTGGCGCTGGTTGCGCGAGTGTAACGCAGCTTCTGCTCGCTCTCGACGGTCTGCATTCGGAAAAGTGGCTTTAAGATTGCGGCAGAAAGCTTCCCAGGACGTAAACGAAGCTTCATGATTTTCGAACCATGTCCGAGCCGACTCTTCAAGTGCAAAATAGACATTGTGGAGCTTACGGTTGTCACTCCAGCCGTTGTAACGGGCAACCCGTTCGAATATCTCGAGCCAATCCTCGGCGTCTTCGAACACGTCGCCATGAAACGACGGGGGTGTTCGAGGCTGATGACAGAGGATGTGCGCCGGGAGCGTGGTCTCAGTTGCCATGGCAGCTGGTGCCTCCGAAGGCCGGGGTTGCGTCGCCCTGGTTGCAGCCGGAAGGAGTCCAAATTCAGGGGACGCTCCACGGAGGCGGCGGCCGCGGCGCTGGTGAACTGGGGTGAGATCCGTATTGGTCGGTAGCCTACGCGGGTCTGGAAGCGTACCCCGCACCTCCACCAGATTTGTCACGAATATTACACAGCACACAGAGACACAAGAACTGCTCCAGTCTGCCGAGCGGTCACCGGCAAGAAGACGAACCACTTCTTCTTCCTCGTCACCAGCGAGATGGCGAAGCACTTCTTCTTCGTCCACTTCTGAGCTGTATCAATATGACCCACGCTAAAGAAAGAAGAGTGTCGTGAGGATGGTTGGAATGGACTTAATTTTGCGGGAAAGATAAGGAATGTGGGCGTCGAGCGAGGTTGCTGTTCTTTTACACCGTTTAATTTCTTTTATGCATGAATGCGAAACTGTACTGTATTGGTAACTGCTTTACTTTTCGGAAGTAATTGTAATCAAATTGCACTTGTTCGTGCGAGCAGTAATAGGTAATGTAATTTAGATAAATTCACTCATTTTTGGAAATATTAATGAAAATAGTTATGCAAATTGATTCCTTTGTAAAAATAATTTTGCCATTTGTTATTATCCTTTTCCTAAATGAACTGATATAGCAGGTATTCATTTCTCAACTGTCACCACGACGATGTGGGTTGACTTCACATACGCCACCAGTGCGAACAGACTAGCCAGGGCTCTAGGGCACTGCGGCTTCCGTGGTAACAACGGAACCCGATGAATTCACTGGCGTGCGTATTGCCGGTATTACCTTCGAATATGTCAACAAAAGGTCACCTGCTCGCCAAAGAGGATGTTGTCCAGAGCCAGAATGACGTCAACAAAGGTAGAAGGGGCCTTGTCCGGAGTTCACTATTTGTGTAAGTTCGG
This sequence comes from Amblyomma mixtum, assembly GCF_055824585.1. Lineage (NCBI taxonomy): Eukaryota > Metazoa > Arthropoda > Arachnida > Ixodida > Ixodidae > Amblyomma > Amblyomma mixtum. Next base: position 227,525,365 of record NC_143014.1, on the reverse strand, counting down.
TGCAGGCGTGCTTAGGAATGAGCCAGTTTAAAAAGAAAGCTTGGGGCAACAGCTACCATCTCGCTTATGTACCGAAAGGCAGTGATGTTCTTGTCAAAGGCTGTTCTAGTAGCACATACCCGCATGGCGGGATGGCAAGTGCAGTTGGGTTTATGTTTTTTTGTTCCCATCGTGTTAAAAACCGCAGAAAAAAAACACTTTCTTGAAGCAGGTGGTGTTTAAGCAGTTGATCTTACAAAGAAAGGGACCTGAGAGAGCCGGCCAATATATTCGCAGCAAAACGTGCACATTCCGGACGTGAAACTACGGAGCAAGCAATTGCAACATCGAAATATAGACTAAGGTAAGCTGTGCTCGCCCATATGGCGGACACGTCCCTGATTACATCTTATATTTAGCAATGGAGTCACAAAATATTATGCTGTCGCATATTACCCGTACCTCAAGCGACCTTGCATTCTTCAGTGACGCTTTCTTTACGGACCTTGATTTCTTTCGCCGCTGCCAACTATCCTCGTATCGTTTATTCGGAGAAAAGGCTGAGACAAAAATGAAGACCGTACGGGCAGCACGCGCATTGCTGCACGAAGCTCGCTTAGAACGTGCACTGCAGCCTCCATCGTCCTACTGCCGGCTGGAACTCGAATTGAAGGCTCCCCTTGGGACTTCGGCCATATCTCTTCCTGAAGCGTATGGTGGAGAGCGAGGGGAAGACCCTGGACGCAGGCAGGACCTTCGTGTCGGCGGTCAGAAGCCCGCGCAAAGTATAGTCTGCTTGCGCACCGACTCCACCAGGCAGACGCAGTCTAGCACAGATGCGAGCCATTTTTGGCAGGACGATGTTCTTTACTCGTCCTTTCGCGCAGGACATGGAGCGGTCACGGCCAGTGTCGGTACTTCTCATCGGGCACGAGCGCACGACAACCTTCAACCGCAAACTGCCTTCCATCGCCGATCAGTGGCCTTTGTTGGATTTGCACGTTTGCCGCGCGCAACCCGGCAAGCACACGAGCGGTAAGTACGCGTTTCCGACAACAGGTCCTTATCTAAAAATGGCCTTAACACAGAATGCGTAAATAATGATACGATGCACTGCTATTAGCTAGCCTAGCGCTCTACCATGACCTCCGCCTGAGTTATTAGCCAGTGCCCAGCTCTCTTCAGGCCAACCAAGTATGGTAATTTCCGCTACGTGTAGAATTGTTTGTGTATTCGCCTTGACGCCTGTAACATGTTAAATAATTAAAGTAGTAGCTTCAGACTTAATGTTATTGTTGCCGTTCAAAGCCGTCACTTTTCTTGCTGACACCCATAGCACAGGTCATGGCAGAGTAATGCCGCAGGAACGCAGAATGTTTGTGCTGTTGCCAGCTCTTTCTATTGCCAGTGGCCATGTTTCCAATTCACTGCCTCGCCAGCATTATCCTTAATGAAATATCATATATTACTGCATTCGGGGGAATGCCCATCAAAAGTTATCTGATGGACTACAGCAAGCCTTTTTCCAAGCCTGTTGCAGCAATGCATTACGTTACAAAGCTTAAGAAACTTAGAATACTTTGCGAATAAACTACCCACTTCGGCACTTTCGTCACGGTAGTGTCGCAGTTCTTTTACAATAGGATGTAAAAAATGACCAAAGTTATGACAACAGTTATGTTGAACATTGTGTTGTTAGAGCGGCAGCAATTCCCATCGCGGATTTTCTCTACGAATACTGTTGTCATGACTATGTGACTAAATAGCAGGAATGCTCTGCGCGTTGACCTATCTAATCTATTATTCAGCATATCTTTTTTGTGAACCCCGCCTTCGAAATATTCCGTGCGAAAGCTCCGTTGAGCACCTCGACCTCTTCCCCAAAGAGAGGATTAGCGCACCATATGACCCATATTTGATTTAGGCGAGCATTTCGGCTTGTCTGTTTATTCTCGCATCGGCTTTAACTAAGCCTTCAAACAATAAAAGAAATCAGCTCCGCTTCTTCCTAATACCGAAAGGCGCTCTAATCTTAGTGCAGTACCGCTGTATACGCACTGCTCATGTCGAGGGACGCGGTAAGCCATTCATGCGCTACAGCTAAAATAGTGACAAAGGTCTACTATAGTAACCTTAGAGTGAACCTTGCTACAGGAAAGTGAATTACCCCCCCCCCCCCCCCCACCCCCATCCCCCTGAAAAAAAACTGTCGACATTGTAGCGCCAACACTGACACAAAAATTGCATATGAAAAGTCCAATTCGCGCATTTCATCCCTTCGATCTCAAATCGGTAAAACTTGTTCAAGGCCCTTTTAAGAGCAGAACACCGCTGCGAAAGGATGTTTTGCGCGTATGCAGTTTAAGAGGCATCATTAGAGCGAGCCCTCTCATCATTTATATCTACGAGTCGTATGTCTCCTCGGTATAGGTGTTGTTGCGACCCGCCTGTGGTAGCAAATTAGGCTTTATCCGAAATGAATAATTAAAAGCAGTTCACGAAACTTGAACTAAGACTTCGTTTGAACATTGAAAACCTTTCCAAGTTTACTTTACCCCCGTAGAACAGTCTCGGTGTTCTGAAATGAGTGTCGTCCTCTGAACGCAAATATGGGCATGGATCACAAAGACTGCGCAAGGTCGGGAGATCAAAAAATGGCCTGGCTTAGCTTACGGTTAAGCCTAGGATGCGAAGCATACCGCCGGCGGAGGCTGCGCGTCCGCAAGCGAGCGCACGAGTTGAGCCCCAGCTTTCATAGCTGTTGTGACGTCATATCACGTGGTGCGCCGATGTAGGTCAAGTGGTAGCTACGCGGCAGCGTGCGGCGCAGCAAGGAAGAGCTCGGTTGTGCGGCTAGCATGCTTCGCATAACAAACCTTAGCCCATGGCCCTGCAGCTACCTCTGCATTCATCCGCTGCGTACGCGAGCTGCTGGTCCGCGACGCGCCGTTCGCGCTTTTGAAAAATGAACTGACGCGAGCTGCTGACGCCCACTGCAGGGACGGATACCACGACGACTTCCTGGGCATGTCCTTACGGACTGACCCGCTGTCATCTAGGAGGGCCACCAGTATTGGCCCAGAATTCACTCTGCCGACGTCGCATAGCACTGAGACCGAGTGAGTGACTACCAATAATTGGTGAAAGGCAGATAGCTGCACAGTCACGCGTACGGCTTATTCAAGATTTCGATCGTTAAAGAAATTAAGGCGACACCTAACGCAATAGAACAGCTTAAATATTCCCCATTTCTTGCATGAAATTAATGGCAATGTGGGCTTCAGTATGTAATTAACCTTCTTTCCCAGGCACGCTTCCATGTCGTAACCCACGGAGTTAACTCGATTGTTCATCTTGGGGGGTCTACGACTGAAGAAAGCGGGCTTCCTTCTGTTTGTGCCTATTTGCTCTTGCGCTTAGCACGGGGATGAAATTTAGGAGATAAGCTGGGGACCCAAGGCCATTAGTTTTATTTAAGAAAAAAAAATTGTAGTTTTTCTGTCCATACATTTACTATCCTATAATTTGAAAAGGGTAACACAAATCTTCTACATAACATGGCCTTCACCACCTCCGCAATCCTCCAACCCTTGCGCCCTTGCAGTTTCAGGCAGAGCTAGTAGGAACATTACACCCATTTGCCTACGAAGCGTATTGCCAAGCTCGTTCAGTGAGCAATCACAGTGAGTTACGAGATCCCTTAATAAGGGGACCATGCAGGGTGATTTTATAACGTTCACAAATTCGTATTTTAAAGACAGCGAGAAATATATGGCTGCGGTCTCTACAGGTTCATTTCAAAGAGAATGCTAACGTTATGTACAGTTGCGAGTAAAAAAAAGATTTGCACAATGACGTCATCGAAGTGGCGAAAATATCGCCGCGCGGCTGCCCTATTGAAAATATTGAGCGTGGATTCTGCGTGCCTATCTTTGCGTGTTTATTGCCACGCAAAATGCGACGATTGAGCGAGGTCGCAGAACGCGAGACATATTTCACAGAATTTGCGCAAGACGAGCAAGCTCGCAAACGCGAGACATCTCTCACAGAAAGTGCGCAAGCCGCGTAAGGCTCGCACAGCAGGAGACATCCTCGCGTAATATGCGCAAGCCGGGTGAGGCTTCCAGAATGTCCGAGAACCAAGGGTGAGCCACAGAATGTGCAAGAGCCGAGTCTGGCTCACAGAGCACTAGACAGTGTCAAATGGAGTTACCATCATGATACCGATAATACCTTGCATGGCTGCAAGGCTCCTACATCACTGCTCAACACGTTACGCCAATGCCCTATGTTAAGCCCTCCTCATCTGTCTGTCACTGCCTCATCCAGCATGCATGTTGTGAGATAACAAGCTTTGCAGAAATGGTGCTTCGTGGGATGGCTCTCATGTGTGTAGCATGCTTGCAAAAGGACATAGATAAGGTCACCTTAATTGGCTTTATTAATGCCACATCCCTCATGATGGGTGCCACACAGTGGCTAAACAATTTCTTCAGTTTCTCCAAGTCCAGCAGGTTGGCGTCTTGATACAGGTTCTCACTATGCAGCACCTGCAAAAAGGTAGCAGTATATACAAAAAAAATTCAGTTAATCTGTTTTCTGGAAATTCCAGAAAAGGGCACAAGTAGTTCTTCCATTAATGAACTAATGATGATTTCGAAAAGTTTCAGGTTTGAAATACAGACATTGGAAAACCCAACTCAAGCACGCAGGCTGCTCAGCATCAAACCTGCACAAAATCTAATAACCTTGTCACACAAGCATTTTGAAGGCTTTCAAATGGCTATCAACTCAGTGGCACTTGAATGCAGCTAAATGGGCATTTCCAATAGCCACAGAGTCCCTTGAACAGTGTGGAGATCTATCAAGATTTTGAAGGCTTTTCAGTGGTAGAAATTTGCACTCAGACATGTAGCACTCGCAACTGTACACTAAGGAATAAAATCAAAGCAATTTAATCGCTAAAAGAATACTCAACATGAAATGTACAACTTATTTCACTGAAAAAAAAAGGCTGGCCACAAAACACTGCAGCAAGCATATTATCACTGTTACCAATAGCACAAAAACAATAAATACCACCTTTTCAAAACTGCGTGAGTGCTACAACAGCTTCCCAGCAAAATTATCAACTGTGACAGTGGCGCCAATGCAGCTTAGTGCGAGATGATGAAATATCTCTACGGCGATCAAGTATTCTGTGTAGCAGCGGCATAACTCCAGAGTTGACGTTCAAATCTCAAAGCTCAATCTCCCACCTTAACTGTCATCTTTAAATACATATTTAAATTCATTGGAGCGTGCTGCAGAAGTAGGTGGTCAGATCATTCGAGAGGATACCTGCAAGCTATCTCAGGAGACGAAAGATCTGATGAAGAAACGCCAAAGCATGAGGACGTCTAACTTCAGAGATAGAATAGAACTAGGAGAGCTATCGAAGTTATTTATAAGTGCAAGGTAGCCAACATAAAGTTTAACATGGAGAAAACATAGCATGCTCTAAAGCATGGAGGTAGCCTAAAATCAGTGAAGAGAAAACTAATCACAGGTAAAAACCAGATCTATGCACTAAAAGACAAAGAGGGCAATGCCATAAGCAATATGGATAAGATAGTTAAAGTAGCCGAAGAGTTCTACCCAAATCTCTACAGTAGTGAATGTAATCAGAACGTTACAGAGAGAGGCAGTAGAGCACAGCAATGGGACATCCCGGCAGTAACCAGGGAGGAAGTAAAAAAAGCCTCAGGAGCAATGCAAAGGGGTAAAGCAGCTGGTGAGGATCAGGTAACAGCAGATTTGTTGAAGGATGGAGGAGAGATTATGCTAGAGAAACTAGCCACCCTGTATACGCTTGCCTCGTGACCACGAGCGTATCAGGAGCTTGGAAGAATGCGAACATTATTTTAATTCATAAGAAAGAAGATGTCAAGGACTTGAAGATTTACAGACTGATCAGCTTACTATCCATTGTCTACAAGGTATTTACTAAGGTAATCACTCATAGACTCAGGACAACCTTCGAATTCAATCAACCGAATGATCAGGCAGGCTTTCGTAAAAGGATACTCAACAAGAGACCGCATTAATGCAATCAATCAGGTGATAGAGAAATGGGCAGAATATAACCAACCCCAATATATAGCCTTCATTGACTACCAGACAGCAATTGACTCAGTGGAACCACAGCTGTCATGCAGGCGTTGTGGAATCAGGGTGTAGAAGAGTGTTATGTGAACATATTGGAAGATATTCATAACGACTGCACAGCTACCATAGTTCTCCATAAGGTCAGCAGTAAAATTCCAATTAGGCAAGGTGTCAGGCAGGGAGACACGATTTCACCAATGCTATTCACCGCCTGTTTACACGAGGTGTTCCGGGGCCTGAAATGGGAACAGTTGGGGACAAGAGTTACTGGAGAATACCTAAGTAATTTGCGATTCCCTGATGACATTGCCTGGCTAAGCCACTCAGGATATGAACAGCAAAGCATGATGAATGAATTAGACAGGTAGAGCATAATTGTGGGGCTAGAAATGAACATACAGAAAACCAAAGTAATGCTCAACAGTCTAGCAAGGAAACAGCAGTTCACAATTGGTAGCGAGGTGCAAGAAGTAGTAAGAGGATATGTATACTTAGGGCAGGTAGTGACCGCTGATCCGGATCATGAGAGGAAAATAACTAGAAAAATAAGAACGGGATGGAGCGCATATGGCAGGTTCTCTCAGATCGTGAAAGGAAGTTTGCCAATATCCCCCAAGAGAAAAGTCTAACACAGCTGTATCCTACCGGTACTCACCTACGGGGCAGAAATGTGGGGGCTAACAATGAGGGTTCAGCTTAATTCAAGGACAACGCAGCAAGCTATGGAAAGAAAAATGATAGCTGTAACGTTAAGAGACCGGAAGCGGGCGGAGTGGGTGAGGGAAAAAACGCGGGTTAATGACATCCTATTTGAAATCAAGAGGAAGAAATGGGCTCGGGCAGGGAATGTAAGGCGAAGGCAAGATAACCGCTGGTCCTTGAGGGTAACAGAGTGGATTCCATGAGAAGGTAAATGTAGCAGGGGGCGGCAGAAAATTAGGTGGGCGGATGAGATTAAGAAGTTTGCAGGGATACGGTGGCCACAATTGGCAAAGGACAGGGTTAATTGGAGATACATGGGAGAGGCCTTTGCCCTGCAGTGGGTGTAGTCAGGCTGATGACGATGAATTTTAACTAATGTATACAGCACTCTATGCATTAGAGTTATATGTGTCTGGCCTGCTACAGCCTAGAAATCTTCCATTACAAAAGAGGTAAGTGGATAGCACAACTACAGCACAACAGTGGCTATGAAAACAGATATGGCACATCTGCAGGTAGTAGTCCTGGAAAGTGCATGTTTCTCAGTCAGAGCCAATAACACACTAAATTCACAGATGCCATCTCTCGTGTATGTCAACAGGCTATGACAGAAGCTCAGACCAGGAAGACTATCAAGAAGGAATAGCACCCAGAGATGAGGGGCAAAGTAAGTACACAGCATGAGCAATGACTCACAACTGAATTTACTGCCAGAAACCTCATTGCAATCGTAATTACAATTGTAATCATGTAGGAAGGTTGATGCTTGCATTGCCCATGACACTGTTTTTAGCTAAGCGGTCGGGAGCTTGGCAGTCCCCTGCATCTGCTAGACATGGTGCCGAAAAACAAAGGCAGCATTGGAAAAATTCCCCTGTCCAGATGGACAAGTTACAATGACCCACAAGATTGCAGAGATGAGGCAGCTCGGTATGCAAGGTCTACTCCCTTAATATTGGGTTGATGCAACAGCCGGCCTGGACAAAGTACACCTGCCTTCAAACCGTAATGTGCGAAATTTATTGGTGCACTATATAATTTGCAGAATCTGAATTAGGCTATGAAATCAAAAATTTTCACTAATACTGCCTTCCATTTACTTTCATTTACTTTGAGAGCACCTTTATCTTCAATCATGTAGCAAAGGAATGAGAAAAAACACAACCGAGCACAGTTTACATTTGTTAAGCTGTGCTTGACATTGTGCTTCTTTACTTACTAATGTCTGTCTTCCATTAGTCAATGAGTGGGCAAAGGTGCTCAAGCTTATTAGGGGCCAAAAGGCCCTCACAACCTTGCACCTGGCTACAGCATTCTTCAAAGAATGAGATAACTGGTGTCTGTACGGAATGATCGCAATCCTATGTCACTTTTCTTCCAATTGACGCATTTCCTGATAGCTATTTTTGGTAAGGCTTTTGCATACAGAGGTTAAAACAAATGCCAAAACACCAGCACCTTGAAGGCCGGCTGCAAGTCACAAAAACCTTTCATTTACAAAATATATGCACGAAGGCAACAGAGCTGCAGAGGCAAGACATGTTATCCTAGCAGTAGCTGCAGTACAAGCACCACTGTCAAAAATCTAAAAAAGTTGTACTGCTGTTTTTTGCCCACCTGTCTCACTGTTGCATTCGTGAGTATATTTGGCAGGCCAAAATTGCTGGCGGTTGTCAGCCAGGCTTCATTTTTTTCGTATGTTCTAACATTTTCGAGCACAAGCTTTGTAAAAAAATGTAAAATACAAAGAAATGTGATTACGGTTAAAGAATGCAGTGCGAAAAGACAAACAAACGAAGAAATGGACACCCGCCAGTCCTGTCCACTTTTTCATTTGTCCTTGTTTTTTCACACTGCCTTCTTTAACCGTGATCACTGACCAACAAGTCCAAACAGCCACTTTAGTTGAAAAGAAATGTGGCCTTTCAATTGTGGTCATTCCATACTTACACAAGTTATATTATTCTGTAAGAACTCTACTGCTACACACGAGGTCGAAGTGAGTTTCTGATGCCCACACAGCTTATTGAGCACTTTTGGCCACTTTCAAACAAATGAAAGAGGGGAGCTTGTAGGCGAAACGAGTGCAATGTCGAGCACGCTGCGACTTGTATAGATAGTGCTATTGGTGCTCTCTATTTAACTTCTACTCGAAGGCGTATAACCAGAACAGCTGCTGCATCAGCCAGACATGAAAGGTGTACGAACTTAGTTCTTGGAACACTGGCCTCAAGTGTCGCTGCTGATTGTAAGACATTCCTATGTATTCCGAGTTTTCTAACACCACCATCATTTTTTGGCACCGTGACCATATCATACAAGAATATGATACCTACTGCACAACTAAAGAAAATATGTGTGTAAGCCAAGCATCAGCCGTTCTATACAATAAGAAGTCTAAGTGAAAAAGATTCGATGTAAATTAGAGAAAGCCTTGCCATTTTTGTACTTCTGCTTCTATCACTGCTTGCTGGATTTTTTTCTTTAGTTGGAAGCATTCTTCCATCCCTTATCTCTATACACAATTCCTCTGCCAAATGACTGGGTAACCCAAATAGCAATTCCTAAGTAGGGAGGGGGCCTTCCACAGTGACCACACAGGAGCCTTCAAGTTCTTGCAGCAATCAAAACATCCCTTTGTAACACTGGCCCTGAATGCACCACTATACTTTTGTGGCAGGCCAAATACTTATACAATTTATGTTTCAAAACCATACGGAAATCCACAACTGCCATTATGAAAACAACCTAGTAATGTAACCATAAGCGTACCTGGCCAGCATGATCAGCATGGAAAGGCGCACAGCTTGTGTGCAGCTCCTAAAATGAAAGCAAATTCACATGATTAATTGCAATTTCCACAAAGACATTCTTGAAAAATCATGTTTTTGCACCTCTCAGCCTCATGCCTGCCTTATTGCTCCTGCAGCAATGAGTCAAATCTGAGCACAGCTTGGGGTGAGCTGGTGGTATCACATTACGCACCTGACTCTACGTGCATCAATCCATTTGTATGAGCTTGGTAATGATAATGGTGGGCGGATGAGATTAAGAAGTTTGTGGGGATACAGTGGCCGCAACTGGCAAAGGACAGGGTTAATTGGAGAGACATGGGAGAGGCTTTGCCCTGCAGTGGGTGTAGTCAGGCTGCTGCTGCTGACGATGATGATGACAGCCTGAGCACACCTACAAAGTAAAACTGTGAACTCGACCCAGCAGCACTTTACTGTGTTGAAATAGAACAGGTACAATTGAATTGCTGCATTACCTTGTTATTATCATTAAAAAGTAGAGGGCTCTAAGGACTTTTTTAATTTACATCGAAACGAATGGGTTACAGTGAACGTTCACGGATTACACTAAGAGGCACTGAAAATCCAACACAGCTGCCCAAGAGAATATTAGGCAGCCGCGCTAGCCTTCTTTTGCGCTATGCTACCTGATACAAGATTAAAATTCCAGAGCAATTTACTCATACTCTAGCACTGGAAACGTTATGTCCCAGACTTATGCAGCTGTCTTACTACAGGCAGAGAAGCTTTCAGTGTGGGTCATGTGTGCTGTGGCGTGAACACATGCACAGGATCACCTGCTACCATTCAAGTCCTCTGTGTACACAAATGCAGGTGCAATAGAAAACCCACATCACAAATTTGGCTAGTCTGGTCGGCCAAGCATGGGCCAGCTGATAGCACGAAGCAGCAGGCGCGACACGTACCATCATCATCAGCCTGACTACCCCCACTGCAGGGCAAAGGACTTACCCATGTCTCCACATTAACCCTGTCCTTTGCTAGGTGTGGCCACCATATCCCCGCGAACTTCTTAATCTCATCCGCCCATCTAACTTTCTGCCACCCCCTGCTATGCCTGCATTCTTTTAGAATCCACTCCGTCACCCTTAAGGACCAGCGGTTATCTTGTGTTCGCATTAAAAGCCCCGCCCAAGCCCATTTCTTACTCTTAATTTCAAGTAGCATGTCATTAACCCGCGTTTGTTTCCTCACCCACTCCGCCCCCTTTTGGTCTCTTAATGTTAGACATCATTTTTCTTTGCATAGCTCACTTTGCTATTCTTATCGTTTGGCACGTGTTTTTTTCTTTGTAATAAGGCATAAAGTATTATACACGGATTACCACATGGCATCCTCCTATGACCGCTAAATAATTTATAATCAAATTTCTTGAATGAAAACATTTTCAACGGAGGTCCGTCTGGTTGGGTTTTTGAGATAGTTGAGAGAAAAAACTGTCGCCAACCAATATTTTAATTTAGCCCAACGTTTCGGGACCAACTCGGTCCCTTCTTCAGGGGTGACTAAAGTGTGCCAGCAGCAGCGGGGTGTTACCTTCGCTCTCCCTTTGTTAGCACGTGGCGGAGTCCACTAACGTACGCCGAGGGGGGCGTTCCTGGAGTACTATTCATCGCCGCCTTTGTGAGCCGGATGTGCCATGACTCCACATGTCGCCTCTTGAACAGGTTTGGCTCCACGGCCAAGACTCTCACCTCCTCGAAGGCTATTGGATGGTCTGCGCGCTCGCAGTGTTCGGCGAGGGGGTTGGCTTCCGAATTCATTAGCCGGACGTCATTCTTGTGTTGCCTTATTCTTCGGGGCAGGTTTTTCGTCTCGCCGACGTATGAAGCCGGACACCTGGAGCACGGGATTTTGTAAATGACACCAGGTTATTTTTCTTTGGGGACGCGGTCTTTCGGTCGTGGCAAGAAGCGGCTTATTGTTGAAACAGGTTTGTGAGCAACGTAGATTTCATATTTTCCCAGAATGCGTGCAAGTGCTTCACTGGTTCCCCTCACGTAGGGAAGCACCACACGCACGCGTTTCGTTGTTTCATTGTTGGCTGTTGTTCCCCCTGTCCTCTGAGCCTGACGGCGACCAACTCGTTGAATGAAGCCACGTGTGTAGCCATTCCTTTGTAGGTCGGCGAGAACGGTGGCCTCTTCTGCATTTTTTTCTTCTTCCGAGGAGCAGATTGCCTTTGACCTTCTCAGAAGAGATGAGACGACGGATTCCTTGTGGCTAGTAGGGTGGTTGGAATTAAAATTTAGGTAGCGGCCGGTGTGGGTTGGCTTCCTATAGACACCGAACTTTAGATCTGCCCCTTCTCTTCTTATGAAGACGTCCAGGAATGGCAATGTGTTGTTCACTTCTCGTTCCATTGTAAACTGAATTGAAGGCTCGACTAAGTTGAGGTGTGCCAGAAAATTTTCGACCTGCGACGTCTTCAGAATGCAGAAGCAGTCGACAATGTAACGAATGAAAACTTTTGGTTTTCCTTGAAAGGTCTTGAGTGCCTCCTCTTCGATGGCCTCCATCGTCAGGTTGGCAGCAGTCACCGAGATCGCGGCGCCCATGGCAGTGCCACTAGTCTGCTTGTAAAATTCTCCTTTGAAGGAAAAAGCTGTGCTGCTTAGGCAAAACTCCAAAAGCTGGCAAAGTTCCTCTGGGCTCAGGCTCGTCCTTGTGGCTAGGCCAGCATCCGCTTCGAGGGCTTCCTTCGCTGCGGAAACGGCAAAGGGCACAGGAACGCTGGTAAAGAGCGAGACCACGTCGAATGAAACCATGCACTCGTCCGCTTCCAGTTGAACGTGGGACAGACGCTCGACGAAGTGGCTGGAGGTTCGCACGTGCATTGATGTTTTGCCTGTTAGGGGCGATAGGACACGGTGGAGGTAGGCTGAGAGTGCCTTAAGCGGTGAGGTGGTGAAGTCGACGACGGGGCGCAGCGGAACACCAGGTTTATGGATTTTTGGCAGTCCGTAAAAGGCCGGTGCTGAGTCGTTCCAGCAGATCAAGCGTAAGTAGAGATGTTTTGATTCCGGGTGGTGCTTGAAGATGGATGCTAGAAGTTTGTTCATTCTGGTCAGAAGTTGCGAAGTTGGGTCCCGTGCTCCAGGTGTCCGGCTTCATACGTCGGCGAGACGAAAAACCTGCCCCAAAGAATAAGGCAACACAAGAATGACGTCCGGCTAATGAATTCGGAAGCCAACCCCCTCGCCGAACACTGCGAGCGCGCAGACCATCCAATAGCCTTCGAGGAGGTGAGCGTCTTGGCCGTGGAGCCAAACCTGTTCAAGAGGCGACATGTGGAGTCATGGCACATCCGGCTCACAAAGGCAGCGATGAATAGAACTCCAGGAACGCCCCCCTCTGCGTACGTTAGTGGACTCCGCCACGTGCTAACAAAGGGAGAGCGAAGGCAACACCCCGCTGCTGCTGGCACACTTTCGTCACCCCTGAAGAAAGGACCGAGTTGGTCCCGAAACGTTGGGCTAAATTAAAATATTCGTTGGCGTCAGTTTTTTCTCTCAATCAAATTTCTTTCTACTGCTGTATTTGTTTCGGTTTCAACAGCTGAATGATGGCTGTGACGTCAAAGAGGGGTTATTGGTCGCGTGAGGCATGAAAAACTGCAATAAAATTGGTACTTCTGGCTCTTAAGGAATGCTGGCGTCAGCGCTGTAGCGAATTAAAATGATGAAGCAGTGATTATAAGTGCAGTTTTTCCACACCTCACGTGAACTATAACCTCTCTGATGTCATAGCCATAGTCAAATTGTTCACCGAAACAGGACGGCAGAAGAATTTGATTATAAATTATTTAGCGGTCGCACGCGAATACCAGATGGTGATTCATGCATAGTAGTGTCTTCCGCATCATTATAAAGAAGAAAACATGCCACCAAGATTAGGTGTCTATACTCTTTTAAGCTGAACTCTTTTCATTAGCCTCCACGTTTCTGTCCCAAAAGTGAGAAACATGCAGGCTAATGAAAAGATTTCAGCTTAAGTACCAAAGTGTCTCTAATCACACGATGAAGCGGAAAAACTCTCGACACTTGAACAGAGAACAAATAGGAATTCCAACAAAATGTTAGATTCTTGTAAGGCTATCAAGCATTCCTGAATATTGTAAACTGCACTTTCACACATACAGTACGCATGTATGCCAAGCTCACATTTAGTAGCCCTGTCTTCCGGCTGTAATTATCACGGTCTGAGCTCAGTTACAGATTTAAAACCAGCCAAAAGATGCAACACAGGAAAAGAGAAGAAAACAGGTTGGACTATCAATTAATTTTTTGTGAAGGAAAAGAAGGCTCGCATGAAGATGCGCACACATATGACCCACACCAGCGAAAGGCAGGTCAACAAATAACTGTCGCTGATATACAAGCACGTCATCTAAAAGAGAAAATTCTTTCCATTGAAGATTGACTAATGGCTTCGCTACTCATGCAGCCGTTGCCTTGGAGATATGCATCAAATACCTTACAGATTTGTTTACCACTTCTATACACCACTGAAGTGTCACAGAAATCAGGCGTGCACACTGATGGGTCATCTTATGATTTACACTCACGACATTGGCACTGTAGTGCCAGATTAGAAGCTGCCTTCCCCTAATGAGTCAGTGCTCACTCAGGAACACATTAAAGACACCTGCACATATCCCTGAAGTAGTTTCTTGCACAAGCTAGCGGAATGTGATAAACCATTTCTAGCAAGTCCTGAACCTAGTTTTATGGGATACCATACTGCTATCCCGGTTTTTAACAGCAGCGAAAAGGCCACCAACACAATGCTTGGCGCAAAAATTACATTTAAAAATTTTCCCGCCACTCGATTTGAACTCATGAAGTCTACACAAAGGACTCAATGATAACCGTTCTGAGGTGAATGGCAGTTCAGCCTAGCCTCTGGAATCTGTGCCAAAAAAAAACCGAGTCAACGCATCGCAATTTACTTCCGAAATCAGCCGGTGCTGATGACATTGTATTTTTTTGCTTTCTCTGGCTTATAAAGCTCCACTTTCAGAAAAAGTGACGTCTTTGTGGTTAGAATGCGGAACTCCATCATCACAGGTCCACTTCAGTTTGCCATTAGTGTCCCTTTAATGCCTCAAAGTTGAGCATTAGCTCCATTCATAGAGGAGGGCTGTGCATAAATTTCGACCACCAAAGATTCTTTAACATGCCCTGACATTGCATAACACACGAGCAAATATGCATTTCGCCTTGTCGAAACGAAGCCACCGTAATTCAATCCCGCGTCTTTGGGATCAGCAGCCGAACAGCAATGCAGTAGGCCACAGCAGCAGGTGAAAATCAAAAGAGAGCCCTTAATAGGCAACCTAACTTGCCAAAATCAACATAACGAGGGGTCACACAAGTAGCAGTGGACTAGGAAAATAAAAGCTACTTGTGTCGGAAGATGTCTTCAGTGCTTGCCTCAAAAGCCTGCTTGCTTGCTGGGCATCCTAGCACCAAGTGAAAGGCTGGCACAGCCATACTGGAGAGCTTGGAAGAGGCATTGCTGGTAAAGCTACGTGGAGCTTGCTGCAACGTAAAAACCCACATTTAACAGCAGCACAGTGCAAAAAATGGACTAGAATCAAGCATGTAAGGCAAAATGCAAGGCACCAAAAGGAGCCGGTCGCAGAATGGAACACGACTGTTTAACCAGATTTCGAAGTGGGCCTGGCAACAAGAAATTCATAACCACGGCAGTCATTCACAAGCTAGCCTCAGACGAGACATCGCTTGCATATCGATATCCAGCATCGTTTCTACAATACATGCCACCACCCAAAAGAACAGACCACCACAGAACGATATTTTCAGTAGAAGTCTGGTTTGCTTCAAATTCTGCATGCGTCCCTCAATTTTAAATCTGCATGATTAGCACTGATTTCACATTCTCACAGGTATGATGAATTAATAGTGCCAATTGCAGAAAAAGCACACTTCTTCCTTTAACATCAAATAAAGTATTGGAGAGGTACCTCAGCATATTTAAGTCAAAGTCAGATTTATTTGCGCCATCGGTTATAATCATGAAACAATCAAGTTTATTCTTCGTACATATTAAAGGCTCAATTACCCTTAAATTTCACTGCAACTTCGGGATTTAGGGCAAATGGAGCTAGGGCACCTGTGTGCATTTTGCAGTTGTTTGTATCATTTCAGCTCCGAGCCAAAGTATGAAAAAGCGAATGCCAAAATAGAGGCGAAAAACATCAGAGCAATTTGTTTTTATCTCACCGTTCTGCTATTCAAGGCTCGACTACACTGGCTCGGCTAAAAGTACGAACGCAGCTGGATCATACGGAGCTTCGTACCTTAAAAACACAATTTATAAAGTACAAGTAAAATACAAGTGAAAGAGGAGGAATCTCAATCCTAACGCATACAGCTGAATCGCAGTCTACGTAGTTAGACTGCTCGAGCGCTGTTACTTCAATAACAGCGTAACATGCGGCGAGAATGTAAAGCCCGGGCCGAAGATCTATTGGCGGGCATATATTCCATTGTCGGCGAGAGATGAATGGCAGTACGGCGCCGATATCGTGCCCCCCGCGATCGGATCAGCTGTGCATATTTGCATGGCATACTGACCATGACCGTGTGACCACTGACACTACACGCGCATTCATGCCCGTGTGCCGCCAGCAAACAACCTTTCAGCGCTGCGTGCTGCCGCGATAGGCACTGCGTCTTCGCGTCTCTGTACTAGCTGTGTTGACGTGCCCAGTAGTGCGCAAAGGCTTTGAGATAATGTACAGGTTCGAAGAAAATTAACTTACCCCCAAGATGCGAGCTGTCACCCGGGTAGTGGTCTTCCACCAGCTGCTCCGCCATGGAGGAAATGACCCCCACCGTCAGCATAGCGTTTCCAGTGAAGGCGCGCAAAGGACGACGCGCTATCCGTCGAGCCCGCTGACGCACGCTGTACACATAGGTTTACTCAGCACCTTACCACGTTTTCGTACATCGCACCAGCGAATTTCACTGCTGTCGGCACATCACATATCGGAAGAGTGACAAATGCTCATGCCACCGATGCTTCATGCCCTCGGCACCACAAAGGAGGACCACGACAAACGTAACGCTGACCGCCATGCAGCTCCCAGACCAGCGCCTCTTCCCAGACGCTGCGTTCGTTGGCTAGCGCTTCGGCCACTTCCGGCTTCCTTCGGGCCGTTTAGAAAGGCATCGCCTCCAGGCATTCCTCCAGGTCGTCTCTTTCGGGCTCTATGCTTTTGGGCAGTGTGATAGCCAAGGACTAAAACCAAATGAAACTTTCGTTACAAAAATAATTAAGTTCTTGTGCACAGATTAGCATTAAAAACTTGAGAAATTTGTGACGCGTGGACGCATGAATATGCGTGTCGGTGCATGCGTGCGTGCGTGCGTGAGTGGGCATGGTCTAGCGCGTCAAATCCAAAGCCTATGCGACATGCTGCATGGTTACTGAGATCACCGCCGTGAGCTTCGCTTGTTTTCTCGTTCTGCTGCTGGGCGATCTTGCGCGCCGCTGTTACTGTGCTGGAATCGCAAAAGAAGGATTACCGGTGTGTGCTGCCGCTGGGCGCGCTCTCATCCAAGAGTGGTAGCAGCTCCCAATTAAGCGATCCGTCGGGGCATATGTGTTATGGATGTCTGGTCGACAACGATAATGAGGTCAGCAGTGCGGGGCCTTCGTTTGATGGGTCGAACCTTTCGGCCTATTGCACTGCTAACTTCGTTGCAAAAATGCCTGGCTCATAAGCAGCGACAGTGGCCATTGTTTCTGTGGTGTGTTTCGATTACAAGACGGCGCCCTTCTACAGTGTGGCTTCCTTGGAAACTTAGTCGGCGGTGTGCCTGCAACGCCTGTCGCTGTCAGCTCAAACTGACCGCCTGCGAGCGCTGCCTTCTTTTCCGATGTGAACGGTGACGGGACACTTACTGCCTGTGGCCGGAGCTTATAGCAAAAGCGAAGAGTGTTTTGTGTGAAGGTTTGACGAAGTGCGTGTGTCAGTCTGGACCCTTACCTAGTCATACGAGATGCAACATGCAAAAGTGGTCCACCAGTCGCTTCAGCAGAAAGGAGTGAGGAGGTTTTTTACGTTACTTCAATCGAGAACTGCCCATGCAAATATTTCAACTCGTCTCTTGCCTAAACAGCATAGTAAAGAAGCTAAAGCAACAAAACTGCTGTTTCCATGCTGTATATTGATTCCGCACTCGTGCTAGAGGTGGGAAATATGTAGCAATTATTGGCGGAGTTAGAGCCTATGAAGCACGTGCAGCTTCATGTAATTGCAGGTTAGGATATGCGCCTTACTTGGTATTGACTTTGTGAACAGACATAGACATCTGTCAACTAAAAGAAATTTTCTTGCTATAGGATTCTGCAGCATTATGTATGCTTCTGGACACTGAATACCGGGCGCGTCACCTCTCTTGAAAGCACTCAGATTTGTGTACTTATCAGTACGTTTGAGATGAGAAAATTTTATCAGCTTCTTTTCTTTATTTTATAATTAGCTATACGGCATGTTGCAAAAAAATGTTTTAAGGAAAAGTATTTCAGTTTAGAGTAGAACAGTTCAACAAAGTTGTTTTGGGCATTCTGGTAACTTCAAGATGGTATCTGATGGTTCCATACAGACGCGCAAGTCAAACCTCAAAGGACATCAATCTTGACAGTACCGCTGAGCTTATCCTTTCATGCTTTTTATGTGTGTGTAGATCACCTGGGGAAGTTCAGTATTGGATGTTGGATTTCATAGTTCTGCTACAACTTTTATCTTCCTTTGTACACATGAAACATGACTGAACTTGATTACATTCCCCAAGCAAATACCTGACACCTTACAAGCGTTCCTTACTGTGCACAGTTGTCCCAGTGCATTATATCCACTCATGTGCAGCACACTGTTGTGTTGCTCTTGGTCTCCGAATGTGACTCTCAGCAATATGATGGAATCATAGTCCATTCAGATGGTCTTTGTGGTAGTGCAAATTTCAAAAAACAGATTGAAGAAGAATGAGGAGTGTGATACTTCGTCATGCATCATGCAATGCTGGTGCTAATCAGGCAACATGTGTGGTATATATGCTTCGCACATTTGAGATTCATTGGATTTGTTCTGGAGCCATACTGGGAATTAATTAATCGATCTGTGATTTGTCACTGAAATTGAGAGAGGGCACTAATTTCTGAACTTTTGACACCAACTGTGAATTCAAAACTGTCTTTTCATGTAGGCTTACATGGCCTTTTTACGTGTACGTAAATTTATGCTAATGACTTTGGAAATTGCTTTGGAAATGGTTTTGGAAATTGCCTCGTAACATTCCTGTTACAGCTCACAATTCGCTTTCTGCACGTCATGCTTGATTGAACCTGATTATATCCCCAAGCTTGTTTGTTGCACCTAACAAACACTGTTGCCCTTTCAGAGTTATTCCATTGATTGACTCCTTTCGAGTGCAAGCAACAAATGGTTGTGTTGCTTCTGATTTCGAAATATGGCTGTCTGCATGACGGAAAACAACATAAGTGCTCTGAATGGCTTTCATCATGCATCTATAAGATATCTGTAACTTTCAGAATTGGTTAAAGGAAGAACTGAAGGATGCTGTAAGAGTCATTAGCAGCTTGTTTTTTACATTATTTTACAATGAACTTGCAATGTTGACAAGTTCTTGCTCAGTGTGCATGTTGTCATGTACAGGTCCCTGCAGTATCAAAGGGAACCATTTTGCACTAAAAGATAATTTTTTGGTTATTTGTTTGCTGAAGTTGAAAATGATTAATGGGTACTTACGCCAAGACGAAAATTGTAAAACAGCAAAACGTGAGCTTATTGCTCATTATTGAGAAGTAATCATTAACTGAATGCTCGAACTTTGTTTGCTTTCACCCTAAATGGGCCTTTACAGTCTCGACAAGTTGCTACTAAGCAAGCAAACGCACACACGGCCACACGCAGCCTCATTGAGCTTGCTCAGTATGCACATAAGCACGCAGAGCTTCGGCAAGCCCCCTCTCAGCACGCAGATGTCCACGCACAGAGAGTTGTCCACGAGAGTCCACGATTTTTTACACGCAAAGAGTGTGCGTGGACGTCTATCAGCTCACAGTACGCGCACATGTACACACAGGACGCACAGAATGCGCACAGGTAGCGCACAATTTCTGCGAATTCGTGTGCAAAATGAACGTGATCGTACAAAAATCACTGTTCTCGTGCAAACTCACGCAGAGTTTTTTCAATAGGGTGGCGCTGCGCCATGCTTTGCGAACTAACCTGCCACTTTTGTTATGGGTGTTCTATCGTGGCCAAGGGAAGACACGACGCACGAATGAGGGCAGCAACGAATGTGGTTTTATTCCACGACGCCTCTTCTTTTATAGCCTGTGGCGAGACGGTCCTACGTCATAGGCACGTGCTTGAACTGATAACCAATATCGCATTCTTCCCTTCTTAGTGAAACAAAAGTGATTTTAATTACTATTATCTCTTCTTCCTGAAGTCTTCTTAAGTGTATCTCATGAGAGGGTTTCGCGCACGGGTGCTTCGTCGCAATGCTACTGCTGATGACTGGCTTCCTGTAGGGGTAGGCTCCTCAAGTGATGTGCCGTTAGACCTTTTCTCGCCGCGCTCTGGACGCCCCCCTCCTGCCACTGCTTGTAGGTCCTGAGGTGGTCTTTGTAGCAGGGCCCGGGGGGGTCTGCTGGTCGGCGGACACCCCTGGCTCTGATGATGTCACCCGAGCTGGATCTCTTCTTGGAGAAGGTTGGCTTTGCACTTTGATTGCACGATCCGGGGACCTGGAAAAGACATCTTGAGAAGACAAATCTTGAGAAACCCATCGCGGCTTTTCTGAACGTCCTGGACCAATCGCCCCATCTTTATCCTGACCAGTTAGTGCTGTCGTATGATGGGCGGCTTCTGTCTATACGCTGGTCTTTATGGTCCGAAGGTGAACAACGTGAGTGAACTCTAGGCGGTCTGGAACCCAAATCATGTACGTGACTGTGCTGACAACTCGTTCAACACTACCTTCATGCCACGATACAGGCTCACCACGTCTAGTTATCACGTAGACTGCATCGCCCACGGAGAAGGATTCTGCGCATCCTCTTTGGTCGTTACGTTGTTCCGTGTCTCGTCTCTGACGCTTCGCCATGTCCCCTGCAAAACTTGGTTTGAGAAGAGACAAAGTTTGGTTTATGGGGTTTAACGTCCCAAAGCGACTAAGGCTATGAGAGACGCCGTATTGTAGGGCTCCGGAAATTTCGACCACCTGGGGTTCTTTAACGTGACTGACATCGCACAGTACACGGGCCTGTAGAATTTCTCCTCCAAAGAAATTCTAGCCGCCGCGGCCGGTATCGAACCCGCGTCTTTCGGGACAGCAGCCGAGCACCATAACCGCTGAGCCACCGCGGCGGCGAGAAGAGGCAAAGTAATTCAGGGCAGGCGCTTGAAGAAAACTTCAGCAGGCGTCCGCGAAGTCAGAGTGTGGGGTGTTTCGATGACAAAAAAAGAAACTTATTCAGGCGGTCTTGCACTGTACTCTTTACTCTATCATTTTCATCGTGCAGAACCTGTTTTAGGAGCGCTTCCTTCGTCGGTCTTACGAGTCTCTCTGCGGCTCCATTTGAAGCTGCATGATACGGAGGTGTCCTCGTGTGTTTGATACCCCTGTGCCTCACGAACTCTTCAAATTCATCCGAAGTTAATTGCGGGCCTTGTCGGGAACAACTTCTTCGGGGTAGTCGTAGGCCGCAAAAGAGTGTCCAGTTTTTCCAATGTTCGAGCGGTAGTCGTCGATGTCATGCCGAACACTTCAATCCATTTAGAATACGCGTTGACCACTACTAGCAGATTGACGCAGTCTTTTACAGCATAGTCAGCGTGAATCCTTTGGCAAAAATTTTGTTGGATACCTTATGGGGTCACTCCGCGTCCAGCCGGCCGGGAAGGAGAGCTTCCGTGCCGGCTACACGCAGGCGTTTCTCGTAAGCGACTCGTGTCCCCAACCCGTGGCGCATAGTCACAGCCACGGCGGGTTCGGACGAAATAGGCAACGACAGAGTAAGCTGAAGTCGAGAGTGTGACGGAATCCCGTCTGGCCGGGGGGATACATTTCAAAACAAAGAGACGCCGACCAGTAAAATGAAAAAATTGTAATTGACGTTTCGGCGCCCAGAACGGGGGCCTTTTTCACAATGGAATCACACCAAGAGGATTCGTCTTTAAAAGCTATAGTAATTGCAGTAAGGATCGCTTGTAAATCGGGTTAAGATTGCCCTCGTTACGATTAAGCCTGTAAGCCGTCACCTGTATAACCAGAGACTCGAGATGAAGCCGTGATGTTGTCAGTTTCTCTTTTTCGATGATTCTTGCCTTTTCCCAATCGATTTTGTGCTTTTTCGTCACCGCCTGCTCTGCCAAGGAGTTATTGCGGGTAACTTCTTTCTGCACATCACGAGCATGTTGCTGTAAGCGCTTCTTGTAACTTATAGTTTCGCCGATGTAAACACCGTTGCAATCTGCGCAAGGGATGGCGTAGACAACTTCTGGGAACTTTTCTTTTGGTAACTGGTCTTTCACGTTCATCAGTTGTTGTCGCATTTTCTTGGGGGGAACATGGGCAACTTGCACTTCATACTCTCGTAATACACGGCCGAGGCATTCACTTGTTTTCGGCACATAAGGAATAGCCGCAAGTTTTTTTTTTTTTGGCGGAAGAGGGGCGTCCCGTTTACGAGGTCGTGATAGCCGTCGTTCTGTTCACCTGATGAAGTGGCTTGGGTAACCACAGCTAGTGAGATCTTTTCGTACCCTTGACGCGTCCGCAGCGGCGTCAGTGGTGCTTGTGCATATCTTCTTGGCCCGCTGCATTAAACTGCTCACAACGGCTCTTTTTTGGGCGGCAGGATGGACGGAACTGAAATGTAGGTAGCGGCCTGTGTGTGTAGCCTTTCTATATATGCTAAATGACAACTTCTGGCCTTTCCTTGAGACGAGGACGTCCAGAAAAGGTAGACTGCCATCCACCTCTTCTTCGAACGTGAACTGAATGGCGTCTTCCTGGCTGTGCAGGTGTCAGTAACTGGCTTACCGCTTCCTTGTGCAGAATGCAAAAGCAGTCGTCGATGCAACGGAAGATCTTGGGGGCAGGGTTAAAGGTGGTTAACGCCCGTCGCTCCAATGACTCCATGGTGAGGTTAGCGGCCGTCACCGAAACAGAAGCACCCATGGGGGTCCCATGGACTTGCTTGTAGTAGTTTCCCCTAAAAACAAAGTATATATTGCTCAGGCAGAAAGCAAGGAGCCGGCGCAGGTCCCGTGCTTCTATTGGCGATCTTTCTGGTAGAGAGGCATCGCTATCGAGCTTAGCGGTGCATACGTCGACAGCCAAGTCAGTCGGGACACTCGTGAACAGGGACTTCACGTCGAAAGACACCATCACTTCACTGTCTTCCATCAGGGTGTTGCGGGTCTTCTCAACACATTCGTATGAGTTGCGAACGTGACAAGTCCCATGGCCAACAAGCGGGGAAAGAACACGGTGCAAGAACACTGACTTGGCTGTCGACGTATGCACCGCTGCGCTCGATAGCGATGCCTCTCTACCGGAAAGATCGCCAATAGAAGCACGGGACCTGCGCCGGCTCCTTGCTTTCTGCCTGAGCAATACCTACTTTGTTTTTAGGGGAAACTATTACAAGCAAGTCCATGGGGACCCCCATGGGTGCTTCTGTTTCGGTGACGGCCGCTAACCTCACCATGGAGTCATTGGAGCGACGGGCGTTTGCCTCCTTTAACCCTGCCCCCAAGATCTTCCTTTACATCGACGACTGCTTTTGCATTCTGCAGAATGAAGCGGTGAGCCAGTTTCTGACGCACCTGAACAGCCAGGAAGACGCGATTCAGTTCACGTTAGAAGAAGAGGTGGACGGCAGTCTACCTTTTCTGGACGTCCTCGCCTCAAGGAAAGGCCAGAAGTTGTCGTTTAGCTTATAGAGAAAGGCTACACACACAGGCCGCTACCTACATTTCAGTTCCGTCCATCCTGCCGCCCAAAAAAGATCCGTTGTGAGCAGTTTAATGCAGCGGGCCAAGCAGATATGCACAAGCACCACTGACGCGGCTGTGATCGCGTGAAAGGTACAAAAAGATCTCACTGGCTGTGGTTATTCAAGCCATTTCATCAGGTTCACAGAACGACGGTTATCACGCCCTCGTCAACCGGACGCCCCTCTTTCGCGCAAAAAAACGTGCGGCTATTCCTTATGTGCCGAAAACAAGTGAATGCCTCGGCCGTGTATTACGAGAGTATGACGTGCAAGTTGCTCATGTTCCCGCCAAGAAAATGCGACAACAACTGATGAACGTCAAAGACCAGTTACCAAAAGAAAAGTTCCCAGGAGTTGCCTACGCCATCCCTTGCGCAGATTGCAACGGTGTTTACATAGGCAAACTGGAACTTACCAGAAGCGCTTACAGCAACATGCTCGTGATGTGCAGAAAGAAGTTACCCGCAATAACGCCTTGGCAGAGCACGCGGTGACGAAAAAGCACAAAATCGATTGGGAAAAGGCAAGAATCATCGAAAAAGAGAAACTGACAACCTCACGGCTTCATCTCGAGTCCCTGGTGATACAGACGACGGCTCACACGCTTAATCGTAACGAGGGTAATCTTAACCCGATTTACGCGCGATCCTTACGGCGATTACTATAGCTTTTAAAGACGAACCCTCTTGGAGCGATTCTATTGTGAACAAGGCCCCCCGTTCTGGGCGCCGAAACATCAATTAAATTTTTTTCATTTTACTGGTCGGAGTCTCTTTGTTTTGAGACAGAGTACGCTAGGAAACAGTTTATTTACCTAGCGCAAGGCAAAGCACCCTGCGGAAGAATGTTCTATCCGATAAAAAGGTTCAGCAGCTTACCAAGTCGTCGTCGACCGGAATGTAGTCGTCCAGGAGGCGCAGGCAGGGGGGGGGGGGGCGTTCGTCGGAGGGGCAACTCGCAGGATCGCCGCGGCAGGAAAGAAGGCCTCCCGCCATCCGCTGCTCCCTAGAGTTGCCAGGTGCCCTCTCCCCCCATGCCTGGCGGCATGCGCGCTCGGGCGCGGGGGCGGCGAGGGACATTTGTATATCCCCACAGCCTCCCCTTCTTAAGAAGCCTCCCGAACAGAGAAACAGGTGCAAACATGGCTTTATTAAATTTCAGTAGACCAGATGTCGAGATCCATGCTCAGGCCATCCTCGGCGGACTCGGCCTTCGCTGCCCCGTCGGTCGCCGGCGGGTCCAGGGCGACCAGGACTGGGGCCGCCGACTCGGGGTCCAGTGGCAGAGTCGAGGTGTCCCGGGCCGCGGGCGCCGCCGCCGTGGGCAAGGGTGGTGGGGCCGTGCAGGGAGAAGGGGTGGCGCTGGCGTGGCGGGTGGCGATGGCCAAGAGCCAATCCGCGAATCCGGCGTCCTGGCTTGCTCGCTCCACCATCTGGCAGGCCGCTTCGCTGGGGCCGGCCGCCGCACGCCGGTCTTCTGCCGGGGCCCCCTGTGTCCTGCGATAATGCAGGGCCCCGGCCTTGTGGGTCCCCTGGTGGATCAACACCGCCCCGCACGGGCACAGCTGGGCGTCCGGAGGCATGGGCAGGGACGCGCCCCCTGCTCTCTCGTCGGCGTCCGCGAGGGTGCGCCCCCGTAAGAGGTTGAAGAGCCTCCCAGAGGGAATGTTTCGTTTGGCCCGCTCCTGCCGCTTCCACGGCCGCCCCCAGATGTATCCCGCCGGCGTGCCCCGGCCCTCCTGATGCGTCCAGGTCGCCACGTCCCGGGGCAGCGCCCGCTGTACGGGTGACTGCACCGAGGCCGGGGGCTCCGAGCTACGGGTCGGTGGGGTTGACGGCAGGCGGCGGCGGAGTGGCGAGAGAGCCGGCGGGGGGCCCACGGGCCCTTGGGCGGCCGGTCCTGGCCCGGGTGGGGTCAGCTGGCCGCGGCGCGGCGATGGCCAGTGGGGTGGGCCCAGGTGCCGCGGGGGAGCGCGCCCGTGTCCTGGTGGGGTGGCCGCCTGGTGGTGGCGCTGTGGCGATGGACGCTGGGGGCCTCGACAGCCGGGCCAGGGCGACCGGCGGCGCTTTGGCGGAGCCTGCTTCTCCTGCGTCAGGAAAAAGGTCAACACAGATGTAACCAACACCCGCAGCGCGTGCTACGTAGCTGTACGGCCCTCACGAGAGTCATAAGGGTTAACGCAAGTAAGTGTTACGTAACATTAATTGGCATGAGCGGCCCGTACGTTCATGCATCTAACGAGACTGCGTGTGGGCCTCCGCCCTCGCTCTAGTCCGCGCAGGCAGATTTTTATTTCTGCCTTCGGAGCAAGTTATAGCGGGACGCGGAGTTCGCCGGCTCATTGGAGCGCTCGTTTTCCGACTGCGGCGCGGGTCGGGCTGTGTCCTGGACCCACTCGTCTCGCGGCACGTAACGTTTCAGGTCGCATACGTGCCCCGATCTGCCCGTAGGCTTCGACCGCAAGTCCTCGAGCCTGTAAACGAGCGAGGAAAGCTTCTCTCGCACGCCAAACAGCCCGATCCATTTCGGCGCCAAAGAGGCCGCGAACTGTCTGCTAGCATCGCTGAGAACGTTTTGGCGCCGAAGCACCAGATCGCCCACTTCGTAGCGAACATCCCGGTGCGAGCGGTCGTACTGTGCTTTCTGCTGCGCCCTAGCGGTGCTCAGGTTGCAGCGAGCCTTCCGTAAGGCCTCCGTCATCTTAGCACGCAGCTGCGTCGCGTATTCAGCTCGTGCTGAAGAAGCGACTGGCGTCTTCCTGTTGTCCGTTAGAACCGGGTCCATCGGATTTAGCAGCTCTCTACCCAGATTGAGAGAAGACGGCGCATACCCAGTCGAGCGGTTAAGGGTGGAACGCAAAGCGAACGCGATCTCCGGCAGATAGGAGTCCCAATCATTGTGCCTCTCAGAGTACGCGACAAGCATGTGCTTGATGTTGCGGTTGACTCGCTCCGTGGGGTTCGACTGAGCATGATAGGTGGTCGTTTTCTTGTACTTAATGCCGAGTGCAGCGCACGAATCTACGAACATCTTCGCAGTGAAGTAAACGCGTTTTCCGTTATCAGCTGCTCTGGGAAACCGAACCTGGTGAATACGTCCATCAGCTTCTCCATGAGCACTCATGCCGTCAGCTTTCTAAGGGGAAAAAGTTCAACCCACTTGCTGAAGTGATCCGTGACCACCAGCAGGAACTTGTTCCTACTCGGTGTCGTGGGATACGGTCCCATTATGTCACACGCCGCGATTTTCCAGGGAGTCTGGCTGTTAATCGGCTGCATGAGGTCGGGCGGTCGTCCACCTCGGGGCTTCAAGCTTTGGCGCACATGGCACGAGTGGGTGTAGCGTGTTACGTCCCTTTCATGCCAAGCCAGGTACAAAGCGACACAACTTAATGTAAGTATTGTGGCCGCTTGCATGCCCAGCGATGCACGAGTCATGACAGTAACGTAACAGTGCCGCTCTCAACACTCGCGGTATCACCACCTTGAACGCCTCGCTTGTGTCGTTCTTGGAGGGGATATACCTCAGCAGGACGCCGTAGGAATCCAGCAGATAAGAATCCAGCGCGCTCACGGCACTACCAGCTGTTTCCGAGCGCTCCGCACCGACAGCAAAACCAGCGGCCTCAATGTGCGCGGCGGCCCGGCCGCCCGGCTCCCGCAGCCCGTCGAACAATTTTCGACAAAACGGATCCATCTGCTGAGCTTCGAGCAGCTCCTTTCTGCTGAACACGATCCCCACGAAACTCGTGTAGTCCACGTGGTTCACGCTCTCGCCGGGGTTCAACGGTCGGTCCGCGTCCCTTACATCGGCTACGGCTGGGGACAGTCCCTCACTCTCTCTCTGTCGGGCGGTCGGTCGCGTGACCTTCCTCGCTCTGGACAAGCGCTCGCGAGAGTGCGTGAGCCACGGCGTTCTTCTTCCCTTTGCGGTAGCGCACGGTAAAGTCGTAACGCTGCAGCAATAGGGCCCAACGCGCCAGGCGGCCGCTCGGTTCGCTGAGTCGTCTCAGCCATGTGAGCGGCATGTGATCCGTCTCGATCACAAATGCCACCCCGTCGACGTAGAAGTCGAAATTCCGCAGAGCAAAAACTATCGCGAGACATTCCTTCTCTGTCACCGAGTAGTTCCTCTCTGCCGGCGTCAGTGAACGGCTCGCGAACGCTACCGGTCGGAGGACGCCTTCATGCTCCTGAGGCAACACTGCTCCTAAGCCCAGGTCGCTTGCGTTGGTTTGAACCACAAACTCCCTGTTTAGGTCGGGTAGCTGCAACTCAGCCGTGTCCGCGAGCACCTTTATGAGGTTGCGCAGTGCAGCCTCTGCCTCTTGCTCGTGACCCCAACTCCAGCGCTCGCCCCTTTTCAAAAGCTTTGTCAAAGGTGCCTGCAGCGCTGCGCAATCTGGGATGAATTGGCGATAAAAGTTCGCCATTCCCAGGACAGAGTACGCTGGGAAACAGATTATTTACCTAGCGCAAGGCAAAGCACACTGCGGAAGAATGTTCTATCCGATAAAAAGGTTCAGCAGCTTACGAAGTCGTCGTCGACCGGGATGTATTAGTCCAGGAGGCGCGGGCAGGCAGGGGGGGGGGCATCTGTCAGAGGGGCAACTCGCAGGACCGCCGCAGCAGGAAAGAAGGCCTCCCGCCGTCCGCTGCTCCGTTTTTAACCCGCCGACATTCTTCCATACCGGTGTAGTGTGTAGCCGTGACGTCATGTCCGAGCTGGGCAGGAGAAGAGTGGCCAGGTGCCCTCTCCTCCCATGCCTGGCGGCATGCGCGCTCATCACGTGACTCGGCGCGGGGGCGGTGAGGAACATTTGTATATCCCACAACCTCCATGGTTGCAGAGGCCCGGCCTACTTTGCTGGCCGAGTGCTTTGACATACTTGACAATTCCGAATGGTTTCTTCTGTGTCTTTGTCGAGGAAAGGCCACCACACGTATGCGCGTGCCAGCATCTTCATATTAGTCATCTCTGGATGTCCTTCGTGCAGCAATGAGAGCACATGTCCCTGCAAGGTTTTCGGCAAAATCACTCGATTGCTCCAAGTTACGCACCCTTGTTCAGCAGGCAGTTCGTCTTTCCGTGTGATAAACGGTCGCAGCTCTTCACAGCAATGCTCTTGTCATCCCAAAAGAACGTAGCTTAAAACGAGTGTTAGAAGGGCAGAGTTAGAACACTTACTTTCCCGAGGGACTTCTTTAGCTGTCAGCGGGGTTGGGTCAAAAAGAGCCAAACACTCCGGCTCGTCGTTGTCTCAAGCTGTCGGCAGCGGTAGCCGTGACGGTGCATTAGCGGCTTCCATTTTCTTGCCGTTCCTGAACTTGAGATCGTACTGACACGCACGTACTGATACGCTGTTAGCGTCAGTGTCTATCTCTGCATCCGTGCAGCTGCTAAAGATGGCAGTGGTTTATCACGGCCAAGAAGTCCGATAAACGGCTGACGGTCGGTGTATAGGTTGAACTTGCGCCCATACAGGTAACGATGAAACAGTCGCGCACCGAATATGAGCGCGAGCGCTTCTTCCTCCCCTTCAGCATAGCTCCGCTCGCTGCTTGTTAAAGTGCGAGACGCGAATGCGATAGGCTGTTCCGTTTCGTATGGCATTTTATGGAAAATCACAGCTCCCAAGCAGTAAGCGGAAGAATCGCAACTAAGTCCGAGTGGCTTTCTGACGTCATATAAGGCTAACACTTTACTGTTTAAAATCATTCCCTTAGTGTCTTCGAATGCCTTCTTGGACTGTTCCGTCCATTTCCACTTGTGGTCTTTTTGAAGAAGACCATAAAGAGGAGGTACCACAGTTTCCCAATTCGGCAAAAACTTGCCATAGAAGTTTAAAAGACCCAAGTAGGCCCTGAGTTCTTTGATGTTGCTGGGCTCCGGGGTGTCTCCTACTGCTTTTATCTTTTCAGCGGTGGGATAGATGCCCTCCTTCGAAACATTGGGCCCTAGGTAGACAACTGAATCACGAAAAATGTTGTGGTCGCTTAGTCTTTTCAGAACTTTTGGGGCAGTTGTGTTGACATCTTCTGTACTGTTGCCGGTGATGATGACGTCGTCTTTATAGCACCCGACGTTACGAATTCGTTCTAGCAGTTTATCCATCATAGCCCGAAATAAAGCTGGTGCGCTGGCAATTCCAAATGGGAGCCTTTGGAATTCGTACAACCCCTGATGTGTATTTATCGTGAGCAGTGGCTTGGAATCTTCACTGAGAGGCATTTGCTGGTACGCAGAGGACAAGTTCAGCACACAAAATACCTAACCACCGGATAGCATTGAGTACAAATCCTCAGGAAGCGGGAGCGGGTAACGATCAGTCTTGAGTACTTGATTGATTGTTACTTTCTAGTCTCCGCAAATTCTGTCTCCTCCACCACGCTTCGGAACCGGTACGATGGGCGTCGCCCACTTGCTGCTGGTGACCTTTCTTAAAATGCCGCGACTTTCCAGCTTACAAAGTTCTTCGGTGACTGCCTCTTTAGTAGGGAACGGCAGAGACCTAGCTTTGCAGAACACAGGCATACAATTTTGTCTTCGAAATTGCCAACTATTCCCGGTGTTGTACGGAAAACTTCTGGAAATGTCTTGCGCAGAGAATCGACATCAGTGTTCTCTGTGGCAGCACTGACGGTTTTCCAGTCAAGTTGCAACTTTTTCAAGCCAATCCCGGCCTAGAAGTGTAGGCATAGCCTTGCCCTGGTCCTCTACTATATTCAGTGGAAGTTCAGCCTTGCAGCCGTTATGCTCAACGGTCACGGTCGCCTTTCCTCGAAGCTTTACAGGCTCGCCTGTATACGTTTTCAAAACTGCCTTGGTTGGCTTGCATTTAATCTGCGGAAAGCATTGCTTGAAAACACTTTCGGGCATCAACGTGACAGCTGCGCCCGTATCCAAAAGCATAGAAATGGCCTTCCCTTCATTCTGCACGGAAACCTTGTAGCCTTGCTTTCCATCTCTCGCGCATAGCACGACGTGAAATGCCTAAGAATCATCAGATTCTTCGTCCGTCGCT
Source organism: Amblyomma mixtum (assembly GCF_055824585.1). Lineage (NCBI taxonomy): Eukaryota > Metazoa > Arthropoda > Arachnida > Ixodida > Ixodidae > Amblyomma > Amblyomma mixtum. The sequence goes on along the minus strand of NC_143014.1, from coordinate 227,494,633 downwards.
TTGCACAGTTCACCGGACGACTTTTTCGCTCTTGGCACATCGTTTGTAGGTGCTCCGTCTTTGGACATGCGCGGCACTTAGCGTTGCGATAGCAGCACTTGTCTGAATCGTGCCCCTTTTCCACAGCGATAACAAACTGTCCGATTTTGCCCCTTTTCTTTTCCCCTTCCCGAAAGCCTGGCTTTCGTTTCCACTGTTCCTCGAACGACATTGACGTCGACCGAGCATTCTGCCTGGCAATGCAGCTCCTTTGTTTGCTTCGCCGCAAGTTCTTTTTCGAGCGCAATCTTGAAATCTTTTTCAAAGGTTAAGTCTTCCGTTGCAAACAACATCCTTTGAGTCTCTTCGTCGCGCAATCCTGCCACCTGGCGATCCCTCAAGGCATCATTCAGAAACGCCTTGAACTCACAATTACGCGCCAGATGTTTAAGTTCCGTCATGAATTCCTTGACGCATGCTCCTTCCTGCTGCGAGTGTTTGTTGAACTTGCAACGCTCGGCTATTACTGGGTGCTCGGAACTGAAGTGTTGTTCAAGTACCTTCTTTATGTCTGCGAAAGTCTTGCCAGTAGGACTGTCAGGAACTAAATTTTCTTGAGCTCCCCGTACACTGTACTGCCTTCTACGTTCAAGAACAAGCTCAACTTCTTTGTTTCCTGAACGTCGTTTAGTGCCACAAAAACCTCAAACCTCTAAAAATACGTCTTGATATCGTCGCTTCTTGGGTTAAACTCTGGCATCCTTCCGAAACGTTGCGAAGCTACAGGGATTGCGATTTTGAAACGCTTGCTTTCTTGTCGTGGCCCGGCCGTCCGTTCCGCTGCAGCAGCTGCGCCGATGTTTGCTTCAGAATCGTGGCATCATCCGGTCGTCGTTGCCAGTTGTTTTATCGTGGCCAAGGGAAGACACGATGCACGAACGAGGGCAGGAACGGATGTGGTTTTATTCCACGACGCCTCTGCTTTTATAACATGCGCAGAGACGGTCCTACATCATAGGCACGTGCTTGAACTGATAACCGATATCACAATGGGCATATCCATAACCGCAACGCCAAGCGTTGCTACGTGCCGCTCCGGTGGCATATCAGTAGTACTAATCTTTTTGTCCTCGCCACTGTACCTTGTATGGATCCATAATTACGCAGTTAACAGCAATTGTTCGATAGCTTTCGCCTTTGAGTTTAAGGCTCAGGTAATATCGCGAAAGAAATGGCCGCCAACTTTGAACGTTAGTCTTATTTTAGATTTTAGTAATCGGCAATGTGGTCCGACATACCGAACATCAAAACTACGCATTTTAAACCCCGTTCAGCTGAATGTCTCGCATTCTTAATGCGTAAAATGGCGTCGCTCACTTAAATCTTACGAGAAATGCAGACGCGTTTTTGTATTCTACGAAATAGAAGAACGTAAGTTAATTTCGGTGATAATACCTTCCACATGGACTCCATTTTGTATGTGATGTATGCGAGAAAACCAACCTAAGGAGCTTTCAAATGTGTGTAATTGGCGTTTGATATAGCAACCACATTTCCGATTCAGAAAATTTAAAAACTACGCTCGCCTTAGACGTTGACGGTCTTAAATTTTGCATTGCAATCTTGCCTTTTCAAATCTAAAAGTAAAGTTGATTAATTTTTTTTATTTAATTTTCCGTGTTATTATTGAACGATATGACGTACATAATGTCCAGCTTCCTGTACAAACTACGTGCACAGGTCGCTCCGACGTGTCTCTTGCAGTTTTAACATCGGAATCTGTAAATGCAAACTTGCAGGCTAAGGGTGTGCTTGGAATATTAAATATATTGTTAGCTGCATAGATCTCTTCGTACCACAGCACTACTTCACGATTTAAATCCCAAGCCAGGTATCCTTGTTCATCCCTGAACATGAGGGTGTTGAACAAACAAATAAATATTGCTGCGACTGGGCTTCGAAAGACGTTTCGGCGCGGAGAGATTAACATTGCAGGCCCCTGCACGAGAACACTATGATATGGCCGCAGCCGTTAACGCCTCGTGTTAAACTGCCACAAACTCTCGCGCTGTGCTTTGCACATTATCGTCTTCATTACCTCCTATCTGCGGCTGCACAGATGAGATCAGATTAAGCTCACTAAGAGCTTAACCCGAGTCCGATATCGTCGCCAGACGTGACGACGACCGACCAAAGCAAAATCATGAGCCGAACAGGCTAAACTAATCCTTTCGCACGTCTAGTCGGTCTACTCAGTACTTTTAATTTTTGACTTTGGACGCCCCTACGTTTGCCGGTTCTCGAATGCCGCGCCTGTGATCTCCAAAGGTACTGGACGAGCGCCTTCGTCTCCAAGGTCTTCAGCGGCTAAGGCGCAACATTTGCGCCGTGTACCTGTCTCCATACTCTTTGAACATAATGACCTGATTCCCAACGCCCATTGTGGTACCCGTGTGACAGGGGCGCAAGTCCAAGCTGCGTTTGCTAGAAAGTTAATGAGTTATCATAGCTGAAATTAGGAAGCGTAAATTGACATGTGCACGGCATGTAAGACGCAGCATACGCTAACCGCAGCATTCATAACCGTTTGTTTGCTTGGGCGCCACAGTGAGAACGAATTAAAGGGCCATGTGGTCAGTAACAGTGTTGTGTCGACGCTGTAGAAATTGCGACGATAGCGCCTACAAGCCTGTTAAAAACGGGGCATGGCGAAGATCATTTGAAAAACTCTTTGACCTCCCGACAGCAGAAACACGGTGGGAACATGTGAAAACGATATCATCATAACCCGGGCCTCACCTTGAAGCCTATTATTCCAGTAGCGCAGTGACTAAGCTCATAAGGAATTAGTTTAACATAAGCGAAGTGGTGGCCTGCGGCACTGATCCTCTTCCCTACCTTAGCTAGCAGAGTCCAATGTCATTGTGTAACATTTTTTTTTCTGAATTAACAGTGATCAACATTTATTTTTTATGATCAGCAGCCGCAGTTCGTCCGCGTCCACCTCGTGTAGCCGCAGCGCCATCATTCACGGCGGCCATCGGGAACCTGCGTCATCCACTGCTCACCAGGCCACTTGTCGAGCTCCCGTTCCCGTGGGGCACGGTTTCACCGCTCAAGACCAGCGGCGACTGAATGTGCTGCTCAGGTGCACCGCCGTTATGGGCGTGCTGTTGACGGTGGCCGCCCTCTGCCGCATGCCGGCTTTTTGAGCAAGCCACCTTAGGAGCCGCAAAAGGTGATGCAACATGTTCGTTCGAAATATCTTTCACGTCCTGTCTTTAAACAGGCCACGCGAAGCCCACAATGGCAGCTTTGTCGAGTCAGTCGCTCTTTACAACCGCGACTGATTAGAAAGTACCCCCCTTTAAATTGCTCCGCAAACTGACGCAAACAGTCTTCTAATTTTAAAACCCGTTTTTGAAGTCAACTAATGGCGCTGCAATTAGCTATTAGGCAGCGCAGAGAATGAATGAACTTCGGGTGAGGAATTGATTTTCGGAAGGAGAAAAGGAGGCATTTTTCCAAGATCTGGAGAAGCAGGTGGAACAAAGTATTATATTTATTATTAATTGATGTATTTTTTTTACTTATACTGCAATATGCGTTGGCAACACACCTAGTCTATGCAGGCTGTGAAGGAGGGCCGCAGTGGTTAGTCTGGCGCTTAAGGAAGATTGAGGGCAGTACGGCTACAGGCTGGTTGGGATGGGTATGCGGCTGGTAGGTGGTGCTTCTGAATGGCACATGAGTCTTTGAATTCGATTTCGCTGGCGCTTTTTGTTTTTTTTTTCGCTGCTTCGTGGGTTTCTAGTGGGTGGAGGCCTTGTAGAGTGTAGTGATTCTGTAGCCTATAGTTCGTCTAGTGGGGGTCGATGGCGCCTCTGAAGGGTGAAGATGGGTGGTGGTGGAGAGTCAGAAAGGGGAAGGGTGGGAAGTCGCCAGTCTAAAGGGGTGGGATGGTGTTCTTGTTGGTCGTCAGTGCATTCTGAAAGTGGACGATTCATTCTCCCATCCTACACTCCGAACGGCAAACATATGCGGGCATTTTTCATTGTGACACTTGTACTGCTTTCTTATTAAGGACGCGCAAACAGTTCGAAAGAAGAATGAGGAAGAGGTCGCAGTACGCGTGCTCTGTTCCTTTTACTTCGATAGATTAACTGCATTGTGGCACCTCTTGAAAATCCAGCGTTATCTGTGTGAAGCCTCATGGTCTAAAAGGAACGCCCCTAATCCAACCATACCTCCAAAATGTATACCTACCGACCACTTATTGACAACTTCGATTCACCTCCACTCCCCACACTTGGCCTCCCTGGCTCTCAAGAAGCGTCATCAAGCGTCCACCCACGCAAACTCTACTTTCCAGAAACATCGGTGACTGCCGCACCACCTACTTCTACCCTGCGCAGTGCTACCACATACCAGAAGACCGCTCAAAAGCGGAGCGAAAAATTGATAGCGAAATCGAATTCAAAAGTGCACTGAGAAAGCCATCTGACGGAAGGTGCACCAGCAACCTAACACTCCTAGTTAAGGCGTCGCCCAACCGCCTCGGACAACCTCGACTTCCCTCCCGCCCCCTCATCTCTACCTTTTAGAAAATAATTGCTCGCAATTACTCACAGAGCTCAAGCCTCAGGCGACTAATTTGAAATTGGCTCTCTTTTTTGTCAATATTAGAATGGCAGAACTTGAGTGTTATCATTTCAATGTTCTCTATCTTCTAAAAGCTTACTTGGCACATTAGGCAAATGATTTGAGTGGAAGAAATACGATGGGACACAAAACCGTGCGAGACAAAGATCCGGATTTTGATATGGAAAACAACTCATCGCCGATTTTCATTGCTAATGCATAACTGTCACTATTTTTTTTCTCTCTTTAGGTTCAAGAGGCGGTGAGGGAACACTGTCTACCTCTTGGTTCAAATGTTCTGAATTAGAAACGACATGAAAACTTCGTCTCCACCCTTCAAATGCTGTCTTGATCATCCTGAAGTGTTTTAGCACAAAAACAATGACATATACAAAGACAAAACGAGAAGCCAAGCGCTACGGGCGAGCGGGCACCAGGCTAGACCTTTCCAGCGCCTGGTCACGCGGACACCCACAGCGGCCACCCAAATTATGGCCCCTGGAGCCATGGTGTTTAGCCTGACTGCTATCACGACCGATGCTTCGATTTGATTGATGTCATTAAGCCGGAAACAAAATGACTGTTTGTTCGGTTTTATGGGGTTTCACGTACCAAAGCTACTCAGGCTACGAGAGACGCCGTAGTGAAGGACTCCGGAAATTTCGACCGCCTGGGATTCTTTAGCATGCACTGACATCGCGCAGTACATGGGCCTTTAGAATTTCGCCTCCATAGAAGTTCTACCGCCGCAGCCGGGATCGAACCCGCGTCTTTCGGGTCAGCAGCTGAGCACCATAACCACTGAGCCACCAAAATCACTGAGCTGAACAAATTGTCTTCGATTATCGCATTTAGTGCCGTACGCAGCCTGTCAGAATTCACGAGAAAATGGGGATACAAATCTTGATGTGATGTACGCTGTCACCTGCACAAATCGTGTCTTCGTATTTTAGGTCGATTAGATTTTGAGAGCCGAGGTACACAGCACGAAATTTAGGAGTTCTTCAGGAATTCGTTTTGTTGACCTGCAGTTCGCTCTAAGACACTAAGTTAATCTGGGCGGTGTTTCTCACACAGTGCAGGTGAAATTAAATTCAACAAATTTGTTGTTTTTTACGGTCTGCTGACATTTCAGAATCGCATTTTTTCTTTTCACCATTTTTTCCATAACCTTCACAACTGCAACCTGCGCCTTGGTTAGCTTCACACTGCTAATGTAGCTTAATTCACGCTATATGTGCGATATTATTACGTGGTTAATAGGTGCTAATCCGCGCGTAAACTTAATACGTGCCATATATACGTAAGGCAATTACACGCTGTTCACATATAGGAATGGTATTTTGTCTCTCCTACTCTGTACATTCAGGTGAATACTGTTTTCAAACTGCTGCAAAACTCAGACTGAACATGAGGCCAAATCGTTCTGAAATTCTGCATTCGAATCGTATCCTTGAGAACAACAATTTCCCATGCCATACCCCACATGGGCACTAGAAGAAGGGCCGATGTAAACAGAGAAACTTCCCTTCTTGATGCCTCAGAACACTCGCACATCAGAGAAAGTTTTCTTTACTACTTCATTCCATTGAAGAAGAATCACAGTGAGTCCCCTAAGTACTTCTTTAACCGGGTCGCATTTTAGAGCGGCGTCGTACATTGTCGAACTATAATCACGCTAGCATTCCTCCTGCACATTGAAATTCCGAGAGACATACGCACGTATCAAGAAAGGGAAACCGGTAAAGAGGTCGATCCACCGCAGCCTGTACGCCATCCACCAATGCGGCGGCTCTCTCAATCAAGAAATCGATGAATGCGGCGGTTCAGTGCGTCGCTCGATGATGCATCTCTAGAACACACTAAACACTCTAATGAGCATAAAAGGCGACACGGAATGCTGTACCCTTCCACTAAACGCAGAAATCTTTTAGTGTGGGACGTGATTTGTGTGACCTTTCATGATACAATACACAGCAATCATCAATACTCCGAGATTGCTCACACTGGCGGCAGTTAACTGGCAGCCTACTTTCTGCGCTAATGGACGGTTTGACAGGTAAGGTCTGTGTGTGAAGTTTAAAAAAACTTGGTTTTGTGACGGCTCATATACATCCACTGCATTTGCTATAACCGACTTTGTCGATAAAGCCGGAGCAAGCCTGCCTGTACATCGCTGCAGGGAGTATACTCAACCGGAAGCTTTGTCATCTGCCTTCTATATTTACTATAATGCTGCTTGAACAGTTAAGAAATTGAATGCATGAAGAACGTCTTTCACAAAGGCCCCTCAGGACCATATACAATGGGTGCAAACAGAAAAGGAAGACTGGCATCTAATAGCCAATTAAGCATAGCTGCCAGGAAGGGATGATTAGCACTTATTCAAAGAAAAAACTCGATGGAGACAAATTGCACACCACCAGCTCCATCAGGTTCAAGAGACAAAATAATGCCTCTAAGCATATAGGCTGGCAGAGACTGCAGAACAAAAAAGTATATAATATATATCTAATATGGAGTGCCTATATAATGTGCTTCACGTAGTGGAGCCGCTGCAATACGTATATGAGTTTCGCAACCAAAACGTTGCCAACTTGTGTCCGTGCAAACGCAGGCAACTCCGTACCCATCCGAGCATGTTGTCGGCTCCGAGTGAATATATGAGAATTCCGGCGAGACTCCTATTGCGGCACTGTTGCACTGGAACCTACAGGTACTGTATGCCTCAGGACACGGAAGAGGTGCCACCGAACTGATTTGGCTTTATAGCGCAGTTGCCTAAAAAAAACAGCAGCGCCCAAACTCTCGCGGAGCTCTGCAGTTAAATGCAGATCCTCGAGCACACGCATTTTATCAATGAGAAGAGGGTGGCGTCATCGACATTGACTAAAATCTTATTTTGGTTTTGAGCTAGCGAGAAGCCACAAACAACTGTGTATTTTTGGTACTCGGAAATTGAGGCAGGAGAAATAAATGGAATCAATGAATAACAATGATTTGAATGAAGTAGGTTCCGTAAGTTCTTGGTGCATGATCTGCTTTGTAGTGTGCCCTTTTCAGCCCGTTTCTATACCCTTATGCCAGATGTCACCAATTTTTCATGCTCCTAGACTGCCCGGAAAGATCATGGTAACGGTGGCTTTCGACACGTCAGACTGAACACGAGCAACTTTCCTAGTGACAGACACTGTCTGGAACACTGAATATGCGACAAGGATAAGGTTTTAGTCACTACGGCTCATAATACCACCGATTTTATGCGAGCTTAGCATGTCTAGCTTCACAAGCTACACAAGGGAAGAAAGTACATTCTGAAATATTATATAATACACATTACATAAGAATATCAGGCGGTGCCGCTGAAAATGTTCAACCGGTTTCCATCAGTGATTCTATGAATTAGTGTGATACCTCCAGTATAAAATGTTGGAGACCAAAACGCCCACATCATAAGTAAGACTTATACTTCAAAACTTATACTTGGTTGAGCGACTGCTGCGGTGAAACGGTGGTCCCGGGTTAGAACCCCGGGCAAGGACGAACTTTTCTTTAACTGCGAAGTTTCTGAGCAAGCTGTATAGCTTTACTTTGTAGCCGTTGGCTGCGCTTGGGTGGATGTCAATGAGTAATTACTCCCTTATTAAAAACTTCTAAAGTTAGATGCTAGGCAAGGCGAAAACGTTTTGAAAGGAGATTTCTGACCATGCGGAGCTGAAACGGTTGGTTTGATACTGTCTAAAGTAATATGCCCCTCAATTACTGCACCCTCCTCGTCATTAATTCGTAGAAACGCTTCACACAAACCGCTGAAATCTTACTTACGATCATGGGTTCTACCATTTCCGCAGAGCTGCACAGAATAGTCGAAGAAAGCAAAAAGAACACCAGTGAGTGTCGCTGTGTGTATTACCTCAATCCTGAATATCCAATATCTCTTGGCAAAGACCAGTAGGCCTTTTTAAAATAACTGCCTGTTGTTATAGTTGGTCATCAAGAAACCTGCGTGTTAGCGACTTAAGTAGTCCATCTTGACATTTTTTCTCGGCATAACTGTTCAAAATTAATATTAAAGCTTAATATCCAAGCTTAAGCTTTAATATTGTCGATGGAGTCAAAATACAATGCTCTGGTACTGTTGTGTCTTCCTTTTTTTTCTTTTTTCTTGGGGAACGGGGAGTGTGCGTCTTCCAAGAACGGCGTCATTTACAAGTGCCTGCGATTCTCGTCACCCGTCTGCCCTCTTTTACATTTGTGTGTGTGTGTGTGTTTTTCCCTACGCCCGTGTGCGCGACGGGGGCCAAAGGGGACCGGGACAGTGTGGGGACGCTCCCTGTTTTGAGCGCTGATGGCTGGCCCGGGATCGGGTTTCATCGGCGGCGCCTGGAAGGCGAATTTGCGCGCGAAACGGCCTGGCCAGGAAAGAAACGGCCGGGCCCCCTCGGCAAGACAGTGGCTTCGTCGACGGCAAGGAAAAAAGACGTTTGTGTTGTGTGTTCCGTCCGACCACTCCTTTGTGTATATGTCCGTAAAGTTAATTACAGTTTTCCTTGTTTGTTTGCTAAAGAATTTGTCTCCGTGTCTTCATTGTCTTCAATATTCACCGTCGCAACATTCGAGTCTTCTCAAATTTCGCAACAGGTACTTTTCTCTTGATGCAGATTTAAGGATTCTCACCAGCTCTCGAAAAGTGAAAGCGCTTCAGAAACTTGATTCATGATGATATTTCTGTATTGAAATTATCAGCTTGCTCCTTAATTAGATCAAATTTTGAAACCCTAAAAGGTCGTCACTTGCCCACGTATCTTTCAGCCAAGCAGCCATAGCCGGCTGAGAAGATTTTATTTGAGAGAAAATATTTATTTAGCCTCCAAAGCTCCCACCGAGCTCTCACACTCTTCAATTCACGCTCTTTTCAACACTGCACATGCGATAAGCATAAGGCTATTGTTACTCTAGCTTAGAGTGCCATAATTTTGTTGTGAGCCTATGAATTTTAACACCGGAGGCTGCAGACAAAAGAACGAAGCATGTAAATATTTTATAATATGCATGACTTAAGAACAGCGCACAGTGCCCTTGTACAGTGTTCAAACGGTTTCCTTTGTTATTTTCAGGATTAGCATGCTATGCCCAGAATAAAAGGAGGGACAAAAAATGCCCACATCACAAGCAGCACTGAAAAATTCCAATAAATTAGCTGTTGCGCAAGGCGAAAGCTTTATTATGGGTGATTTCTTACCCTGGAAAGCGTGAATGGTTGCTTTTGCCTTGTCTTAACTGAAAGGCTCCGCGATTACTGCACGATGCTCATCTGCTTGCAGAAATACTTCATTAGTGCGGCTGAATTTTCACTCACAATTGTAGCTCCTACTATCTAAAAAGAGCCACAGATAATAATCAAAGAATACACCAAGAATACCAGAGGTATCACTATGAGCATTACCTTCGTATTGAATTTCCAATATATCTTAGCAAAGAGCAGCCTGCCTTTTATCACTAAGTGCCCGTAGGGACAGTTAGTTATCACCGAACATACCTGTTCGAGGCCTAATTAAGCCACCTTGATATTTTTCTGTCCTGAACTGTTGTAGTTGTTGTTTGATATTGTTGATGATATAAATGTACGCTTCACCTGCAATTTTCTCCGCCTTATGAAGCTTATATGCTCCACAGGTCGCGAAGGTGAAGGAGCTTCAGAAATGTGATTCGTAATCTTAATTGAGTGTCCAAATTGTCAGCCTCGTGCGTAAATAAATCCTATTTCTTCAACGTTGGAAGGTTGTGCCTTGCGCATGTATCTTTCAGTCAAGAAGTTACAGTGCACTGCAAATTGCATCTGATCGGAGATATTTACTCAGCTTCCAGAGCTCCCACCAAGGTTATATAATATCCCGACAGCACATTCCCGCCAGAGCAGACACCATGCCTTGAAAAATATGCACTGCAAGATTTCAGACGTACCCAAAAGCCGCGAACTACAGGTAATATATGAGCAGAGACGTAGATTCTGACCAGCCGAGTGTTTGAAGAACAGTGAAAATGAGGAATGGTCTACTACCGCTGCTTTATCGGTCATTGCCAGCAAGTTGGATTTGAAAACTGGGTCTGCGAGAAGAGCATAACTGGACTGACAGCGCTTGCTATAAGCTCATCGGTCTTCAGTATTGAAAAGAAAACAATGATCTTTGAGTAATATTATTTTAGCATCCGTGCGCACGAGGCTAGCCAACCACAGCAACAGCTCGTGGTCTGTGTTGTTTTTGGTTGGTTTGGTTGGTTTATGAGGTTTAACGTACCAAAGCGACTTAGACTATGAGGGATGCCATAGTGGAAAGCTGCGGACAATATCAACTACCTGGAGTTCTCTTAGTGTGCCCTGACATCGCGCAGTACACGGGCCTCAAGAAATTCGCCTTCATCGAAATGCGACCGCCGCGGCCACGATCAAACACGCGTCTTTCGAGTCACCAGCCGAGCAATTAGCCCCTGAGCAGCAGCAACGACCCTGTTGTTATAGAAGTGTAGCACTCATGTAACTGGTAAATTGTTGTCGTCCCATTTCATCTCTTGGATATGCAGGTTCACCTACACGGCGACAGCTTTGACGTCTCACAACCTATAAACGCTCGGCACAACAATGCCACTACCACTTTCCAGTACCTTTCTTTCTACCACTTTCTACTACCACTTTTCAAAGTTGCAGGGAAGGACAGGATACTCAGAAGCACCTTTTGGTAGCAACGAGGTACAAGCTTCTATGAGTTAACAGGCTTTTGTCGTTGGGACGTATTTGCCTGAAGGCAGTGCCACCCAGAGAGGCATAGTCTTGTCATCATAATCATCCTCGGCCTAATTACGCCCACTGCAGGCAGAGGCCTCTCCTATGTCTCTCCAATTAACCCTGTCCTTTGTCAGTTACGGCTATCGTAACCCCGCAACCTTCTTAATTTCATCCGCCGACCTTACTTTCTCCGCCCACCTAACTTTCTCCGTCCCCTGCTACGTTTGCCTTCTCTTGGAATCCACTCCGTTACCCTTAAGGACCAGCGGTTATCTTGCCTTCGTATTACATGCCATGCCCAAGCCCATTTCTTCCTCTTCATTTCGACTAGGATATCACTAACGCGCGTTTGTTCCCTCACCCACTCCGGCTACTCCCTGTCTCTTATCGTTACACCTATAATTTTTCTTTTCATAACTCGCTGCGAGTTCTTTAAATTAAACTTAGCCCTCTCTGTTAGCCTACATGTTTCTGCCCCATAGGCGAGTACCGGCAAAATACAGCTATTGTATACTTTTCTCCTGGGGAATATTGGTAAACTGCCATTGACGATCTCAGGGAACCTTCATATGCTACACCCCATTCTTATTCTTCTAAGTATTTCCCTCTCATGATCCGGATCAGCGGTCACTACGTGCCCTAAGTAACCCTACGTCCTCCCCGGCATCATGCCCCTTGACATCAGAGAGGATGTGGAGGCCCTTGGAAAGGTGCGTTGTAGCGACCGCAGAATTGTAAGGTCTTGTATTAGCTTAGATTTGAAGAGGGAGCTTAGGAAACTATTGAAGCGGAAGGCCTCGCCTTGTACTTCTAGCTCCTAATAAAGTGCCACCGCGAGTTGTCTTCGAATAAAGCATATTGAACGTCCGCCATCCAACATGTCTGGCACGTTCGTTATGCGTTTATAAGCGGCCTCTGGCAAATACATAAGTGCTGACGCCACCACCTGTGATATGGTAAAGAATGTGCTGCGCCTTTATTGAAATTAACCTTATTCTTCCATATCATCTCACCGACGAGCTACAGACGGCATTTCTTTTTCATATTTCTTCGCTCCATGGGAATAGTCGAATTACTTCGCCAGGCAAACGGCCAGCGACAAGTACGCTAGAAAACTCCACAGCTTTATTCGTCTATTCATTCCATAGTATTGTCCCTATTCATTCATCGATGTTGCGTACTATGTTGTAGCACGGAATTCTTGAATTCTGTGATACGTGGCATGTCGTGGCAAGTCGTGGCATGTCGTGGCAATTTACTGTGCATGCGCGGGACATCATCTATCCCATCGTCGACACCGTCTATATATGGTGCCCCGACCACCGCTTCGACTTCACCCTGGTAGCTGCCCGCGCATGCACGCGACGTCACCTATGACGTCGTCACCACAGTACCAGGGGAAGCAACACAGGCTGAAATGGCTTTCGCCTCATTGCACTTTCGTAAAAGCAAAGTGCCCACAGAATTTTTGTTTCTGCACTTTTTGCAGGTGGATAGCTAGATGAAAACCGCATTATAACAAACAACATTGCTCCCGAACAAAATAACTGGTGTAAATTTTTAAGGCGAAAGCCTTTAATGTCTCATCGTTGTAAGTAGCAGTTGTCGACAGAAATGTCACGCTTTTCAATTGGTCGAAACGGTCGTGACATCATAGTGCGCGAATTTCAAACGGGGCCAATTGTACTTTGGCAATTGTACCATGCAACCAATTGAAGGAATCGTATAGTGATGCTCCAAGTAAGTGGGACTGAGCTTAGTTAATTGATTAATTACCCAATTAGCCCAATTAACTTTTCTAGTCAGGCCATATAAACAAATAAAACCGAGTAGAAAATTGGTCGAGCTCGGGAATCGAACCCCGGTCTTCGGCGTGCGAGACGAGCAAGCTATCCACTCCGCCATGCCAGCTCGATGGTTTGGAATGAACAAAGGCGCGCCTAGTGAATACAGTGTCTTCGCTCACTCTCATCCTCCTCCCTTCCCTTCCGGCGAGGTTTAGGAGTCCACCGAGAAATGAGAGACAGATACATTTCCTCAAAAACCAATTTACCGACAAGCGAGGCGTAGAACCGAATGGGCGATGGCGTTCTATGGACTCCCTGGCAGCGCTGCAAGACGCTGTCGCGTTCCACTCTTAGAGGCGAAGCTTACATCTTAACCACACATCAGTGACCACACTTTAGGTCAAAAAAGTGCCCCCCTGAATTTTGACGGGTGTCCACCGAGATATGTGAGACAGTTACTGCGTGATTTCCTTTCCTCAAATACAATTTCCATTTTCTTCCTTACGGATCCTCTTTGTCTTCTTTCACTCCCACTTCCTCGCTTCCTCTACGGTGCGGTTCAGGTGTACACCGAGATGACAGAGAATTACTGCGCCATTTACTTTCCTCAAAAAGCGTTACGTTCAAAGGGCAAAGCATTGCGCCGAACAGCTGGTGGCGTTCCGTGGACTCCCTGGCAGCGCTACAACACGCTGCCGCGTTCCACTCCTAAAGGCGAAGCTTAATCATCATTAATTGGCAGTTAATTAGTATTCAGACATTAATCAGTAATTAACCATTAATTAGTGATTTGTCTTCACTTAGTAATTAGTACTCAATTATATGTGACGCCACCAGTGCCACTGAAGCAGGGAAAGTGGTGCGGAAGGCGCTTTCGCCTCTACGCGCTTTAGACGGCCAAAGTGCCCCCTGAAGTTTTTAGGCCAGTTATTTTTTTTTTTATTCAGTACACCCTCAAGAGCGCCAAGTTCGAGGGTATTACGTGTGGGGTAAAAACCCAGTATATAATAGGGAATACAAAAAGCGAAGAGAAATAGGAATAAATCCACAAAACAAAGTGAAAGCATGTTCATAAAACGGAAATAGAAATAGATATTTCCGAAAGAAAATAAGTACCAGCAGAAAACGAGAAAAGGGAATTAACTATGATACACGAAAAATAGGTGAAGTAAAAACACAAATAAGTGCAGCGATCAGAAAGGTCAAGAAGAAATATTATACATCAATGGCTTGACAGTAGTAGGGCGCATTACAGACAGGGCCTGGGTTTAGAACACAAATAAAATAAAAAAACTCGAGATCGCAATGGATGAACAAAAATACTCTTGGAATTTAGATCAGTGAGTTTCAGTTGCGATATGTAAAAGTACGTTATTTGAATTGTCTCTCTCTCGCCAGGTCAATCACAATAAGAGCAACTTCTTCGACCCCATTAAACCCCATTAAGCGATCTTTCACACTCTGTCCATGCGCTACGGACAAGGGCTTGGTTCAATGGCGTAGAATACCACAAGCTTGATGTGAGCCTGTAATTCTAACGCCACAGGCCATACACAGGAAGGAAAGACAATTATAACATTTTATAAACCGATTTACATAAAAATATCGGGCGCTGCGCTTGGAAAGCGTTCTTCCGGTTTCCATATCAAATTTTCAGAATTAGTATGGTGTGCTAAGCGTAAAATGAGGGAGACAAAGAGCCCACATCATGAGCATGACAGAAAACTTCCAACAAGGTAGCTTCTAGAGAAGGCAAAAAGTTTTTCTGACGGACAATTTTGGTTCCGCACATATTAGTCGATAAAAGCATTAAGATAACCATGGGTCTAACTATGAGTATTACCTCTATATAAACTTTGCAATGTCTCTTTGGAAAGAGTAGCCTGGCTTTAATCACTAAGCGCCCTGTGAGAGAGTTGGTCATTAGCGAACCTAGGTATCCCAGGCCTAATTAAACGGCTTTGGCATTTTTGTCTGCTCAAATACTGTAACTGTGCCATCATTATGTTGATGCCCTCAAGATACGCTACGTTTGTAACGCTATTCTGCCCGACTCATTCGACAAATTTGGGATGCACGAGCTCACGAAGGTGAAGGCGCTTGTAAAATGTGATTCGTGATGATGCTTTAATACTCAATTTCTAAGTTTCGCCTTTAAATAGATCGCCCTTTTCAAGGATAGAAATATTGCACTTTTCCCATGCATCGTTGAGGCAAGCACTTGCAGTCACCTCACAAATTTCATTTCACAAAGATAATTATTCACTTTCCCGAGCTGAGTAATTGCACATTACGCCGACTGCACATTCCTGCCTTTTGCAGATATCATGCTGTGACTTTTTGAAAATATCGGCCGTACTCAATTGCCCAGCACTCTAGGTAATGTGTCAGCAAAAACGTAAATCCTCTCGTGCAGCGCGTTTGAACAATATTAAAAAAAGTGCGAAATATGCAGTATCGCTTTTTTGTCGCCCAGTGCCAGCGAAGTTGTATTTACAACCCAAGTCAGTGAGAGCAGCTGAGGTGGATTCATAACGCCAGCGATACGCTGATCGGCCCTCATTATTACAAACAAAATATAATTCGTCCACCAATAAGATTTCGAGATCCGTTCGCACGAGGCTAGACACCAATAGGAATGCCTCATGCTGTGTGTTGTTATTGGGCTATGGCACTATCGAAATGCTGAATTGTCGTTGTCGTCACCCTTCAACCCTTCTATACGTGGCTTGACATGCGAGGCGGCAGCTTTGCAGCCTCACGCCCTAAGTAACTTGGGCATCATTACTAACACCGCCTTCTAGCGTTATCGCCTGGAAAGTAATGTAGCACAC
This sequence comes from Amblyomma mixtum, assembly GCF_055824585.1. Lineage (NCBI taxonomy): Eukaryota > Metazoa > Arthropoda > Arachnida > Ixodida > Ixodidae > Amblyomma > Amblyomma mixtum. The sequence goes on along the minus strand of NC_143014.1, from coordinate 227,478,608 downwards.
TAATAACTTGGCCTACATTACTGTGACACCGGTCATTATGGTAGTTTCTTCGTGAAAGAGCAGGTGATGCTGTTTGCCGCATTGACAAGAAGGAGGAGGACAAAAATCACCATCAGCATCCTCGCCGTCATTTCAAATGACGGCGAGGATCAAATACGTCAAAACGTCCAATCAAATGAAATATATTGAATACACATAAAGAGAACCATAGATAGTGATATACAGACTGGGGTCCTATAGTCCGTGGACTGTTATAGGACACCGATCGAGTAACATACATGAAAATACAAAAACAGCACTTTCATCAACTGTAAAAGGAATATTAATCTAGATAATTCATGAATAATAAACGAAAAAGGTGGGTGAAAAGCTGTTGCATTTCAAGAATGAAATATTTCAGCAATCTTTTGAATTTAGAAAATGACAAAATGATTTCAATGATATTGTCAAAGTATTGAAAAATTTAGGTCGACCTAGGACATCATTATTTCTTCGTAATTACTACGAATCATCGGGAGTATCAAACTTTTCTTTGTCGCAGATATAGTTGTATTAAGATTCTTTACTTAATTGTGATCGATTAATTTGGAAGGTGCTTGCTCGTTGAGATGGTGAAAATGCAGACCACCAAAATGATGAAAAAATTGATGATGAATAGAAACAGTTTATATTCAAGACAAAGATAAATGATATTAGAATGCAAAGGGGTATTTGTCATGGTACGCATAGGTTCGTATTGTATATGCTGAATAAAAGACATACGACAGAGATAAGTTTTACACCTAGCAAGACTGTCATATATCAGATCACAATTCACTAAGGTGAAGTAAAGAGATAGCAAGGCACGATGTGAAAAAAATTGTCCGCGCCTTGATAAGTGCGCTGATGCAAAATGCAGTTTTCCTTGAGTTAAGCAATGTGGGAGTTTAACATCAAGTTTACGTCGAGTTGAATGCCTAGAAAAACTACATTGAGGTGTAAACAGGAATTAAAGTTGAGATTTTTTGGCTGGACATGAACACAGTGAACTTAATTTTAGAAGGACTTTTGATTTAAGTGGTTTTGCGACATCATTAATCTACTTTTCAGAATAAGGCGTTAAGTATATAGGTGAGGTTTTCAATGGACTTATCGGACAATGCAATATTCGTGTCATCAGCACTTAAACCCCAACGGGATAGACTGAGATAAGCTATAAAGTCATTGATGTAAATAATGAAATGTAATGATTCTAAAATAGAACCCTGAGGAGCCCCTCATAATTAATGGTTTAAATTTACAGCAGCACTAGCAAGATCAACCTCCTGTTGTTGTAAGATGGTAAGATTCCAGAAATCTTAGTGCTGAAACAGCTATGCCAGATGCTTCTAATTCAGGAAAGAGTGTACTTTCATTGCTACTGTCGAACGCCTTTATGAACTGTAAAATACAGAAATTTCCATATTATCGGCATTAAAACAGTAGTTGGTATGGTCAGTTAGAGAAATAACAGCCCGGTCAGTAGACGTTGTAAGGCGGAATCCAGACTGGAAAGAACTTAATTGAATTACCGAAATACTTATTTAGGCGTTTGGCAAATAAATGTGCAATAATTTTGATTATGTGAAAAAGAATTGAAATTGTTTTTTTTTCTTGCCTTTCTTCAAAACTCGAACGATCTCAGCAAGCATCAGAAACTCAGGAAAAATTTCGGTTTCGAAAATGTTATTCATCCCATGAATAACAGTGGCAGAGATAAGGTAAAAAGAATTCAAACGATGTAAACTTGCGTGAGATGCGGCAGCTAAGAAATTGAAAGTGTGCCAGAAAAACTTGCTAAATGCGTTAGCAAAAGAAATTGAGCCATCATATAATGTACCATTAAATGTGATTGCTCAAACAAGAGGATTACATGAAGGCATGTTCAAAAAAGTATTTAGTAGTTTCCACTTCCTCATGTCCAGCTTTCTAAGGGAAAATTTTTGAAAATTGGAAAATTGTAAGATATCGGTATGGAAATATTCAAGGTAATGGTACATTCTTATGATATGTAGTAAAATCTTTCTTTTAAAATGTTTCCATCGACCTTATCCAACAGTTAAGAGTGCAATTGAAAACCAATAGGGAACGCTTTTCACAACAGCAAAAACGTTAATAGAAAAAAAAATTAAGACTGCCCTCGGATGATCTGGAAATATATTGATTGTTACAGTGAAATCTTACATTCTATGAGGAAATTGCGGTCATGAATTGTTTGATTACAGAACATAAAACTGAGCAGGGGATAAGACACAGGAGAGAAGCAAACAGGGTGAGCTCAGACTAACAACTGATTTATCGGAGTCAAACCACTTTCTTTCAAAAGGTAAACGCATGCGTGACTAACTCTCAAAACACCACACCCAAAGAAATCATCTTATCAAACCAAGAAAGTGAAGCTCTTTCTTATACAGGTGTATCGATGTCTCACTAACACACTTGTAATGCCTATAACTTACAATCGGGAAGGCTTCATTGATTTAACGGTCTTTTTTGACCCTTGCACGGCCTATAATCTTTGTGTACGTGAACATGGGCGTAGATATTGTTACGGGGATGTTACGGCGGTAAGTCTGTGTTGGCGGCTGCTCTGAGATGGCCAGCACTCAGCTCAGACACCGAGGGCCCAGCTACCAACCGTCAACGTCGTCGTCGTTCTGCGCACCGCCACTTCTTCGTTCACGGTCCATCGGTAACACTATCCCCCTCGGCTGAAGGCAACGTCCCGGTGCGTGTTAGGCGTGCGATGTCGATGGTGGGTGATAGGGCTTGAGGCGAGCTACATGAACGACTTCGGACTTCAGTGGAGCGGACGTCGACTTTGGGTGCAGCGGCGTGATTTCATACGTTACGTCGGTCACTGCCCGTAATACACGATAAGGACCTGTGTAGCGCGGCAGAAGTTTTTCACATAACCCCCCACGACGGGATGGGAGCCACAGCAAGACGAGAGATCCGGCAGGGTAGCGCACATCACGGTGCAGGCCATCGTAGCGGTGTTTTTGAGCCTCTTGGGAGGCGGAGAGCTTGTGACGAGCAACCTGGCGGGCGTCGTCTGCTCGGGCGATAGCGTCATGCGCATATGTAGTGACAGGGCCGGCTGTGGGCAGCAGAGTGTCGAAGGGCAGTAAGGGGTCTCGTCCAAAGAGAAGATAGAAGGGCGAGTAACCAGCGGTATCATGGCGCGAAGAGTTGTAGGCGAAGGTGACAAAAGGCAAGCTTATGTCCCAGTCGCGGTGGTCGTCGGATACGTACATGGCGAGCATGTCTGGAAGCGTGCGGTTGAGACGCTCCGTTAGGCCGTTCGTCTGAGGATGATAAGCAGTGGAGAACTTGTGACGAACGGAGCACGAACGAAGGATTTCGTCAACAACTCGGGAGAGGAAGCAGCGGCCACGGTCGGTAAGGAGTTGACGGGGAGCGCCATGGTGTAATATGACGTCGTGCAGAAGGAAGTCAGCGACGTCAGTGGCGCAGCTGATTGGAATGGCGCGAGTGATCACGTACCGCGTGGCATAATCGGTGGCGACGGCAATCCACTTGTTCCCCGAGGAGGACTCCGGGAAGGGCCCAAGTAAATCTAGCCCAACACGAGAAAACGGGTCGGTCGGGATGGGGATCGGCTGCAGGTGTCCAGACGGCAGGACAGCGGGCTTTTTTCGGCGCTGACAGACGTCGCAAGCGGCAACGTAGCGTTGGACGGAGCGGTACAGACCAGGCCAGAAGAAACCCCGGCGCACGCGGTCGTACGTACGAGAGACACCAAGATGACCAGCCGTAGGTGCGTCATGCAGTTGTTTGAGGATAGTGGAACGTAGGTGTCGGGGAACAACAAGCAAGTGCTCAGCTCCATCAGGTCGCATGTTGCGGCGGTACAGCGTGTTCCCTTCCAGCAAAAACCGGGCCAGAGAAGTGTCGCGCCGGTCGGTGCTGACGCGGTCGATGAGAGAGGTGAGGGCGGGATCCAAGCGCTGTTCGTCGGCAATGTGGGAGAGGTCGGAGATGGAGAGGACACAGGCATCCGACTCACAGTCTGTAGAAGGAGGATCGACGGGATAGCGTGACAGGCAGTCTGCATCTTGATGAAGACAACCGGACTTGTGAACCACGGAAAAGGTGTATTCTTGCAATCGCAATGCCCACCGGCCAAGATGGCCAGTAGGGTCCTTGAGAGAGGAGAGCCAGCACAGGGCGTGGTTGTCGGTGATAACAGTGAATGGGCGGCCAAACAAGTATGTGCGGAATTTTCCAATGGCCCAAACAAGAGCCAGGCACTCGCGTTCTGTGATGGAGTAATTCTTCTCGGCGGAAGAAAGAAGATGGCTGGCGTACGCAATCACGCAGTGCTGGCCGCGTTGTCGCTGAGCAAGGATGGCGCCAATTCCGTGACCACTGGCATCAGTGCGAAGTTCAGTCGGGGCAGACGGGTTGAAATGGGCCAATACAGGAGGCTTAGTGAGGACGGCGATAAGGCTGGAGAATGCAGTAGCCTGCTCTGGTCCCCAGGAAAAAGGAACGCCTTTCCGCAACAGATTGTTGAGAGGGCGAGCGACAGCTGCGAAGTTCGGGACGAACCGGCGAAAGTAGGAACAGAGACCGATGAAGCCGCGGACATCGCTGGGCAAGCGGGGACAGGGAAAAGCACTGACGGCACGAACTTTATCAGGGTCAGGTTGTATGCCACTCGCATTCACCAAAGGGCCGAGGACTTTGAGTTCGCGGCGGCCGAAAGTACATTTTTTTGAGTTGAGTTGAAGACCTGCGCGGCGGAAAAGTGCCAAGATGGACGAAAGGCGAAGCAGGTGGGTTTCAAAAGAGGGCGAAAAAACAATTACATCATCTAAGTAACAAAGACAGGTCGTCCACTTGAAGCCCCGGAGTAACGAATCTATCATCCGTTCAAATGTGGCAGGGGCGTAACAAATGCCGAAGGGCATGACCTTAAATTGGTAAAGGCCATCAGGGGTGACGAAAGCTGTTTTCTCGCGGTCTCTGGCGTCAACAGAGATTTGCCAATACCCGCTACGAAGGTCGATGGAAGAAAAGTAGCGGGCACCATGTAAACAGTCCAGGGCATCATCTATGCGCGGAAGGGGATAGACGTCTTTCTTCGTGACCTTGTTGAGATGACGATAGTCGACGCAAAACCGCCAAGTTTGGTCTTTCTTTTTCACGAGCACGACAGGAGATGCCCAAGGGCTGTTTGAAGGCTCGATGATATCGTTGGCCAACATCTTGTCCACCTCCCGCTGGATGACCTGGCGCTCTGGTAGCGACACACGATAAGGCCTCCGGTGTATAGGTCTTGCATCGCCGGTGTGAGGTGCTGGGGTCCCTTCATCGCCATCCTGGTCACGGAGCTTCGGCGTCCTGGGCCTGTCGTGGACGTCGGCCGTGAGTACCTGGTCAGCGCCGCACGGCCGTGCCCCAGCCCGCCCGACCTGAACCGTCCTCGCCGCTCACCCCAGCCCCGTCCCCCGCCTGGACCACATGACACGACGACCCAAGACCCGACGGACCCAAGACCCCACCGACCCAAGACTCCACCGACCCAAGACCCCACCGACCCAAGACCCCACTGATCCAAGACCCAAACGTGAAGACACTGCCCCCCCCGCCCCCGCCGTTCGGTGAGTCCAGAGACCTCGGCCGTCAGCTCCTGGCACCCTACGGCGCGGATGCTTCGTGGACCGGGTATCATTCTCTCATCTTTCTCATCGTGGCGGCCAGCACTGCACCATCTTCTACATATTGTTCGATCCTTCACTCAAGACCATCGCCATTTCGCCGTCTGTTCGTCACCGATCGGGACGATCGCTAGAAGGCCCCGGGTAGTGTGACGAAGACGAAGTTGGCAGTGGCACGGGACGGAGTGCCCGCGCTAGGCCAGCGGCCATTAAATCATCTCATAGCCATCGTTAACCACGCCTCATTCTTCGGCTGGCCGCCACGTTACAATATTTATATTTTCTTCTTTTCACAAGGCTGGCAGTGTCTTGGCTGGAGCTGCCCACAATGCAAAGTCAGAGTTTCTGTGCTCTTGAAGACGCTTATTAATGCAAAGTACAGTCTGCCCTTCACATACGGAACTGCAGCTGAGTGGAATCTCATAAACAACTTCGATTCTGCAGGGTCCGTACTTGGTTCTGTAGTTGGTTCCACACCTTGCTTTCTTCTGCTTACTTTTGTTCTTATTCGTGAAAATACAGAGACGGAACAGCTCGAACGATGCGGAAAACAAAACATGCACATCAAACTTCCTTCCCACCTCTTCAGGCCAAACGATGATTTGTGCACATATGGAACAACTTCGAACTTCCGCCGCTCGCTGTCAGCAAGCTCTTGAGTCTTCGAATCGGCCCATAAGGTCTTCAACAATGATTCCGCAACAGCCACGAGAAAAACTGGAGGAAACCCAGCAGAGCGAAGCTGATCTTCTTCACCGGTGGAACTGAACAGCAGCATCTGCGGACGAGACTTAACTAGTGGGGATCTCAGACATGAAGATGCGATTTTGAGATTGACTAGCTTGGAGTGACGAGAATCGTACGGTAAAATAGCCTTCTTTGATCTTGCGCCGCAGGCCCAACACAGGTGGCCCCCTTCGTTAAAAAACAGTTTTAAGTCCGAAAACTTTGAAGTGAACTGTTCAGGGAGTTGGAAGTTAAATCCAAATTTGTGTCAGTGGATTTAAAAAAGGCTACCACTTCATTAGCTAATATTTTTAGGCTATCGTCAGGATTAATATTTAAAAGCGTTAAGAAATCGTCAACGCATCTAAACACTCGTGTGATCCGGCCGTCAGTAACCACACGCGCGAGTAAGCTGTCAACTTCCGCTAAAAAGATCTTAGTGAGAACTGCAGCCTCACTCGAACCTATACAAATACCTCGTTGCTGCAGATAGAAGTTATCCTTGATGTTATTAATAACCGTCAAGAGAACACAGACTCTTTGATTCCGCATTGTGGCCATCACCTTCCAAAAGACTGAACGACATGAGAAAAGAAAAGAAAAAAGAAAAATAAGAAAAAATGAAAAATGTACGCCCCTTTTCCGGCATGCAAAGATTGCAGGCTGTGCAAGGAAAAAAATGCACTCGAAATTATTGAAACCTAGCACATTGTAAGTAATGGGCCTCACAAATGTGCTAGTGAGGCATCGGTACGCCTGTACAAAAAAGAGCTTCGCTTTCTTGGTGGGACAAGATGATTTTGTTGGCTGTGGTGCTTTGAGTGTTTGTCGCGCATCCGTTTTTCTTTTGAAGGAAAGGTGTTTCTCTCCAGTAAATCAGTTGTTAGTCTGAGCTCTTCCTGTTTGCTCCTCTCCTGTGTCTTGTCCCCTGCTCACTTCTAGGTTCTGTATTCATGCCAAACCAACTAGCCCATCTTGCCTCAGTCTTGGAATACATGAATAGTTTCGTAATAAAAAATGCACTTGTCCAGAATTGTTGAGTATGTTTTAGTATAATTTCTTAAGTAAACTTATGTTCCTAATACCTTTTTGGGCCTTTTTTAAGAGCAGGCTTAATAAATTAGAACATTTTTACTCTGTGACGCTAAAACGGAATTAAATGGCTGTCTTTTATGTTTTTTGCTGCAGTTTCCTTTCTTTTACGCATGCATTCTAATAAGCATTTTGTTATACAAAGGGTATCGGCGAAACCCGAGACGCTTTCTTGCATTTTACACGAGCAGTACCACCTCATTCAGCATTACTACATAGAGTGCACAACCTCTTTATCCTTCCTCGTCGTGTGAAAGCGAGAAAAGGCAAACGTTCTAGTTGAGCTGATTCACTCAATGAATTTCGTCTTATCCTAAACAGTCGTGAAATAGCACGAATCATCAGGAAATGAGTACGAGCACAATACCAGAAAGAGTGGAAGATTATCACTAATATTCCGGCGAACGACACCAGATGCAGGCGGCAGGATAAGATCACAGAAACCGTGGTCTAAAAGTGTACCCGTTTCAGTTAAGGACAGCATTGTTTTGAACGTAATGAGTGACTTAAACCCCACGTGCTGAAGACAAAAATAGAGATTTGAATCGGCAGATGATGTGCTGATATCAGTAGCAAGTTAATATTAATACCACATACGATTGCGCAGTATTTTAGGAAGATAACTGCATGAAGATTGCATCAACGTTGATCGAAAATTCTGGAACAGGTGAAGAGGGACACCCGCTAATGCATCCAAGTAAGAGCCCTTTACGTAATCATGTGGGAAATGATACATCAGTTTCAATTCATACGTGGTCGCCGCGGTGGCTGAGTGGCTATGGCGCTCGGCTGCTGACCCGGTTCGACCCCAGCTGCGGCGGTTGAATTTTGATTCATCTGGGCGTCATTCTTCAGATATCCAACGATCTCTCCAGGACACGCAAGCAAAGCTGAAGGAAAGGACGCGATACTAAGGAACACCGTCTGGCGGAAACGCAGCAGAAGATTCGAGCGCGAGCTATCATATTCCAGGTCTGAGCCATTATCTCCTCATATCTTGAGGAAGGTGGGCTTTTGACAGCTGTCGCCTCGCGCTGGTACTTGTACTGAACTACCGCCCCAAGCTGTCCGAGAGTATAGCATCATCAACGTACCTCACCCTGCGTGTGTGGTACGTTCGTTCTGCGCTTGCACATTCTCTCTGACCTTTACACAAGTGTGGAGGCAACCATCCACGATATATCACTGAATGTGCACCACATTTCTTTAAATAATCTTGTGTTTCCACATCTTCTCACGTCATACTCAGACTGTATTTTTTTTTTTCAAAGCTATCAGCTTTTGGGATTAGGACGAAAAACATAGCTATTCAAAGGGTCTGCCACGAGTACTCGAGAAAAACGTACTGCTGCATTGATATTTCTTTTGATGGTAGAAACTATCCTTCCCACTCCACTCACAAATCTACTGCTATCTACGCCCCTTTGCAAGCGCGTAGACTTCGCTGTACGCTGTCACTATGCGTACTTTTTTTCCGTATAAGATTCATGGGGTATATAGACCACTGCTAAGGCCAACGCGGCGGATTCATTTGCATGCTTGTTTATACACTGTTGTTGAACAGCAAGACGCAAACAGAGGAAAACAGGATGGCGAAAGACAAGAAAGCTCTTAAAGGTTGCGAGAAATGTCTATATGGCGGACAATGTTCCGATTACCGACCTTATCTTCATGCATGTCGACCAAATTTCACCTGCTCGCCAAAGAAGATGGTGCCCAAATGGGGCAAAGCCAGAATGATGTCAGCACTATCTGTTCTTTGAAAAATAAATGCGAAAACAAGTATACGGACAACAGAGAACTGGACGGGACGGGAGCTATCCAGTCCAGTGGGGCCCTTCCTGTCTAGTTCTCTTTCGTCCATAGCATTTTTGCGCTTTGTTTTCAAAGAACACTTACCAAATAGCCCAAACCAAGCTACTGTTGCACTATCTGGATCCGCACGATGCAGATGCGTTTAAGAGAGTGCCAGTATAAAAAATTGGCTGTGGCTTAGCTTGATTAAGCCTGGTAATTGCTAAGCAATACGTGGTTCTGCTGCCGTTCTTCTCAATCTCCTTCTGTCTCCGTAGCTCACTGATACTTTCTCTATGCAACCTGCCGAAGCGTAGAGGCTGGAGGCGGCATCTCATGGGCTGGACGAGAAGAGCGCAGTTAGGCCGCGGCCGTGGCTATGCGCCGCGCAAGGCAACGGCGTGAGATGGGGCTCCGTTTTTAAGCAGTTGGTATGACGTCACATAGCGCGCAGCGCCACTGGTGAGAGGAGCGGGAATCAGGCCACGGCCGTGGCTTTGCGCCTCGCAAGGCGACAGTGTGAGATGGGGCCCCGTTTTTACACAGATGGTATGACGTCACATAGCGCGAAGCGCCCCTGGTGAGAGGAGCGGAAGTCAGGCCATGGCTAAGCGCCGCGCAAGGCGACTGAGTGAGATGGGGCCCCGTTTTTACACAGATGGTATGACGTCACGCAGCCAGGTCACGCGAAAGGTCAAGCGTGGCTATGCGGCCGCGGCAAGGCACGGGCTGAGGTGGTAGCGAAAGTAGTATTGCTTCGCCGTAAAAGAACTTTGTGGGCTCAGCTACCCTCTCGCATATGCACCGAAGGTCACTGTTGTGCTTGTGAAATGCTCTTCCAGCCGGGCAAAACCACACTGATGGATGGAAAAGGCTATGGGATTTCTCTTCTTTTTTCTTTTTTTGCGATCGGCTATAAAACCGAAAAAAAAACAATTGGCGCAAGCAGTTACTCTCAGAAAGAGAGAAACCTCAGAGAGGCAGGCAAAAAATTTATAGAAAACCGTACAAATTCTGGTCATGAAATTAAGGAGCGGGTTGTTCCAGCATCGAAATACGGATTAAGGAAAGCCACCTTCGCTCATGTGCTGGGCGCGTCGAATCAAGAAATGATTCCGACCGCAAAGGAACCCTGATCATATTACTTAATTGAAGCGGCAGAGCCACAAAATAGTCGGCTGGTACGTATTACCCGTAGGTAAACGACCTTGGAGTCTTGAGATGCTTTTTTTTATGGATGTTGATTGTTTTTCGCCACTGCCAGCTCTCCCCTTCGTTGAGACATAAGATGGAAATGAGGAAGATAACCGCAAGGCCTCAGCACGCGCGTGGTTGTAGGAAGCTCGCCTAGAAAGTTTCGTGAACCCGTCCCCGTTCTACGTCCGGCTGGAACTCGACTTCAAGACTCTCTTCGAGAATTTGGCCAGATCTCCTGCTGGTGCTCATGGCGGAAGAGAGTTAAAGATCCTGGACACCGGCAGGGCCTTTGCGGCGGCGGTCAGAAGCCCGCAGAAGGCACACGAACTCTTTAGCACCGACTCCGCCAAGCAGACGCTGTGTGATGCGGGGCCATTGTAAGAGAGCAATGTTCTTTACTCACCCTTTCGAGCAGGACGTGTAGGGACCGCAGCCATCGGCGATAATTCACACCGGGCACGCGCGCTAGGAGGTCTTAAACTGCAGCGCGGCTTGCCTCGCCGACCTGCGGCCTTCGTTCGCGTTTCTCCTCATTGGCGCCCGTCTCGCCAAGGACACGAAGGGTAAGCACGCCTTCCCATAAAATGGGGCTTAGTTTAAAAATGGCCTCAACGTAAACAGTGTAGTTAATGATATGCCGGGAATATATTAGGGATCCCAGCACGCTAATTTATCCCCGCCAGAGTTACTGAAGGAACATTCGACAGTATAACCTTGCACAAGGCCGGATTCTCTCCCTCAGAGGGAGGATAGATACGCTAATTCTTGCTGCAAGGAAAATTGTTTGCAGATTTTCATTGACACCTGTAACTTGAGGAAGAATGAAAGTAGTAGCTGCAGGCAGCCGCGGTGGCTCAGCGGTTATGGTGCTCGGCTGCTGACCCAAAAGACGCGGGTTCGATCCCGGCCGCGGCGGCTAGAATTTCTTTGGAGGAGAAATTCTAGAGGCCCGTGTACTGTGCGATGTCAGTGCACGTTAAAGAACCCCAGGTGGTCGAAATTTCCGGAGCCCTCCACTACGGCGTCTCTCATAGCCTTAGTCGCTTTGGGACGTTAAACCCCCATAAACCTAAACCTAAACCGAAAGTAGTAGCTGCAGACTCAAAATGATCATGGACATTTCAAACAGTCACTTTTCCTGCTTTCGCCGTTAGCACACGTCTTATCAGAGCGGCTGTGCAGGATCACAGAATGCCACTGCTCTTTGACAGCTTCAAGGAAGACCTGACGCGAGTTGCGGACGTCGAGTGCTGTGACGGCTCCCACGACGACCTCCTGGGCGCACCCATCTTTCGCACTGACGTGCAACCACACGCAACGGTCGCCCTTGACGCCGCTGAATGCCCGCAGCCGCCCCGAGAGAGTGCGGAAGCGTAGTGATCGACGCAATCAATACCTGCAAAGCGGCATATAGTTGGCTACACGGTGACGCGTCCGGTTTTCTCAAGTTTCCACTCCAGAAAGAAGTTAACCGAATGCAGCACCTTAATTAAAATTTGTCATTTCTTGCATAAAACTGTTACAAATGTGGGTAATTCTAAAGCGCTTAGGCGGATAATCGTTTTACCTTTTTACAGAGCCTCTCTTTCATGTCTTTCCCACCGAGTTAACTGTAAGTTTTATCTTCAACGCCTAAGAAAAGCGGATTTCCCTGTGTCAGCAGTCACTGCAGTGGCGGTTAGTCTTGGGAAAGAAATTTAGAGTATACATATAAGAGAATGTACCCGGGCCAGTACTTCCATTTAAGAAAAAGAATGGTAGTGTTTCACCACGTCCATGGACTCTCACACAATTTGAACACCACAACAGAACTTTCCAACGCACGTGGCCTTCACGGCCCTCTCTAACCTGCCCAACCTTTCCGTCCTTTGAAGTTGATTTAGGCTTAGTAGGGCGATGAAACCTTTTTGTAGTATGAAACAAGCTCGTCGACTGGACAGTCACTGTGGTTTACCAGATCTTTTTAAGCTACGGCTCAGCTAAGACAAACCGATCCTTGCCCTAACGGCCGGCTAAGAAGGGCAGAGGATAACGGTTTCATCTATGCCGTGCCTGTCAACGCACTGAAAACATACGGTCATTGCCTGCCGCTCAGGAACGCAATAGTTTTTGAACGCGCCAAATCGGCTATGTCGAGGGAGACTTTTGAGGTCCCACTCATTCACGAGCTACCAAGGGACCCGTGCTTCAGTGTTCCGTCTGCTAATCTTCTCGAAAGGGAACGGCAAAACTTTTTGAAGTTTTGGTGATTTGCTTGTTTGGCTTGATTGGATTCTGGAAGGCTAGGATTATTAGGAATATTTGGTCCTTCACTGGACATGTAGCGCATTAAATTTTATGGTTTTTTGCAGTTAATCTTTATGGTGTTACGCGTATTCTGTCCTGTTATGACAGCACATATAAGTTTACAGAACCCGGTGGACATGCATGTTTGCTTGCTTGATAGCGTCAATTCGAATGAATTTGCTGCCAGTCAGCGTTCGTGTTCTCCATTCCTCTTCTTGTCCTGTCTTTGTGCGTTACGCCACTATGTTAACGCTACTAATACCGCCAATTCAGCGCTGCAGATTTGTTTTCGCTTGGATTCTCGCGGATTATACACCCTCGAGCAGCCCACCGAGAGGTGCGCGTAAGCGATGCCTTGATTGTCTGCCTTTTTTTTTATTCCGATCACGCTGGCGACTGGTGACGCTGTAGAAGCGCTATGTAGCTCGTAGTTTTTTTAGTCTTATGTCTTACTCCGAAATTCCTTGAGATTAATAATACCCGTGTTTGTACTTATTGATTCATTACGCGCTAAATGTCGCGTTCCTTATTAATCTCGTTGTTTTAATATCTGTATCACTTTCTTTCGTCATTCATTTCTTCGGTGCCGTTGTTAAAATCTGATTCCGGGAGGAGCGCTGTCATGAAGGACACAGACGGTCTACTCCTATACTGAAAAAGTGGCCGAGCGAGATGTTTTCATACAAATGAAAGATATTTCTCCTAAGCATGAAAATATAATGCAATATACAATTCCACCTCATAAATTCTGCGGCGACGGTACGTGCCACAGTGGGCAGCTTATGCCGCCCCCCACTTTTCGAGCAGGCAACCTGAAGGATCGCATAGGTGATACGTCATCACTGCTATAACCATCTTGAAAGTGCTGCCTTGGTACACCTACTCACGAGTTGTGTACAATGAACGCTTTGTAAAGTTACTCGTTCCCTACAACACCGACAAATGTTCAAGTATTCACCTTTAATTGTTAGCGCAGGTGAACGCAAACGCGCGTTTTTATCAATGTAAAAGCATCATATGGGCCATTATTATAAAAGCATACACTACCGCCGTTTACTAGTTGTCAAGGGCTGGAAACCTAATCTTAATGCACACCCGCATTCTGTGGGGTTCTGTTAAACTATTCATGCTTTAAAAGGTGTATGGTGCACGCCAGAAAGCGGCGGTTTCTCCCTTAATGCATAACAGACCATGCCGTTTGAGCACTCTAGACAAGTGTTCGGACGACTGTACTTGTTCGGAAATAGAAGATGACACTGTGGTGCGCTGAATGAAGCTGACTGAATGAGCTGCTTAAAAAACCGGCAGTTTGAACCGTTATTACACATTTTTCAAAATTTTCCATGGTACAAAACGGTATGCCAAACTCCCTCCATGTAGATAGTGGGCATTGCCAATCACCCCCTCAGCACTTCCCAGAAAACAGCGTTGGCGTACCTTCTGCTTTGAATGGAAGGATGGCTTCATCGTCTTTAGCACCGATTTTTTCTAGCTTTCAACTCTCTGCCACGTCGATGCGGAACTTCCAAATTCAAGTAAAAGTCTTTAGGGTGCAGCATCATTCTCTGTTTTCGCTGTGCTGGTGTCCAGCCTTCATGGAACTCTCTCCTCCCTAATGCAGGCTTGGGTCCTGTGTGAGTGGTGCAAAAAAAATTACAAAATGATAAGCCTTCTGATTCGACAATTCTCCGAAAACCGTTGGATTAACCCTCGATGATTATTTTCATGCTTCCACTCTGAGCTGGGGCATCGCATACAAGGCGGAATATTTCGCGGGGTAGAGGTGAGGAGATAGGTTCTAGAAGATAGAGGTAAGGTGAGTCGATGGTTGTTACGGAAAGATGGACAGCCTGCTACCTAAGGTTGGTTGGTTGGGTTATGGGGTTTAACGTCCCAAAGCGACTAAGGCTATGAGAGATGCCGTAGTGGAGGGCGCCGGAAATTTCGACCACGTGGGGTTCTTTACGTGCACTGACATCGCAAAGTGCACGGGCCTCTAGAATTTCTCCTCGAAAGAAATTCAACCGCCACCGCCGGGATCGAACCCGCGTCTTTCGTGTCAGGAGCTGAGCACCATAACCACTGAGCCACAGCGGCTACCTAAGGGGTAGGATAGGGACATGGCTGGCGGGTGGTGAATCCAAAGGGCAGCTAGCTTTCCCTCTGTTTCTTTGAATTCGTCTTTCCCGTCGCTTTTTCATCCCGCTGCTAAGAGGGCTTCCCGTGTGTGGAGGCTTTCTGGAGGTTGGGTTGGTGGTTGGATGTTCTTCTGGGGGGTTGAGTTAGGCTGTTGAGTGGCCGAGAGGATGGGTGTTCCCCCTTAAGAATGAATGTGGGCGGGGGTGAGGAGCTACAACGAAGGCGGGGGTGGTGAGGTAAATCGAGGGTGGCGGTGGATGGGTGGACAGCCCCTATGTATGGTGGTGCTTTTCGAGGATTAAGGCTTCTCTCACCGATGGTGAGAGAAGCCTCACCACCGATGGTGAAGCCTCCGCCTTCGAGAAGCATCACCCCGCATAAAAGACCCCTCACCTAGAGCTATGCTGACGTAATCACCGACATCCTCGATGCACCTGCCCCATCCCACCCGTGTCCACCTAACTCTTTTCTTTGTTTCTTTTTCTCTGTCCACACTAACATATGTCTAAGCAGGGTAACCTGACGGTGAGGGCAGGGCACTTCTATTTTTCTATCTTTTTTTAAAGCCCTTCCTAACATATGTCTATGCAGGGCACTTCTGTTTTTTTTCTAAGCACTATCTTACTTATGTCTAGGCGGTTACCCACCCTCGCTAAGGTTCGCAAGTTCTCGGCAAATCCGTCATGACCCCTTTACTCCGACCATGAGATCATCCAACCACCTTCGTCTCCCGCAATTGTACAAGTACCGGCAGAATTGCCCTTGACGATCGAGTGCTGCACTGAGAGTTCTCGGGAAGTGGGATGCGATAGAACCGACGTGGCAAAAACCTTGTATGTGAACTAATAATTCTCAAGTCGCGTGACGCGAAGGTGACTCTTTTGATATAAGACTTCCTTTATTGTAGCTCAAGTGCACATTAATGTCTCCCACCTTTAATACGTAGATATTGTCACCGACAATTTCACACCAAAAGTCACAGCGTTTCCTAGGACGAAGCCCGCCGAACCGCCGAGCTCATGCAGAACGAAGACGACGCGCGGCCACGCGCGGCCACGCGCCTGGAGCCAAGGTTCGGCCACCAGGTGGCGCCGGCAGAGAGCCAACAGTGTGGCATTGCCCCCCCTCTTTCAAGAGGCATCGACCCGATGCCGCGCGGGCGGAAAAAAAAATAATGAAGGGAAGGCGGAAAGTGAACAGCGCGAGTGTCTGCGTGAAAAGGGGCTAACGGGAGTAATACGGCTTCAGTCGCGCCACGTGGACTACTTCGGGCGTCGGTTGTCGTGAGGACCGGACAGTTCCTTGAGGGAGCACCTCGTAGGTCACCGCGCTGAGGCGGCGTAAGACCTGGTAGGGACCGAAGTAACGGCGAAGAAGCTTCTCAGAGCGGCCCCGCAAGCGGATCGGGCTCCACACCCAGACTTGATCACCGGGTGTGTAAATCACTTCCCTGCGGCGGAGGTTGTAACGCTCGGCGTCGCGTTGCTGTTGGTGCCGGATTCGCTGTCGAGCAACATGGCGAGCGGTTTCGGCGTCACGTGCAAATTGGTTCGCTTCGAAAGAAGAAGGAGCAGGATCCGGAAGAAGCATGGCGTCCAGCATGGTCAAGGCTTCGCGACCGTGCACCAAATGGAACGGAGTGAAGCGTGTCGTTTCGTGTAGAGCAGTGTTGTAAGCGAACGTGATGTAAGGCAGTATCCGGTCCCAGTTTCCATGGTCATCGTCCACATACATCGAAATCATGTCGGCAATTGTCTTGTTAAGCCGCTCAGTCAGTCCGTTCGTTTGCGGATGGTAAGCTGTAGTCCTTCGATGGCTGGTGCCACTGAGTCGAAGTACCTCGCTCGTAAGTGCCGACGTGAAGGCAGTGCCCCTGTCAGTTAATACGACTGCAGGGGCTCCGTGACGAAGTACAATGTTGTGAATGAAGAAATGTGCAACGTCGGCTGCGGTACCACGGGAAAGGGCCTTGGTCTCACAGTAGCGGCTAAGATAGTCAGTGGCAACAACAATATACCGGTTACCCATGGAAGACGCCGGAAATGGGCCGAGTAAGTCCATGCCGACCTGTTGAAATGGGAGGCGTGGGGGATCGATTGGCTGCAGGAGCCCGGCTGGTTTAGTCGGCGGCGTCTTCCGGCGCTGGCACTCACGGCAGGTTCGGACGTAGCGGTGGACAACCGCAGCAAGCCCGGGCCAGTAGTACTTGTGACGTATGCGCGCCAACGTGCGGGAAAATCCGAGGTGGCCCGAAGGAAGGTCGTCGTGGCACGCACGCAGAACTTCGTCACGAAGCGCTGTAGGTACGGCAAGCAGATAGGCAGTGTCCGTTGGGCCGTAATTCTTTTTATAGAGGACACCATCGCGCAAGAAAAACGATGACAGCACGCGCTTGAAGATTCGAGGAGGAGATGGAGCGGTTCCTTCGAGATACTCCATGCGAGGAAGCAGTTCGGCGTCGGCCCTCTGTTGGCGGGCAAGGGTGGACGCGGTGACAGCACCCAGAAAAGCGGAATCGTCGTCGGACTCGCCCATGGGGCAGGGAATAGGAGCGCGGGATAGACAGTCAGCATCGCTGTGTTTCTGGCCGGACTTGTACACGATGGTGACATCAAATTCTTGTAGCCGAAGGCTCCAACGAGCAAGCCACCCCGAGGGATCTTTCAGATTCGCCAGCCAACACAGGGAATGATGATCGCTCACAACCCGAAATGGGCGGCCATACAGGTACGGACGAAATTTCGTAACGGCCCACAGCACAGCCAGACATTCCTTCTCCGTGGTGGAATAGTTGACTTCGGAACGAGACAAAGTGCGACTGGCGTAAGCAATCACGCGTTCTAGACCATCCTGCCACTGAACAAGGATCGCACCGAGACCAACGTTACTGGCATCAGTATGTAGTTCCGTGTCGGCGTCCTCGTCGAAGTGTCCAAGCACAGGCGTACATTGGAGACGGGACTTGAGTTCCGTGAAGGCTCTTTCCTGGTCCTGCCCCCACAAGAAGGGTTCAGCGTCTTTCGTCAGGCGGGTCAGAGGCTCAGCTAGCTTGGAGAAATTATGAACGAACCGGCGATAGTACGCGCAGAGGCCCAAGAAACGACGCAGGCTCCGTTTGTCTGTGGGCTTGGGGAAGGCAGCTACGGCGGCCGTCTTTTCGGGGTCTGGACTAACGCCTCGAGCGCTGACAATGTGACCAAGAAACTTCAGCTGATGAAACGCGAAGTGACATTTCTCTGGCTTGAAGAGAGACCAGCGGAACGTATGGCCTCGAAAACAGCACGCAAACGTTTCAGGTGCTCATCGAACGTGTCGGAGAAGATGACGACATCGTCGAGATATACGAGGCACGACTGCCACTTCAGTCCAGATAGCACGGTGTCCATCATTCGTTGGAATGTGGCAGGGGCCGAGCACAAGCCAAAAGGGAGCACCTTAAACTCGTATAAACCGTCAGGGGTAATAAAGGCGGTCTTCTCTCGGTCGCGTTCGTCGACCTCTATTTGCCAATACCCACTGCGGAGGTCAAGAGACGAAAAATAGGTGGCATGGCGCAGGCGGTCTAGAGAGTCATCAATGCGTGGCAGAGGGTACACATCCTTTTTCGTGACGTTATTGAGGCGCCTGTAATCCACGCAGAACGTGAGGGTGCCATCTTTCTTCGTGACGAGGACAACAGGTGATGACCAGGGGCTCGTGGACGGTTGTATGACGTCGTCCTGGAGCATTTGTGTAACTTGGCGGCGGATGGCGTCACGTTCTTTTGAAGATACCCGATAAGGGCGCTGACATATTGGTCTTTGGTCGTCAGCAACGACAATTCGGTGCTTTGTAAGCGGCGTCTGTCGCACCTTGGAAGTTGATGCAAAACAATCGCGGAAGGAAGAGATGAGGTTTTCTACGCAGCGTTTCTGACTGGCCAAGAGGTGCGGGTTGACGTCGGTCGGGATGGCTGTAGCTGTCGCCTCGTCGTGGTCTGACGTCGTGGACAAAGAGCACTGCCTGGTACACTCTCCGAGCTCGTCAAAATAAGCGACGACCGCTGTTTTCGTGAGATGTTGCGGTTCACGGGTAAAGTTCGTAACTAAGATGTCGGTGCGACCGTTGGTAAGATCTACTAGGCCTCGAGCTATACAAACTTGCCGAGCGAGTAGCAGCGACATGTTCGCTTCAGCGATGCCAAGGGTGCCGGTGCTGCCATTACACTCGACTGTGACGAACTTGCTGGCTCGCGGAGGGATCGTTACATGGTCGTCACATAGGCGTAACATTACTCTGCAGGGCTCGCTGTGGGTGTCAACGGCTCGCTGGGCGGAAAAAGACACCATGAGTTCCCGAAGGTCGATGACCGCACCATACTCTTGAAGAAAATCCATGCCCAGAATGAGGTCTTTAGAACAGTCACGTAAGGCGGCAAAGGAGCCAGTGAAAGTAAGACCCCGGATCTGGATGCGGCAGGTGCAGGCGCCGATCGGCGTCACTACGTGGCCACTGGCGGTGCGAATGACGGGTCCACACCAAGGCGTCAGAACCTTACGGAGAGTCGTGGCGAGTTGACTGCTCATCACAGAAAAATCAGCGCCGGTATCGACGAGTGCGGTCACTTGATAACTGTCGGCGGTTACAAAAATTTCAGATGAAACTAATCGTTCGCAGCACGTCGGTGAGGTCGTCGGTGAGGTAGTCGGAGAGGTCGTCGGAGAGGACGTCGGAGAGGTCGTCGGAGAGGTCGTCGGATCGGGTCGCCACCCCCCGGGCAGGGACGTCGAATCGTCGGGTGGAGGCTGTTGACTCTGTACAGTGGCGGCGGCCCTACCCCCGGAGGACGCCGTCTTCAGTTTTCCCGGCGAGGGGACGTGCGTCTGAACTGACCAGATGTTGAGGGCCGACTGGGCGAAGCAAAGCGCCTCGGGGGTGGCTATCGCGATTGGCGCTGCTGCGAGGCCGGGGGCAGCACGTGAGCGGCGAGGTACTCGTCGATGTCCTGCGGTCTTTCACCATAGCGAGGTCGAGGCGCGTCGGGCGGGAAGCCTCTCAAACCCATACGCCGGTACGGGCAATGCCGCAGAATATGGCCAGGCTCCCCGCAGTGGTAGCAGAGCGGGCGGTCGTTGGGCGTGCGCCACACGTGCGCTTTGCTGACAGGAGGGCGCAGGTTCTGCTGCTGCTCGACGGGGCGCACGCAACGGTGGGATGTTCGAGGTCCGGCAACTGGGCGAAACTCTTGCGGCATGGGAGCAGGTCGGCGCAGGGCATCGCTGTAGGACATGACGTGTGGCTCCGGTAGTGGTGCTGGTGGTGGCTGCACCGCGCGCTGAATTTCGTCACGGATGACGTCCCCTGTAGAACGTATGCTTGCCGACGGAGCATCCATGCGGAGGTGTCGCAGTTCTTCGCGGACAATGCTCCGTACAATCTCTCGCAGCGCCTCATCCCCGGGGCCTGGCAAGGGCGCGAAGTATTCAGTGGCCGCTACATTGAGTGGCTACCCAGCACCTCCACCAAATGTCACCGACAATTTCACACCAAAAGTCACAGCGTTTCCTAGGACGAAGCCCGCCGAACCGCCGAGCTCATGCAGAACGAAGACGACGCGCGGCCACGCGCGGCCACGCGCCTGGAGCCAAGGTTCGGCCACCAGGTGGCGCCGGCAGAGAGCCAACAGTGTGGCAATATTTATTCAGATATTTACGCAAAATATTTAGTCACAAAGCTTTCGTCTTAGGCCAGATATGCATTTCAAAATGCTTCTTCTTTATCATCATTGCTGGGATCGGAGACATTGAATGTTAAATATTTTACGATTCTCTAACCCTTTGTAAAAAAATACTCAGAATTTGAGTTTTTCATCGTAAGAGAACGTTACGCTTAGGGTAAGTCATTGAAATTAGTGAAATATGATGTGACTCAAAACCGCGTCCGACAAAGATACGCAAATAACGCAACCCCATTTTCATTGGAAGTACATTCACTCACTGAGTTATCTTTTTTTCTTTCTGCCGTTTAGGTCCAACGGACGGCTCGGGCACGAAGTCTCCCTCGTTGTAAATAATGTGTGAACTACAGGCGACACAAAAACTTCGTCTGTGCCCCTCAAGTGTCGTTTTGATCATGCTTTTTGCAGTTTACCAACGTGGAATGCTGGGCGGAGTGCTGTGCGCATGTGACCCACTATGTATCGTCACAGTTCTTTCTGCATGCGCTCAATAGCATCTGGCCATTGTCGGCAGTGGCATACATACGCACACTCAGCAAAGAAATCATTTCGTTTGCTTGAATTCCCAGATAGACAGTAAGGCTTCTCTTGACAGAGAGAGATAGCTTGAAGCCTTAACCCAGCCCAGAGAAAAGCCAATATGATTTGCTTCCAGCCATGACAAAACAGAATATTTCACTCGATACGCAAGACGACTGCCGCTCTAGCTAAGCAAGCAGCTATGAGCACAGCATCGACTGCTGGGAAGACAACCTACAGGTTCGGGTACCGGGTGCGCCTGAACAACATGTCTCAGTGTTGAGCGGCGAAAAAGGTGTCGCAAGCCAAGCCTCGTTTTCGCGCTGCTGAACTCGAAATGTGGTCCAAGATTAATCCATTTATTCCCACTTAATTCATTTAATTCGAAGTTCATTTACTTGATTCACACTTAATTAGCAATTTAAATTGATTTACACTAATATACTTTTAATTCATTTAATGTATCATTAAGCCACATTATACCCACTTTAATCCACCTTAATATCTAATTATGTCCCCTTAATTCAAACTAATGCTCCTAAATTCATCTTCATTCACTCCTGGCGTTTGTATAATTTGTTATTATTGATTACATTTCCATTAACTCCAAAACCTCCATCGTTTCACCTGGGTATTCATTTCGGACATTCAAATTTTGCGCCATGCGTTGGCTCCGCCTGCCTTTCCAGTCACATGGGCGAATCACGTGGTACATCACATGGTGTGTCATGGAGCACAGCACTTCCGGCGATTCAAATTTCGCACCATTAGTGGCCTGACCACGCCCACTTTTAGTCTCTTTTTTGGCTTTAACTAATTAACTAATGATCCGATCGGCGCCAAACTTTCTGCACTGCATCCTCATATCATCCTCCTTTGATTATTACCAATATTCAGGCGATATCTTTTTAGAACTTCCCACAATGGCTGTGGACCCAGTTTTGATAACAGAAAGCCGCCAACGTAGACTAGTAATACACTCTCATTAATAAAAATGGCTGAGGCTTAACTTGGTTAAGCCTGGAGAATGCGAAGCATCATCGTGTCGCGTAATTTGGAGGCGCACAACCACAACGACGGCGCGAGGTGGGCCCCCGTTTCTCCACTGCCGTGACGTCATCGTGTCACGTGGTGTGACGACATGTATCACGTGATTTGGAGGCGCACAACCACAGCGACGGCGCTAGGTGGGCCCCCGTTTCTCTACTGTCGTGACATCATCGTGTCACGTGGTGTGACGTCATGTATCACGTGGTTTTGGAGGCGCATAACCACGGTGAAGGGCTGAAGTGGTAGCTAAAGTAGTATGCTTCGCTTAAAACCGACGAGTGATACAAGACGACTAACGAATCCAACGAGTACAAGACGAACCCAAACGGCCGCTATATTCTTTTTCTATTTACAGATAATGTGGGATTTTTACCGACTGACGACGGTCGGCGCCGGGATTTCACATGAATGAGCTCCTTACGTCGTCGCTTAATGCCTGCGATTGACCGAAAGACCTTTCCCGGAATGCATCAGAGCTCGTGTTTCTGGTTCAATGGAAAAAGATAGCGCACACCTAGAAGTGTCTGACCAGGAGAAGAAATGGGGCAGGGAAGCGATCGTCCCAATGAAAACCGGTTCAGAAGCGAACTGTAGTAAAATGGCAGTTTGGGCGAGTTGGTTAAGCATCTTGTAATTTATCTTGCATAAAAATTTTGAGCAGTTTCTTTTGTCCAATAATGTCGAGTGATAGCAGAGGCATAACGTCATGCAAATGTTGATGTATATATTTTGTGGCTGTATTTTCTTTTGTGCTTGCGAGTGCGCTCTTCCACTGCTGTTGTGATTAGCTGCCAGGCGATACCGCCGGCAGGGGGCGCAGGGTGGCCCTCAAGCTGCACCAACGCAGCTTTTTGCCTTGCGTCCTCTCTCCTCTGTTACTGATGTAACCTTGTGAGAGTTAATAAAGATGTATGTATGTATGTATGTATGTATGTATGTATGTATAAATTCAGCGCTGGTGTGTGTCCTGTCTCTTTCTTGGTCTATGTGTGTTTGCCTGTGGGCCTAGCATGGATTAGTCCATATGGGCCTGGCGTTGGCTAGCTCACATGAGCCAGGCTTGGGCTAGCCCACGTGGGTCCCCTCTGCATTGCCGCCTAAGCCACCCTGCAGGTCTCCTCTGAGAAGCCTATAACTGCCCCTATCGGTCCCACAAATGACGAAGGAAAGCCCCCTTTATCGTTTGAATGCAAGCAGTCCATAGGGGTCCCCTGTTGGTTCTATGTAGCAAGCCCATTGGGCTGCCCCTGTGGGTCCCATGCGATGCCGAGTTGGAAATCCCGCACATATTGCACTTCGGGACCCCATGGGCTGTCCGTGCCGGGCCCACAAGGGCCCGCAATTCAGAGCCCCGTTTGTGCTACTGGGGTATTCTTACACATTCTTCATCTGTAATTTGGTCAGCAATATCGAACGTCAAATTTGCGTATTTGATAGCTCCTTGAGTTGGCTTTCCCGCATTGCATTTGTATGCAGGAACAATGGCTGGCGGTACTGTTAATGCCGAGCTCAAAGACGAAGCCACCGGCTGAGCAATAGTGGAGGGGTGACTCGCGGCGGACGCTGTCGGCGGTCCCACGTCGTTCTGGCACTGTGCCTCTCCATCTGGCTGCGCTTGCTTAGAAGGCGCCGAGTCGACGTTAGCTGCTGCGGGCTTGGCGCTTTCCTCGCTGTTGGGCGACTTTTCATCGTGAGCCATG
This sequence comes from Amblyomma mixtum, assembly GCF_055824585.1. NCBI lineage: Eukaryota > Metazoa > Arthropoda > Arachnida > Ixodida > Ixodidae > Amblyomma > Amblyomma mixtum. Next base: position 227,454,684 of record NC_143014.1, on the reverse strand, counting down.
CGATGCTGCTTGTGGCGCTTGTCGGTGTGCACTGGCCGGGAGGACTTGACATCGCCAGTGTTCGCGGAAGGCGCGACTTCCATGGAGGATGCTCTTCTGGGCACTTTGCAGGTATCGCCAGGAACGCTGCATTCACAAAAAGCCGCGAGCGCGCCAGCAAGGGTATGTGCACTAGACATTCACAGAAGAGCTTGCGGCGGCTCACGCGTTAGTGAAATGGCTACTGACTTCAGGCACTACGTAAGATGTTACAACTGCTCTGTATAGATCGCAGGCTCATAGAACAGCGGCGCCATGCAATAAAATTCCAATATATTAAGCTGATAGCATTCATGTTTCGCGTGTGCTTTCAATCAGTACTGCAACTGCAACTGAAGTCAGTTGCCTTGCTTGTCCTGTTGAAAGTACGAGTTTGTCACGGTCAGAAAGCGCACAAATGGCATTACAGCTGAAGAAGCACCTGTCAAAGCTAAACCTTGACAGGTGTTCGCATCACTATGTTCTATGCAATGGGCCAGAAAATGAGGCTGTGGGTCCGAAGCTTATACCACACGTTAACCGACTGGTACGTTGCGTTCATTATTACGCGCGTCAATTTCCTCATCGCCGAGTTCTAGCCGCGCCATGCGTTCCCTGGCTATGATGAGCGTCATCATCTCCCGGGCCTTCGCGTGGATGGTGGCTAACGGCGGCAGGTTCGTGGAATTTAGCGACGCCAGCAGGTCGAACAGGTCCGACGAGTATGTCACTGGATCCTCTGGCACGCAGGGCCTAAAGCCGTCGAAGAACAACACGCCCATTCCCAGGGTGTTCGACACCAACGGTCTGCGGTCCACCAGTGCGATGCTGGCGAGCCTTTTAAGCACAAAACCCAGACACATAACTGAATCAGTCGTGGCCGAGTTGGCCTGTTGCTCATAGTGACCACCAATGTTGATCTTGTCACCCAGCAATATGGGCTGAACGCGGTTTCGAATCGGCGTGGCGTCGATGCACCACTTCCACGTTAGCTTGTTGTCCAGGTGCATGTTGTCTCCCAGTGCGTAGATATTCTTGAGGTAGAAACAGCCGAAGGACAGCTGCCGCTCCTCGACGTACATGAGGACCGAGGAGAGTTGCGCGGCTACCTTCCAGATGAAGTACTCGGGAAAGCAGAGCCCCTGGGAGTCGACGTAGGTATGGAGTCGCTTGAGCGTCGCGTCCGGCATGTCCATGATGAGGAACACGTTCGACGTGTCGGCGTCCAGCGCCAGCGCGTAGACACACATTAGGTTCGGGTGCGCCAGCTCCACCCACTGCCAGAAGTCGTCGGGGAGGTGCTCCGATTCTGAGCAGGTGCCACCGTGCGCGGCCATGTACTCGCCGCCGTCCAGCGGGCACCGGACACGGTAGGTGAGCGCGCGGTGGTACGTGTGGAAGTTGAAGACGTCCCTGAACGGAGCAGTCTCGACTTCCACGAAGTCATCCGTGCTGAGCAATCTCAGCCTACGCCTGAGAAGCGGTGGCAGCGCAGATAGGTCCCTGCCCTTGAGACGTCGCAGCGTGGCCCTCCCGATGATTGTCCGGTAGCAGAGGTCTTCCAGGGTCCTTGGAGTCTTTCGGGGCTTGAGTTCAGTGCCCTCCTTGGGAAACGGGTGGTAGACGTGCCTGCCCTGGCTGAGTCCGTGCACGAGAAGCTCCATGGTCACGTAGACACGGGCACGACGTCTTCGGTGCCGCGATCAGTCCTTGCCTTGCCTGGCTGCCCCCCTCCTGGAGGGCCTTCCCAGCGGTGGTAGCCCACAGCCAGAGCCTAGGTACGCCGGATCCCTCGCTGTGGCGTCGTCTGTTGTCTGGCAGCAGCAGTGGCTAGGGCTGCTGCACCCTGGCACCACCAGTCTCTTCGGAGGCGTGGGTTCGAATCGCACCGCTGCCACCAAAATATTTAAGGGGACGACGGTCCTGCCCAGACAAATGTCAGAGAGCTGTCGGAACACCGCCGGCGTACACCAATGTTTATCCTCGACTGCACGCGCTCGCTCCTCCGCCCCTCATCTTCTTCGGCGCAGGGCACCTGGTCGGCGTACGGCGTGCCCTGGGCGTTTATTCGCGCAACAATATATATATATATATATATATATATATATATATATATATATATATATATATATATATACAGGGTCCGTTCTGAAAGTAGTAGGACTGGTTTTTTCCTGGCCGAACTGGCGGGCGGGGGAGGGTCTGCGCGTGCAGGATCGCTGAAGGAGGATATTGGGAACGCTGGGGAAAATCGGCAGTCGGCTCCCGGCCGTTGAAGAGAGCATTTCGCTTGTACTGTGAACCGCTGTCGAAACGTCTCGTCACGCAGAATCATGGCGCGTTTACTGGATCAGCGATACGCAATCATATTTTGTGTAAATCTGAGTAAAACGGGCAAAGAGACTCACGACATGATTAAGGAGGCTTACGGTGACGCTGCCATGGGTAGATCATGTGTTTTTTGAGTGGCACAGGCTGTTTCGAGAAGGTAAGGAAAGAGTGGAAGACGACGACCACGCCGGACGCCCTTAGAACAGAAAGACCAACGAAAATGTGTAGCGAGTGAAACATTCACTGAAAAGTGATCGTAGGATGAGTATCAGAATGATTGATGATGACTTGAGCATTCCTCAAACGCAAGTTTTTGAGATCGTGACAAAAAACTTAGCCATGAGTAAAGTGCGCGCGAAGTTGGTGCCGGGAGTGTTGTCAGAGGAGCAAAAGGCCAACCGGAAAGCGATCTGCCAGGGTCTTCTTCATCATGTGAATGTGGACCCCGATTTTTTGCGCAGCACAAGGCGGCAACACTGCCGCAGCCTCTCTACAGCCCTGACCTGGCCCCGCCAGACTTTTTCCTATTCCCGGGAATAAAATCAACGCTCAAAGGGAAACATCACGGATAGGTAGAGGCGGTTCAACAAGCTGTGACGAGGGAGCTAAACGGCATTCCGGTCCAGGCGTTCCTGGATGCGTACTGTCGTGTCCGGTCGCTGTGTTGAATGCAGCGAAAGACGCACACGGTACTTTAAGACTTCGTTTATTTAAAGCCGATGAGGGTGCGACCAGCGTCGACCGAGGCAGGAGCCGAACTGGCCGCCCGAAGAAAGGAGGGAGCGGAGAAGCGTCCACGGGAGGGAGTGGCTTCCCAAAACAGGAGGAGGATGCGGGGGCGCACCATGGGGGGGCATCTGGCGACAGCGTGCGACGAAGGGCAAGTGGTCGTTAGGAGGAGGATGCGAGTGGTCGTTAGGAGGAGGATGCGAGTGGTCGTTAGGAGGAGGGTGCGGGGGCGCACACACACAAAAGCAATAAGGGGACACAACACTTCGTTCCCCCTTAGAAAGTTGCCTGGTATCGTGCAGGGGGTCGGCGCTCACGCGTGGAGGCGCGCTGGCTTTGTGCGCTCGGGGGAGAAACACTTGTAGGCTGGCTGTTGTTCGCTGTGTCTCCTAGGTCTGTCCTGGGCGAAGTCTCTTCTTCCGGGAAGAGGTGCCAGGCTATGTGGGAAGATGGTGCACGTGTTCTCTCCGCTGGCGGACAGCTCTCAGACGGCGTCGTAAATCTACGCAGCTGGTTGAGATGTCGGCGTGCTACTGTGCCATGTATGTTGACGAGCCAAGAGCGCAGGCCTATGCGTCTGACAATTGTAGCTTCCTCCCAGCGTGGCTTTTTCAGAAACTGTCGGGCGAGGACGCGCTGCCCCTCATTAAGCGTGCCGCAGCGCGGAATTGCTTTTTCTTCCCGGAACGTCTCTGCCTTTGGCTCGGGGAGGATGGCTGTGAGCTGGGTTCGCATTTCACGCTCGAACATCATTTTCGAGGGGGTCTCGCCTGTTGTGCTCTGAACCGTCGTGTGCTGCTTGAAGAGAAAGCGCGCAAGGCGGCGCTGCAGCGAGCCTGTCTGATCTCTTTCAAGGGCGCGTTTTAGCTCGGCTACGTAGCGCTCGGCTTGTCCGTTTGTCGCTGGGTGGTAGGGGGCCGATGTAACTGATGAGATCCCGTTGTCGCGATAAAACTTGAGGATCTCCGCAGACACAAACGGTGTTCCGTTGTCCGACACTACCTTGCGCGGCAGGCCGAACGTTGCAAAAGTGATCGGAGGTTGTCAATGACTGCTGCCGAAGTCGTCTGTCCCATTTGCCTTATCTCAAGCCACTTTGTGTAGGCATCTACGACCACAAGGAAAGTGCAGCCCTCAATTGGTCCTGCAAAATCAATGTGCAGTGTGTGCCATGGTGTGTCTGGCTTTTCCCATTCTGGGACAGGAGCTTTCGGCGGGGCGCTCCGGCTGCTCTGGCAAGGCTTGCATTCTCGCACCACTGTTTCGATGTCGTTGTCAATGCCAGGCCACCACATGTAGCTTCTGGCACACTTTTTCATTGCAACGATGCCCCGATGTCCGGCGTGGATGAGAGACATAGCTTGTGCGCGTAGTTCTCTCGGCATCACAACTCGGGACCCAAATATGATGCAGCCGCGATGGGTGCTCAACTCTGTAGCTCGCCTGCGGTAAGCGTCGAAGTTGTCCCCTTTGAGTTTATGCACGTTGCCTTGTTGAACAGCTGTGTAAACTAGCCGGAGAGCTGCGCACTTCTGCGTAGATGCTGCAACTGTGCCTGCTGTAAGCGGAGGTTCTGGCAGTGCTTCGAACATCAGAACGTCTCCTGGTGGAAATGGTTCGTCAACAGTTGCGTCTAGTGGCAGACGGCTTAGCGCATCGGCGTTTTGATGTTTACTCCCATTGCGGTAGACCAGAGCGTAGTCGTACGCTGAGAGTTTGATGCACCAACGTGTCATTCGCGGAGACAAAGTTGGTGGCATAGGCCTTTGTGGTCCCAGAATGCCCAATAGCGGTCGGTGATCGGTTATAAAGGTCACCTTCCGGCCGGCAATGTACTGGTGAAAATGTGTCGCCGCGTAGACGATGGCTAGCCCTTCTTTGTCAAGTTGCGCGTAGTTGCGTTCTGCTTGCGACAACGTACGTGAGGCGAAGGCGATGGGAGCTTCCCTTCCTTGCTCGTCAGTTTGTGATAGAACCGCGCCGACTCCGTACGGTGATGCGTCGCAAGCCAAAAGCAGAGGCTTCCTTTCGTCGTAGTGGCGGAGGACTGTACATCTTCGAATCAGGTCTTTCAGGGCATCGAATGACTGCTGATGGCGTGGCGACCATGTCCATGTCACATCTTTCCGAAGGAGTTGGTATAAGTCGTTGGCCACGGTAGCTCTTTGTTCCAAGAACCGGTCGTAGAACGTCAAGAGTCCGAGAAAAGCCTGTAGCTCCTGCTTGTTTGTTGGAGCTCGTGCTTCTGTGATCGCTCGCACTTTGTCCTCGGTAGGGTGAATGCCTTCCGCATCAATTCGGTGTCCCAGAAATTGCACCTCTGGCACCGCAAAACAGCACTTCGATTTGCTTATGCACAAATTAGCGTTTGCTAGCCTTTCGAGAACGAGCTCTAGGCGCACTGCATGCTCTTCAGTGGAAGTGCCACTGATGATGACATCGTCAAGGTAGACACAAACTCCTGGGATGCCCTGAAGCACTGTCTCCATGAATTTTTGAAATATGGCCGGGGCTGCAGCTACGCGAAAAGGCAGTCGCTTGACTTTGTACAAGCCTTTCAGTGTGTTAATTGCCAATAATTCAGCAGTTGACTCGCTCACCTTCAGCTGCTGATACGCCTGGGTGAGGTCCAATGTGCTGAAGACTCTTGCGCCACGTAGTACACTGAATACTTCTTCAGGTGTCGGTAGCGGGTAAGAGGACGCTTTAGTCGCAAGATTGACGGTGCTCCGGTAGTCTCCGCAGAGGCGTATGGTTCCGTTCTTCTTGCGAACTACGACAAGTGGTGTGGCCCATTTTGAATGCTGCGTCGGCTCGATGACACCTTGCTGCTCCAGTTTGTCCAACTCTTTTTCAACTGAAGCTCGGAGAGCAAAGGGCACCGGCCTGGCCTTCAGAAATTTGGGTTGCGCGTTGTCCAACAACTCCAGTGTGACCGGGGGCCCTTCGTTTCCTGGAATCTCTTCCGAGAATACTCTTTCGTATTTCTCTTGCAGTTGCTCAACCATGTTCTGGCTCGGCGTCTGGTGTATGCCGCATATCATCACGCCTAGTGGAGAAAACCAGTTTCTCCCTAGAAGGCTTGATCCTGTGCCCTTCACAACAAGCAGAGGTAGCGTATGGGTCTGGCCGTTGTAGTTAACCTGCACGTTGGCAGAGCCCAATAGTGGCAGATTCTGTCCTGACCACGTTCGCAGGTGCGTGTCGTCTTGTTGCAGGGCGGGTGCGTCAGATGGCCATGAAGTTCGGAACGTGTCCTCACTGATCAGAGTACAGGCTGCGCCGGAGTCCACCTCGAACTTAATCAGCTGGTGATGTACGCTTACTTCTGTAAAAATCTTCGGTCGCGTGCCGAGATTCATGGTGTTCAGGTCGTGTAACACAGATGGCGTTGCTGATGTTGTTCCATGGAGATCAGATAGCGGCGTATTCTCTGAGGCGTTGACGCTGTGATTAGGCTGGGAAGATGACTTTATCTTGGCAAGTCTCCGTTTCGTAATGCATGCTCTTTCGATATGCCCTCGCTTGTGGCAAAAATTACACGTGGCTGACTGGAATCGACATCCCTGGGGGTTGTGTTGGTCGTCACACCGCCAGCAGCGTTGTGCCTTTTTGACCGATTTTACAACAACAGAAGGCTTGCGCACCTGGTTGCTTGTCTGGTGTACCGGCTCGGTGTTCCGGCGAATCCCTCTCTGCTGGTGACCGGCGCTCTCCGCTCGAACGGCGATGTCGTAAGCTTTGCTGAATGTGAGGTCCTTCTCAGCGAACAGGCGCTGCTGCAGTGACTCGTCACTCAGTCCGCACACAAATCTGTCGCGTAACATCACGTCCAAGGGAAGCATGGTGGTGTTAGCAGAAGAAGCTGCGTCTCCCTCCTGCCCGGTAGCTGTTGTCGACAGCGTTCCAAAATTGCAGTCGGCAGCGAGCTTCTTGAGCGCGGCTACGTAGGCGCTCACAGTTTCTCCTCCCAGTTGATCTCGTCGTTGGAAGCGAGCCCGGCTGTAGACCTCGGATGGCCTTGGGTCGTAGTGCTTTTGCAGCGCTTTTACGATGTCGTCGTAAGACACTGCCGCTGGTGTGCTTGGCTGAATAAGGGCGCAGACAGTATCGTAGGTCTGCTCCCCGCACAGCGTCAGCAGGTTGGCCCTCTTCAAGGCTGGGTCTGTGATGTTGTTAGCTTCAAAGTAGAACTGAAGGCGTCCAACCCACGATGACCACGATGAGCCGTTGAACTCTGGTATCTGATTGGGAAACCCTCGCGTAGCCATGGCTTGTCAATAGCGTTGCGTAGCGCGGGTCGAATCCACTTTCTCGTCGCCACTGTCGTGTCCGGTCGCTGTGTTGAATGCAGCGAAAGACGCACACGGTACTTTAAGACTTCGTTTATTTAAAGCCGATGAGGGTGCGACCAGCGTCGACCGAGGCAGGAGCCGAACTGGCCGCCCGAAGAAAGGAGGGAGCGGAGAAGCGTCCACGGGAGGGAGTGGCTTCCCAAAACAGGAGGAGGATGCGGGGGCGCACCATGGGGGGGCATCTGGCGACAGCGTGCGACGAAGGGCAAGTGGTCGTTAGGAGGAGGATGCGAGTGGTCGTTAGGAGGAGGATGCGAGTGGTCGTTAGGAGGAGGGTGCGGGGGCGCACACACACAAAAGCAATAAGGGGACACAACACGTACCAAAGCTGGAAAACTCTTTGGCAGCAGCGTGTAGGTGCGGAATGGGTGCTACTTTGAAAAATTCTGATCTTTTGTACTATTTTCGTGAATAAATTTTATTAAAAAAATGAGTACTACTACTTTCAGAACTGTATATATATATATATATATATATATATATATATATATATATATATATATATATATATATATATATTATGCAGTGCCTAATCATCTGCCTCGCGTAGTGGAGCAGCTCCCATACGTATATGAGCTTCGCAACCAAAACATTGAAACTCGTGCCCGCGCCAACGTAGGTATTCCGACCCATCCATGCGTGCTTTTCTCACCTCCCAGTGAAGTTATGAGATTCCCGGAGAGACTCACTGTTGCGAAACTGATGCAATGGAACCTAAATATACTGTGTGGCTCAGGTTTCGGAATAGGTACCACCGAGATGAATCGGCTTTATAGCGCAGTTGCCTAAAAAAGAAGGGCAGCGCCAAAACTCTTGCAGAGCTCTACAGCTAAATACCGATCCTTGAGCACACACTTTTTATCAGCCAGAAGCGGGCGGCGTCACCAGCATTTGCTAAAATCTTATTTTCGTTTCGAGCTAGCGAGAAGCCACATATAGCTGTGTATTTTTATTACTCTGACACTAAAGCTGGAGAAATAAAAGGAATAAATGAAGAACAATTATTTGAATGAAGTAGGTTCTGCAAATTCTTCGTTTATGATCCGCTTTGTAGTGTGCCCTTTTCAGCCCGTTTCTATGCCCCTATGCCATATGTCACAATTTTTCGAGCTCCAAGACTGCCCGCAAAAATCATGGTAACGGTGGCTTTCGACACGTCAGTCTGAGCACGAGTAACTTTCTTAGCGAGCGACACTGTCAGGAACACGAAATATGCGACAAGGATAAGGTTTTAGTTCCTAGGGTTCCGAATAAACCTATTGAAAAATCCGGTATCGCGGCAAACCGGATTTTACCGGAACATATCGGTTTCATACCGGTCTGGTATCACTCTCATACCGGCGAGACCCGTCCGGTTTGATGGCTATACCGGTTCATACCGGTCCGGTATCGATCCCAAACCGGACAGACCGCTCCGGTACGGAGCTCATACCGGACAGTCCATTCCCGGTTCGAAGCTAAAACCGGACAGACCAGTCCGGTACGGAGCTTAAACCGGACAGACAGTCCGGTACGGAGCTCAAACCGGACATACCAGCCTGTATTCAGAGCGATATGTGCTGCGGTTTTGGTGCTTGGTCTGCAGATTGACTGTTGTACGCCAGCAGATGTTTTTTAGGGGAAGGGGGGGGGGGGGTGTCAGCGTGCGAATAAGTGCGATAATCAACACATACACGGTTTTGTTGAAAGGGCTAGGAAAAGAAAAGGGCTAAGCGTAGCTTCTCAGTGGCAAAACATGCAGTTTGTGCATCAAAGGCGGGGGCTGCATGAAGGGGTTTTGCGGGCAACCGCCATATTGGCTTCCCGTGCAGCACCCTGAAAAAGCCAGGACGGCTGTGTGCGGGCAAACGGCTAGTATACATCCGCCAACAGCCTTCCTAAGTCCTGTGCAGATTACTCTGGATTTCACAGTGCAGAACTTCACGACTGGCTGATAAACATGGCGAGCCTCCGGTGACTGCGCCAGAGGCTCCAAAAGGTTTGTTACTGTCGCGTTCATTGCAGCAGCTGTTCGCTAGCGGCAGTCTGTAGCGGCGCATCGATGAAGAAAGAAAATTCTTGGTTTTCGTGCAGGAATTCTTTGCACTTCTTCTTCGTCAAGTGATTGCCCATTGATAACTCAACTTGTCCAAGTGCCATCGCGAGCGGCCCCGCCTTTCACTCTATCAGGAAGAGATACTAATCACAAATCGCCGAGAACATTTCTATCGACGAACAAGAAAATATTAGCTAGTGAACAGGTACAGTTGCTAGAGAGAACAAAATAAAAACAAACTCCCGTAGAAACGTCACACGAGTAACCAGTCTTTGCGCACTTTTTTTTCAAGTTTTTTTCTTTCCTCTCACCACCGCCTTCCCTGCTTTTCCTGAATCCACTCTCAAAAAAAAAACCTGCTCAACCCTGTTTTTTTCTCTCGGCCTTTGTCCCTTCCCCGAGGTCTCCTTTGTGTCGGTCCTGTCCCTCCCAGCCCCCTTCCCCGAAATGGCGAGGAGGCACTCACTCTACAGCCCACTACCGAATATTTTAAGCCACCCTCCCTACCACACTCCCCGCGACGCTCCATGAAGTGGAGAGGGGGCTCCGATTCTACTTGTTCACTGTGTCCGGTCGCGTTTGTTTGGAACAGGTTTTTCTTTCCTGCGGTTGGGTTAGCTGCGAAAACACGCTGGCACTCGCTAGTCCTCGTTGAATTTGTGTTATACAGTTTTTTGTGCCTTTCATCGTGTTGCTTGATCAATCCACGATCGAAGATGACAACGCCTTCCATGCGTACGTCCAGTGCAAATATGGTGGAACCCTATCGTCCTTCTCTCAGTGTTGAATGACTTCGTTCCGAAAGACGTGAGTGGTGAACCGTGACATTGACCGGTGGAGGCCACGGCGGTGAAGGCGGATTTTATGACGGCGACGTCGTGCTGCTAGGACGTAAGTACGCATTTCAAATCACCCTGTTTTTTAAGTATGCCTCCGTCTCGGTTATATGCTCGGCGTCCACAGAAACGTTCTAACTGTCCAGTGTCTTTTTAACTAGCAATTTGTGGATTCCACAGCGTAGAGGGACGAAATAGCTCAAAATTTTCTTTCAGCTACATACCGAAATTGCTTGTCCTTCATAATAACACGACTAAAATTAGTTTTATGGTTTGTGTTCTTTCTTTACGGCGGCATGTGGTGTATACGTGCGAGAGCAATCAGCGATAAGCGTCCTGAGAGGGAGCGGCTCAAGACCTTGAAAAAACATCACGCATCGCATCGATACTGCGGTATGTGCCGTAAATAATGGAGGATGACCACGCAAGCACCGGAATCGTCCGAGCAACCTGTTTACACACCAACAATGTTACGACGCAGATTTGCAATACATTATTGATTCAAATATGGAAGGCGTGAGGTGCATTCACGATACTGAGCATTGCCAATGCTCAGGGCCTGGCGTCTTGAGACGCCTGGCTTGTCTGTGGCTTGTCTGGGCCCACGAGGGCCCGCAATTCAGAGCATGGTTTGTGCTACTGGGGTATGCATTTGTAATTATTGCATACAGGTCCACCTCGGGAATGGAATTTTTATTCCTTCGGCAACGTGGGCAGCAGTTATGGTGGCACCCAAAGATTCGCGTTTCTGCAAGGACGCAGCCTTTGGACGACTCCACAACTCCTGGAAAGGAGCGTTACAGGGCAAGCTTGCCATCGCAACCTGAAGTCAGAAGCCTCCACAGTGGGCAGAAAGCCAATGACCCCTGAAAAGCTACAAGCCATTGGCCGTAAGTTGCATGTCACAGTGCTCAATGCATTATGTTGTGTGTCAGTGCCCAATTAAATGATAAGCGGGGGGCATTATGTACTACCAATCATATTTTCTTTTCTGCAGGTGCTTTTGACTACTTCATTGACCAGCACCCTGTAGAGACCCCAGCGCCGGTAGATCGTCGCAAAGAGTTAAATTATTACCTCAGTGAGCTGGTTCAAGACATGCGAAAAAAATAAACATCTTTTGGAGTTTTTGATGCATTATAATACCCACCAAGCTACCAATACTTGGTAAAAGCTGGGAGCAAATAACACAATTGCACATCGACTGCAATACGAGTCGCTGATAATCGCAGATTACCAGTTTCTGAGGCTCTGTATATTGCAGCATTTGGCATGTGCACTTATGGCCCCAGTTTTTGGGCAGATTTAGTCCAAGTGGGATATATTTGAAGCATTTTATTCCTGCCTTTTTTCTGTGATACAGGGCCCTGCTGCATAATACGGGCCTAGCCTGTAGAATACCGGACTGTTCTGTATGCCGGTCTGAATTTTAAACCGGAACCGCATACCGGGTTATTGTACAGGATTTGCGATACCGGATTACCGGAGTATCCTGTACAAAACAGGAGAGTCCTGTATTATACAGGACTGTCCTGTTTTATACAGGATATTCCGGTAATCCGCTATCGCAAATCCTGTACAATAACCCGGTATGCGGTTCCGGTTTAAAATTCATACCGGATTTTTCAGTAGGGTACCTCAGGTTTTATGCGAAGCTAGCATGTCTAGCACCACAGGCTGCACAAGGGAGGAAAGGGTCATTGGAAATATTATATAATACACGTTACACAAGAATATTGGGCGGGGCCTATAGAAAGTGTTCAACTGGTTTCCATCTGTCATTTTCTGAATCAGTGTGATACCCCCAGTACAAAATGTTGGAGACCAGAACTCCCACTTCATAAGTAGGACTTAAACTTCAAAACGTCTACAGTTAGACGCTAGGCAAGGCGAAAACTTTTTGTAAGGTTATTTCTAACACTGCAGACCTGAAATGCTTGATTTTATCTTCACGAAAGTAATAAGCCCATCGATTTCTTTATGCTCATAACCATTCATTTGCACAAAACGGTTCACTTTACCGGCTGAAATCTGACTCGCAGTCATGGCTTGTATCATCTAGGAAGAGCCGCACATAATAGTCGAAGAAAGCACCAAGAATACGAGGGGTGTCACTTTGTGTGTTACCTGAGTACCCAATTTTCAATATCTCTTGGGAAAGACCAGCCTGCCTTTTTTAACTAAGTGCGTGCTGTTATAGTTGGTCATCAAGAAACTTGCGTGTTAGAGATCTAAGTAGTCCATCTTCACATTTTTCTGGGCTCAACGGTTCAAACTGCGCTTTAAAATTGTTTATGGAGTCAGAATGTAATGATCTCGCACGGCTTTACTCTTGATGCAGATCTGAGGAGTCTCGCCAGCTCCCTAAAAGTGAAGGCGCTTAAGAAACGTGATTCATGGTAATTCTTCTTCATGGAAATTCTCAGCCTCATCCTTAAATAGATCCAATTTCGAAACCCTGAAATGTCGTCACCTGCCCACATATCTTTCAGGTAAACAGCTAAACTTTAGTTGAGAAAAATTATTTATTTAGCCTCCAAAGCTCCCACTGAGGTCTCACGCTCCTCATTTCACGTTCCTTCGAACACTGAAGATGCGATAAGAATAACGACTTAGCCACTCTGGCTTATTACGCCATAATCTTGATGCCAGGCTTTTAACTCTAACACCGCAGACTGCCGACAGAAAGAACGGACGAGGTAAATATTTTATAATACGCATTACTTAAGGCAAACGCACGGTGCCGTTGTAGAGTGTTCATCGAATTTTCTTTGTTATTCTCGGAAATATTATGGTCTGTTCAGAATAAAAGGAAGGACAGGAAAGGCCCACATCATATGCAGCCCTGAAAAGTTCCAATAAATTAGCTGTTCGGCAAGGCGAAAGCTTTCTCAAAGCAGAGTTATTACCATACAAAGCGGGAATGGTCGCTTTCATCGTGTCTAAACTAATAGGTACCTCGACTGCTCCACGATGCTCACCTACTTGTGGAAACATTTCGGTGAAGCGGCTGAATTCTGACTAACAAGTGTAGCCCCTACCATATCCAAACAGTCACTGATAATAGTCAAATAAAGCACCAAGAATAGCAGGGGTACCAGTCTTATTATTACCTTCGTACTGGATTTTCAATATGTCTTTGCAAAGAGGAACCTGCCTTTTGTCCCTAAGTGCCCGGTGGGACAGTTGGCAATCAATGAACATGCCTGTTCGAGACCTAAGTAAGCCATCTTCATATTTCTCTTTGCTCAACTGTTGAGTAGTGCTTAGATATTGTTGATGTTGAAAATGTACGCTTCACCTGCAGTTCTCTTCCGCCTTATGAAGCTCATATACGCCCCAGCTCACGAAGGTGAAGGAGCTTCAGAAATGTGATTCGTGATGTTACTTCAGTGTCCAAATTCTCAGCATCATGCGTAAAAGATCCCCTTTCTTCAATACTAACAGATTGCGCCTTGCGCATCCACCTTTCAGTCAAGAAGCTACAGCGCGCTGCTAATTTCGTATGATAGGAGATATTCATTCAGCTTCCAGACCTCCCACCGAGGTACTCGAATATCCGGAATGCATATTCCTTAGCACACCAAAGCGACTTAGACTAGGAGCGACGCCGTAGTGGAAAGCTGCTGACGATTTCAACCTCAAGGGGTTCTCTAACGTGCCCTGACATCGCACAGTACACGGTCATGTAGCATTTCGCTTTCATCGAAATGCGACCTACGCGGCTGGTATCAAACAAGCATCTTTCCGGTCACCAGGCGAGCACCTTAGCCCCTGAGCCACCGCGACGGCCCTCTTGCTATAAGAGCACAGCGCTCACGGAACCGGTAATTTGTTGTCGTCGTCATATTTCATTCGAGCCGCCGCGGTGGCTCAGTGGTTCTGGTGCTCGGCTGCTGACCCGAAAGACGCGGCATCGACTCCTGCCGCGGCGGTTGAATTTCTTTGGAGGAGAAATTCTAGAGACCCGTGTACTGTGCGATGTCAGTGTACGTTAAAGAACCCCAGGTGGTCGAAATTTCCGGAGCCTTCACTGCGGCGTCTCTGATGGCCTGAGTCGCTTTAGGACGTTAAACCCCATAAACCAAACCAAAACATTTGATTCGCTGGTTATGCGGGTTCACTTGCGCGTCGGCAGTTTTCACGTCTCACGCCCTATAGACCAGAATACGGCGGGTAAATTGAAATCCACCATTTTGAGAGAGCTGTGGCGCCATCTATGGGGCGCGCGGCAAAACGGCGGCACTGGACTGCCACGCGAGGCGGCCGCGATTATGGGTATCGCTCGCGCTCTTACGTTTCATAGAAGATTTTGTGACTGGTTCCTAGAACAATCATATAAGGTGAATTTCAGCCTCATGCCAAGGTCGCTTTGCACATCTGGCGATGGCGGAGGTAAACATTGCGTCCACAATTGCAGCGGATTGCCTGGGTAAGTGCATGCATGTATGCTACTTTTGTGTGTAAAGTTTTTCCAATGTGATTTGCATGCTCAATATGTCATGTACTAATAAAATCACGCAATATATTTTACTTTCGCATTGTAAAATATGTTTTGAAGAGTTGTTTGGAGGTTCTGCGAAGTTTCACACCGCCAATGTCTGTTCATTGGTTACCTAGAGATTGGTTATTGAGCGCCAGAACCTCGTAGCAGCGCGAAAACTTCCGCTGCATTTCTTGCAAAGCAGGCACATTATTAAAGCGTCTTGGTGTGCCGATGGAGACCCGTGATCTGATGTCATGTCCATGGCTTGTGCAGTCTCACTGTTGTTTTCCTCTTGTGGGCTGTGCTCAGCGGCTTTCTGGTGTCGCCTCTTTACAGGGTAGCTTGCCTGCCTCAACAGATTCCGCCTTCCCTCGACAACCTGTGTTGACAATATAAAAGGTTACACAATTTTCTTATCTCAAATCTTACTCAGAACAGCAGGACATAATTTAGATATACACAGAAGACGGAAACAAACAATATTTACATTTACACAAATAAGGATGCATTAATTTATCGGAATCATTCCCATATATAGTTTGGCTTTATTGTTTATTTCTTATGTAACAAATCAACTTAAAAGCATTAAAATACTGACACTTCTACCTGCAGTTACACTGAACATAATAACAGAAATGAGATAGTGACAACAGTGAGACACAACTTCCTTCTAGCACCCAGCGCTGCATCCAATGGTGGCTATGTTCCGTTTGTCTGTCCCTTGTCCCACTGGGCATTTAAGCAATTTCCAGATCAAAGGTATAGGTTGCTTATGAAGCCCTATTTAGAATACATTTTAATCAAATGGCAGCCTCCCCACATTAAGGCAACTTTACTGTTGAAACAAATAACTCCATTTGAAAATGACAAAAAAAAATCTGAGACTCTTTCTTTGAAACAGAAATATCCGTTCACATTAGCTCATATCTATTATGGTTACAGCATTCAGCCAATTTTGTTCTCTAATTAGCAATATCGATTTCCACACTTCTGCATCGGCTGTCTTCTATACAACATAGTTAGCTCCTTTCAGAATTACCACACTGGCGATTCTTTCATGCAGCATAACCATTTGAAAGTTCTCTACGTTTTGCAAAGCACTTCTCTGATGTAACATTATTAGGTGACTCCTCTGTACTGTGCACCAACGCATCAACTTTCACTACATAGCAAAACCTCGCTGTGCCTTTCAAAACCACTTATTATCAACGTGTGTACGTGTCATTCTATGTGCAGCGATTAATGTAAATGGAGCTCTGGCAAGCTCTACATTTGTAGGCTATCTGAGTATTGTAGCAACTAGCAAAAGCACTAACCTTATAGAAATAACTTAGCCTGAGTCATCACTCCGACCATTATTATGTTAAACGATAGAAAAACCACGTTGCGCAGCAGGATTCCTTATCCCACAAATCAAATTTGTTCAAGCGAGCATCGCCGCGCCGCGCTACGTACAGTGCAGGCCGGCGCCGCTCAGTGCGCACGCAGCAAGCTCGTGTAAACTGAACGTAGCGTTTACCTTCTTAGCGTAGCCGAGGTGAAGCACAGGCACAGGGTTCAGCTCCGTTGGCCGCTTGCCGATAAAATGGTCCGAGCAGACCTGCATATGCCCTGACGCAGTTACCAGGTGCGGCCACTTCGTAAGCATAGCGCGGTGGCTGCGGCAACGAGGCAGTCGCACCGGCATTTTAACGAAAATCAACTTACTCTTGCATTTGCGCTGGGAACATAGTCCTTTCTATGAACCGCAGTAATCCACTTGTGGCGGAGCTCGGCGTTTTTTGTGCCCGGCGGAAAGCGATGCAGGCTGAATACGCCACAGCGGCACAACTCGCGACGTACGCCGTGCTCGTCGCAAACGGTGGTCAGCAGCCTGCTTCTTTTCCGTTGGTTATTTGCACATCCATAAATGGGGCAATGAAGCCCTGATGAAGTTTTGTACTTCGTTGCGGCAGGAATAGACATATTGGCTCATCGAAAAGCACCGCAGACACACACACCCACGTACACGCGAACGCGTTTTGGCAGTCCAGCAAAGATGGCGGCCGGTCGCTGGGTTCCGGAGTATGCGCATGGCTCGTCCGGTTCGAGAGTATCGTATTCTGGTCTATAACCGTCCCCACATAAATGCTACTACCGGATTTCAGCGCCACCATCTAGGGCGCTGGAAAGAGGACCGCTATTTGGAGAACGGTTCGCACTTTGGGTCTGCTATTTACGGTAGTTTCTGCGTGAAACACGAATTGATGTTGTCTGCTGCCCTGACAGCGAGGGCACAAATCATCATCAGCGTCCTCAACCTCATTCTTGAGATCACCAACAATCTCTCCGCGACACAGAAGCAAAAGCTGCAGGAAAAGACAGGTACTCAGAAGCACATTTTCGTGGGAACGGGGTAGAAGCTTCTATCATCATCTAACAGGCCTTTGTCGTTGGCATGTATTTGCCTGAGGGCAGTGCCGCTCAGAGAGGCCTCGCCTTGTCACCGTCATCATCCTCAGCCTGACTATGCCCACTGCAGTGCAAAGGCCTCTCCGATGTCTCTAAAATTCATCCTATCCTTTGCTATTTAAGGCCACCGTACCCCCCGCAAACTTTTTAATCTCGTCCACCCACCTAACTTTCTTCCGCCCCATGCTGTGCTTACCTTCTTGTGAAATCCACTCCGTTGCCCTTAAGGACCAGCGGTTGTCCTGCCTTCTTATTACATGCCCTGCCCAAGCCCATTTCTTCGTATTGATTTCGACTAGGATGTGATTACCACGCTTTTGTTCCCTCGCCCACTGCACCCGCTTCCGGTCTCTGAACGTTACACCTATAATTTCTCCTTACAGAGCTCGCGGCATCTTCCTCAACTTAACCTTAACCCCCTTTTTTAGCCTCCACGTTTCTTCCCCATAGATGAGTACCGGTAAGATACAGCTGTTGTATACTTTCCTCATGAGGGCTACTGGTAAACTGCCATTCATTATCGGAGACAACCTTCCGTATGTGTGCCACCCCATTCTTATTATTCTAGTTATACCCTGTCATGATCCGGATCAGCGGTCACTATGTGCCCTAAGTAGACATATTCTCTTACTACTTCCAGCACTTCGCTACCAATTGCGAACTGCTGTTCGCTTGTTAGTCTGTTGAACATAACTTTGGTTTTCTGCATGTTATTTTTGAGCACCACCGTTCTTCAATGCCAGTCTAGCTCATTGATCATGCTTTGCATTTCACGTCCTGAGTGAGATAGCAAGGCCATGTCATCAGCGAATCGCAGATTAATAAGGTATTCTCCGTTAACTGTTATCCCCAACTGTTCCTATTTCAGGCCCTGGGATAACTCCTGTAAACAGGCGGCGAATACCATTATCGAGATCGTGTCTCCCTGCCTGACACCTTTCCTTATTGGAATTTTATTGCTGACTTAATGGAGGACTATGAAAGCTGTGCAATCGTCATAGATATCTTCTAATATTTGCACCCTATCATCCTTTTGGTCTTCTACACGCACTGTGCTATCGTGTATTGAAAGACAAATGAGAACTAGGTGTAGGATTCCTTATCAACCAGGATATAGCTAGCAAGATAAAAGAGTTTTACAGTAATAACGACTCTCATGGTCGAGATATAGAATCCATTTTTTTATATCTCTTTGCTCGATTGTATAGTCGAAATACATCACCAGGAAAACGGTCAGCGACCCGTACGCGAGAAAGATCCCCAGCTCTATTCGTGTGTGCATTCCCTAGTATTAACCATATTGATCTTAATGGCAAGAGCAATCCTTTCCGCTCCACCTCAAAGAGAGAAATGCCGCACATCAGTGCCAACGCTTAGGCTTCCGTAGACGTAATGACTCTGAGCACTTTTTTCCGTAGGAGATATGCTGGATAGACTTATGACGATGAACGGTAATCTGGCGATTCGTTTACAGGCTTAGTTGCACCCTGCTGTTGAACAGGAAGACGCAGCAAAAAAAAAACGCGATGAGAAAACAGAGAAAAGCTGTTTATTGAAAGGGGACGTTTTAGAGGGATGTCTGCACGGCATACTTTTTGTCTTTTACCGACATTTTCCTCGCATGTCTGTAAAGAGTTTCCCCTCATCGCCAAGATAGTGCCGGGCACAGTTGGGCCAAAGCCGGAAGGGATGTCTAGAAAGGTGGGTAGGTGCAGTCTCTAGATTGCGTATTGTTCGTACGATGCAGTTGAGCTAACAGGTGAGCCACTATAACAAAAAATCGGTGGCGTTGCAACCACGACCTTGCATACATATATTAAGGCAATGTTCTTGTGAACGGATCTTTTAGCCGCACATACCCACACTGAAGGTTGGCAAGAGCAGTGGAATTTCCCTTAATTTTGCTTCTTTTCCAATCGCATTTAAAAGCTCCGAAAAACTAAGTGACAAACCTCCCCAGTAGCACAAACGGGGCTCGGAATTGCGGGCCCTCGTGGGCCCGACACGGGCAGCCCATGGGGGCCCGATGTGGGATATGTGCGGGATTTGCAACTCGTCATCGCGCGGGACCCACAGGGGCAGCCCAGTGGGCTTGCTACATAGGACCATCAGGGGACCCCTATGGTCTGCATGCATAAAAACGGTAAAGGGGGCTTTCCTCGGTCCTTTGTGGGACCCATAGGGGCAGTAATGGGCTTCTCAGAGGGGACCTTTAGGAGGGCTTAACCGGCAGTGCAGCGGGGACCCACACGGGCTAGCCCAAGTCCGGCCCACATGCGCCTAACCCATGCTCGGCCCACATGGGCAAGCCCAATTTCGGCCCACGTGGGCTAGCCCAAGTTCGGCCCACATTCAAACACACATAGACCAAGAAAAAGAAAGGACACACACGAGCGCTGAATTCAGCGCTGGTGTGTGTGTCCTCTCTCTTTCTCAGTCTTGGTGCGTTCGCGCCGTTTAACGACCATTATAAATATACGCTAATTAGCCCAATCTGGACTTTATCCACAGGCCAAACAGTCCACTTTTGCTTCTCAACCGGTTTTCCTTAGGTGGTGGCTCCCCTGCCCAATTTCTTCTCCTTGTTAGAGACACCTCGGTGCGCGCTATCTTTTTCCTATTGAACAAGAAACACGAGCTATGATGCATTCTGGGAAACGTCTATTGGACAGTCGCAGGTATTAAGCGACAGCGTAAGGAGCTCGTTCAGGTGAAATCCCGGCTCCGCCCGTCGGAACCCCCCCCCCCCCCCCCTTTCCTCTATATAGAAAAAGAAAATAGCCCCACTGTGCCAGCTGGGCAAGTAACGCGTATGCCACGAAGGTTTTTTGTTTGTCCTGTATTCCCGTAGGCCACGAAGGGTAATTGCTTCAGGCGTGTTTGAGCGACACCCATTGAACGCGTGGTCGGGTGTATGGCTTAGTAACCTGTGTGTGGGATGTGTTCTGTTCTGACAGTAATGAAAAAAAAAAACAAATATTGGTGTGTGTATGGGGGCTTAAGGTCCCAAAGCGACTCAGGCTATGAGGGACATGTAGTAAACGACTTCGGAAATTTCGACCACCTGGGGTTCTTTAACGTGCAAAGACATCGCACAGTACACGGGCCTCTAGAATTTCGCCTTCATCGAAATCCGGCCGCCGCGGCCGGGATCGAACACGTGTCTTTCGGGTCAGCAGCCGAGAGCCGTAACCATTGAGCCACCGCGGAGCCAGACAAATATTAATGTGCAAATTACGCGTCAGAAATTGGACGGAATGAAAAGGGGTGTTATGGTGCTTCAGTGTACTGGAACAAATGGTGTGTATGTGTAAAAGTGGCGTAGTATGCCGTGCTATGTAAGCTAGATAAGGATTGATGATAGGTAATCAATAATTGGGATTGTAATCGACGATCGTTATCGGTAAAGTGATTGTGGATTGGTAATCGCTAAGAAATAAGAAAAGGAAAACAAGAGGAAATGAAGCTACCGAGAATCTCACGCAGTGGAACTTGTACGTCGCATTACTTAAAAAGATTTAATGCGCGCAAAAGACAGGACGAAATAGAAGGCACGGACAAGCCAGGCGTCTCATGACGCCTGGCCCTGAGCATTGGCAATGCTCAGTATTCTGAATGCACCTCACGCCTTTCGTATTTGAATCAATATTGCGTTTCAAATCTGTGTCGTAATATTGTTGGTGTGTAAACAGGTTGCTCGGACGATTCCAATGCTTGCTTGGTCATCCTTTATTTACGGCAGATTCCACAGCGTCGATGCGATACGTGATGTTTGTTCAGGGCCCTGAGCCGCTCCCCCTCAGGACGCTCGTAGCTGATTGCGCTCGCACGTATGCACCATATGCCTGTGTAAAGAAAGAATACACACCACAAAACTAATTTTAGTCTTGTTACCATGAAGGACAAGAAATTTCGGTGTGTAACTGAGAGAAAATTTTTTGGTATTTTGCCTCCCTACGCTGTGCAATCTACGACTGGCTGCTTCAAAAAAGACACTGAACAACTAGACAGTTTCTGTTGACGCCGAGCATATAACTGAGACGGCGGCAGTACTCAGAGAACAGAGTGATTTCAAATGCGTACTTACGTCCTAGCAGCACGATGTCGCCGTCATAAAATCCGCCTTCACCGCCGTGGCCTCCACAGCTCAAATGTCAGTAAATGTCACTGTTCACCACTCACGTCTTTCGGACCGAAGTTATTCAACACTGAGACAAGGACGACAGGGTTCCACCATACTTGCACTGGACGTACGCATGGAAGGCGATGCCATCTTCGATCGTGGATTGATCAAGCAACACGAGGAAAGGCAAAAAAAACTGTATAACACAAATTCAACGAGGACTAGCGAGTGCCAGCGTGTTTTCGCAGCAACCTTCATTGCTTGACACTCAACCCAACCGCAGGAAAGAAAAACCTGTTCCAAACGAACGCAGGAAAGGCGGGGGAGCACTTCTGCATAACGTCACCGCGCAGCGACCGGACACAGTGAACAAGTACAATCGGGGCCCTCTCTCCACTTCATGGAGCGTCGCGGGGAGTGTGGTCGGGAGGGCATCTTAAAATGTTCGGCAGTGGGCTGTAGAGTGAGTGCCTCCGCGCCATTTCGGGGAAGGGGGCTGGGAGGGACAGGAGAGACACAGAGGAGTCCTCGGGGAAGGAACAAAGGCAGACAGAAAAACCAGGGTTGAGCAGGTTTTTTTTTTTTTGAGAGCGGACCCAGGAAAAGCAGTGAAGGCGGTGGTGTGAGGAAAGAAAAAAACTTTAAAAGAAGTTTGCGCAAAGACAGGTTACCCGTGTGACGTTTCTACAGGAGTTTGTTTTTATTTTGTTCTCTCTAGCACTGCACCTTTTCGCTAGCCCGAATTGTCGCCCTTTAGGGAACACCCCAAGCTGCCGGCTCCGTTGAGTTAACCTTTTCTTGTTCGTCGATAGAAATGTTCTCGGCGATTTGTGATGAGTATCTCTTCCTGATAGGGTGAAGGGTGGGGCCGCTCGCGATGGCGCTCAGCCAAGTTGCGTTATCAATGTGCGATCTCGTGACGAAGAAGACGCGCAAAGAATGCCTGCACAAAAACCAAGAATTTTGTGTCTTGATCGATGCGTCGCTACAGACTGCTGCTAGCGGACGTTAAGAAAGCTGCTGCAATGAACGCGACAGTAACAATCCTTTTGCAGCCTCTGGCGCAGTGGCCGGAGGCTCGCTATGTTTATCAACCAGTCATGAATTCCATGGGCCACATGTTGCATGGAGACGACGAAAGCGCTTGCAGTGCTGGCGTAATTGAAGTGCATTGAAACAAGCAAGAAACCTTTTGCTGGCAGCTTTCTCCGCGGCTACCGTAGCACACCAGAAAAAATACAATGCGATTAACGCAAAAGAAGCACCAACAAATCTCAGAAGCGGGTTCATTTGTTATTACGACGTTCAATGAGCAGCTCTTCGTCAGAGTGAAACGTGCAAGGTCTTGCTATTTTACCTCTGATGTAGGATATGCAGGCAGACTAAATGCGAGAATGTCAACTCTTCCCGTGTACAACTAGTGTACGTGGGACTGTAGATAGGTTTTGCCCGGCAACTCGCTAATGGCGCATGATGTTTCTGTACTGTGAAGCTCGGAGTAATCTGCGCAGGATTTACGAAGGCTGCTGGCATATATACGAGCCGTTTGCCTGCACACACTGTATGTTTTGCTACTGCGCAGCTCACGCTTAGGCCTTTTCTACCAGATATGTACGATACAGGCGGGGAAGATGTTGGAATCGTAATTGTGCCCATGCCTAGCCCATATATTTTCTATGCAGGACCAATTTAGGCTACAAGCGGGAATACTGGTGTTAGCCCACACACAGCCCAATTGGCTCCGTTAGGGCTCTGCACGGGCAGCCCCTGTTGGGTGTGCCCGCACTTCACCGTCATGTAGCCCCACTTTTTATGCACACGAACTGCACGCAGCCCATGCTTACCTCTTTCATACCCGATTTAGTACACAGGCGGTGAAGACGTCGGAATGGCAAATGGGCCCATGCCCAGCCCACGCGGGACCTTCGCCGGTGTTGCTAAGACAGCCCAAACTGCATGCCTGAAACGCTTCGCCGCTGTGAAGCCTATAGTTTAGCCCCTATATTTCCTACGCGGGACCCATGGCGGCTGAAGGCGGGAATACTAGCTCTTTGCCCACACAAAAACACTGCGGCTCCCTCATGGTGGTGTACGGGCAGCCCCTTTTGGGGTTGCCCGCGCTTTACCATAATAGAGCCCGCATCCTAGCCCGCGTGTATCTGCGGTGGGACCTAGGTGGGCTGCCCAGTCTGTTTAAGTCCATGCCTAGCCGACGAGGGTCCCATTCGGGCACGGAGTGGGGAGCCCCAGTGTTTTGTGGCAGCACTGCACCCACGGGGGACCCATGTGGGTTTATTGCGGGCAGCCACCAGCCCTCATTGCCCATGTCGGACCCGCATGGGCCCGCCACCTTGTGCTACTGGCGCTATAAAGCTTAAGAAGAGAGCAACCTCTGCGATGCGGGCAAAAATAGAAAAATTATTGCCCGTCTAATTAAGAACACATTGTTTTGACATCAAGACATAGACTAAAGCAAGCCGCCTTCGCTCATACACTAGGCGCGTCGGAAAAAGTGATTTCGTTCTCCGAACAAAGCGCGATCATACTTCTTAATTTAAGCAACAGAAACTTAAAATATCCCGCTCTCACATGAGCCGTAAGTCAATTGACGTTGTAGTCTTGTGAGATATTTTCTGTTCTACGGGCCTCGATTTCTGTGGAACCGCTATCTGTCCTTGGATAATTTGCTCAGAGAATAGGTGGAGACGAGAAAGAAGACCGCACGCGTACATCTCATGTTTTGCAGCTATAAGCTCGTCTCGAATGTTCTGTTCAAACTGTCCTCCATCCAGGTTGGCTGGAACTCGACTGGAACTCGACTGGAACTCGACTTCTTTTACTCCCTCGACCTGGTCTCTGCCTCGAGCTTGAGGTGGACAGCGATGTAGAGAACCTGCACACAGGCCGGACCTTATTCTCTGCGGTCAGATGCCCGGACAAAGCATAATCTTTTTACGCACAGAGTGCGCCAAAGAGACGCTGCATGCCACGAATGCTAGGCCATTATGAGAGAGGAATGTTCTTTGCGGGTCTGTTTGCGCAGGGGATCGGGTGGTCACAGCTAGTGGCGATAATTCACACCGGGCGCGCGGGCTCAGAGACCATCAATCGCAACGTGAATTACATAATCGACCTGCGGCCTTCGTTCGCATTCCTGGCTTGCCCTTCTAACCTTGGCAACGACACGAGGGGTAAGCTGCCTTTCAATCAACGGGGCTCGGTCTGAACAAAATTGTTTTAATTCAACCCAGCTAAACTAAGTAATACGAGCGAAATTTCTGTTCAGCATGGTTATTCAAACTGACGTCTTTTCATATTGTAAAGATCATCAGATTCCGCTTGGCGGCGACGATACATAGCGGACGCACTAGTTCCGGCATGTTTCTTAACCATGGCTTTTTGTAAAGGCAAGCAAATGCCACAGGCTTTTACATAGCCGGCAGTACGAGAGTTTGCGGCTTCTCATACGCAGCTATGGCGAGACGCGGGAAGTCACACGAATCGATAGTTCGAGGCGAGCGAGCGCCGTCAGCTCAAACAGCACAGCTATGATGATGTGTGGCCAGTCACCTGGCATTACGTCAGAGCAAAGTCTGCTCCTCCTGGTCTGCAGGTCAAATTTCATAGCCACATTATTTTCATCCTTTTAAGTGAGGAGTAGAGCTTTCCCTCTGAAATGGCCACAACGTAAATGGTCTAATAATGATAAGCTGGGCTGATATTCGGGATTTTAGCACGGTGCTTTGTTCTCGACCAGACTTACTGAATGAAGATTCGAGAGTATAACCTTGCACAATGCCAGCGGCTCTTCTCTGTGAGGAAGGCGAAATGTGGTAATTTTTTCGGCAAGCACATTTGTTAGCGGATTCTCCTTGACAACCAATGACCTCCTCGAAGAATGAAAGTAGTAGTTTTGAGTTCAAAATTATCCTGGCCGTTTGACGCCATCACTTTTCCTTCTGACACCGGAAACACAGGTCACAGCTTAGCGAAGGTGAAGGAACACAGAATGTCACCACTGTTGCGCCCTGTTTGCATTGGATTGCTTTGCTGGCGTCCAGGGCTCCAATTCAGTCGGTCGAAGATGGCCTGAACTGCACAATTCTTAATGAAATATTTTAAGCACTCACATCCCGTTTAAATGTTATGGTGGAGGAAAGCCCTCGAAGGACGGAAGACGAGGCTCGAAGTCTAGTGGCAGACAAATGTATTTAACGAGGACACCAGTGTTTATAAGTTTCAGTCGCATGGCACTAAGACAGTTCCAAATTATACATCTACGAAGACAAGCCACCATACAATCCATTAAACTGAAACAAGAACCGAAACCACATACACAACAAATACCTGTCCGGAGCTTTCCGATCAATAAAGGCCAGCCTCTTCACTCGAGTGTTACTAGAATACAACACCACTTCCAATACAACTTTAGAAAACTGAAATATTTTATGAATTCGGCACCCACTTTGACACTGCCGTAATACCAGTGACAGAGCTATTTTTCAGAAAACATTGTGATATGTGAAAACGATAATGTTACAGTTGCATTTCCCACCACAGATTTTCGGTGCTAAGATGTTTGTGACGAATATCTGACTATAGAGTTTTAATTATTTACATGTTTTAACAGCCTAATCCAGTCTTCAGTATATCGTTTTTTTGGCTGTGCTTTGATATATTGCTTGCAAAAATTGTCTCTAAGCACCTGGACTTCCTCATAAAAGTGAGCGAAACAACAGCACGTAATCCATACTCGGTTCAGGTGGCCTTTTGCGCTATTGAGTCTTCTGTTCCCGCGCCCGTTTCAACCAAGCGTTCAGAGGAATTCATCCGCTCCAGCCCTCCATTATATCGCATGACGCTCTAACATAAGTGTACTGCCGCTGTGTGCGCACCGCTGATGCCGGGGCACGAGGTAAATCTTGCGTGCGCAACAGTTAAAATGGTGGCGAAGATTGATGCTTCAAACCTTAGACTCGCTGCCGCTACAGGAAAGTGAATAAATTCCAGAGAAACCACTGTCGACTTTGCAGCCGGAACACTGACACCAAAACCTCTTTAAAAACCTAAGGGCCCGTACATCCGTTTGCTCCTAAATTTGTAAAGACTGTAGGCAAAAAGTGCACCTGCGAAACGGAATGTCTTGCAGGTGTAATCAGAGACAGAATCAAGGCCTGTCCCCCATCATTTACATCTTTTAGGCTGTCACGAAATTCGGCGCAACTTTGAGAAAAAAGAAACAAGCAGCGCAGCGCGGACGCATCTCGCCAGCGACGGTCGTAAAATGGGGGAGAAGAATACCCCAGTGAGCGACTAGTCGTGTGTGCGTGGCTGCCCCTTCCACCATCGCTTGCGGACAGAGCTGGCGGTAACGGAATGAGTCAGCCATGCCGTCGATTTTTCTAGAGAGTTGGAGTCGTTTTTACATGATGTTGACAGAGAGGGCGGCCTTGCGTGCGCTAAGACATGTCCCCCTCCTCTTCGCTCGCACGTCGGCGGCGGCGACACGCCAGAAATTACAAGATTCTTCTCGAAGCGACTGCCGGCTTTTGACCAATGAGGAAACGCGGCCGGCGCGAGAAGGAAACGGAGACTGCACGGCCAATACTGTGTGTATGTGCGCGCCTACTTTGGCCCTTAGAAAAAAAACAGACGCGCAGCAAGGCTATATAAGAAGAGCGCTGATCGCTGTCAGTTTAGCCCGAGCCGCCGTTTAAGCTTCATTCAAGCGTGCCCGCTCGACTCCAGGGACCACACCACTCGCCCAGCCGCGGTTCAACGAGGAAGCGCGCGCCACTCTGCCGGACGGCACCGTCGTGGACCTCTGGACGTCGGACTGTCGCAGTGCCCACTGAACAAAGTGTGTTTATTTGTTTGCCTCTCTTTTGTGTTAGTGCACTTTAGGTGCAATAATTATTTTGCACTGTAATCTCTCTTGCGTGTAACTTTCACGAGTTTCATTGTTTTGTTATCCACTTTCTATGTGCCCATACGAGTGATTGTGAAATTCTCTGTACTGTCTCATGGCTGTATAAACTGTCTTCTTTGTGAACCTTTGGCTCTGACCCATTCTCTGCCTTGCGACCGGCGAAAGCTGGGCACCAAACGACCCTTGTCACCAACCACCGACCACCTCTTGTCACTTGGTAGCTGATCTCCGCGGAGCTTGCCACGCTGAGTCGAAGGCATCTCCTTTGAGTCCGAGACCGCTACCCCCCCACTCTCTAAGGGTGTCTGAGAACTTCACGTTAAAAGGGCGTGAAGTTGGGTGACATAGGCTTACGTCTCCTGAATATTCGTATTCTATCACAAGAAATTAGACAACAGCCGAAAAGACACGTCAAACGCAGATCAGAGAAGTTTTTTAAGGATATAATTGCCCTTCTCAAAGCTTTGGAATGGGACTGTGTAACATTCCGGCAGTATCAGTGACAGGAGGTCCACAGAACGCAAATGTGTGCGTGCTTCTTTAACCACTAAGAAGCTGGCAGATTGCGTCGCGAATAAACGAACCTCCGCTCGTGGCTCTGCAGCTACCTCCGCAGTGGTCCGATGCCTTCGCCAGCTGCTCGTCTGCGAGCAAATAACTCGTGCTGCAGATGCCGACTGCAGTGACAGATCCCACAACCATTTCCTGGGCTAGTCCTTATTGCGCACCGTCCCGCGGCCACCAGCGATGGCCGCAATCGATTGCACTGATTTCCCGCAGCCGCCGCCGAAGTGTGCGACAGCCGAGCAAGTGATTGCCATCAATACAGTAGAGCGGCAGATAGCTGGCGACCAAATGACATGGCATTATCATATTTTCTCTCCGGAAACAAAATTAATGCAAAGCTTCACCGAATGGACCATCTTAAATTTTCTCCATTTCTGACATGAATGTCTAATATAGCTTTTTACATTAGCGGTAGTTAACTTCACAGAGAATACTACGCGCAGTGATGCCATTTTATAAATATAAAATGTAGGAAAGCCAACTTAAAAAATCACAAACATGCATTTTGACGTTGATATTTCGAGCACTGGCAACTGCCGATCAATAAAATTTAAAAACTATGTTCACTTTTGACCAAATGTTTAGGGGAATTCCCCAAGGTGGAGTAGATTTGTAATAATAATAGGTGGACGTCAATGAGTAATTACTCCCTTATGTTCACCTTTAATAGTGAAAGCCTTCGATTTCGCACTATAATCTTGCCCTTTAAAATCTAACATAACTAAGAGGCATCGTTTTAAAGGAGTTAAACTGACTAGACGTGCGAAAGCATGTGTTTAGCTTAGATATTACGTACCACAGGTATTCAATACACTTGGTGAAGAATTTTACAATTTCAAAACAAAACGTAAAATGACTAAAGCAATAAGAAAATGGTGCATATCCTTGCAGATAAATCACTGATGGCCTCTTACATGTTATAATCTACTTTCTCTGTTTTTGCTATAATCTACTTTCCCTTTTTCTTCAGATTTTAGAGTTGTTTAGATATTTTTAGATTTGTTCAGTTGTTTAGATGGCTCATTTCAAGTTGTGATGACGTCTGTTCATGTTTGTTTTCGTTTTTCTCGAGTTGCATTCCTATTTGCTCAATATGCATACATAATTTTTGTGTAATATGCATGCATTAGTGTTCTCAAATTTATTGTTTTGTGCATAATTTTTTGTACACATTCGGTGATTCACTGTACTGCCTGAACAACCAACAAGCACGCTGTGCTTAGGTTGGACGGGAAAACTCATGTACTAAATGAAAATGAATAAATTTGATTTGATTTGATTTGATATGAGCTGCTTCGCTCATGATGTTGCTTCGTTGGGTCGTCAGGCCGTCTGGTGACTGCATTAGACTAAGGTTGAGCTCTTCACGAGGTTAAGGTGACCTTTTCTGTTCGGTCGTATGGAAGTTTACGAAGACGACGATGTGCAGTGCACAGAGCGAGGGTGTGGTACTTTACCACAAGGCGTGATCGGCTGCGGAAGAAGCATTTTGCCCTCGTGCAGTGGCCAGCCAAGCTTAACTGTGCGCGCCCCCTATCGAAAAATCTCATATGAATTCATATGTGTCTCGTATCATTCCATATGTGTTACATACGAGCTATATGCGTCAGATATGTGTCTCGTATGAACTCGTATGCAGCCGATATGAGTTATATGTGCCAGTATATGTGCCTCATATGAACTCGTATGCAGCCCATATGAGTTATATGTGTCAGTATATGTGCCTCATATGAACACATATAGGCTTCATACAAGTTCATATGCGCCACATATG
This sequence comes from Amblyomma mixtum, assembly GCF_055824585.1. Lineage (NCBI taxonomy): Eukaryota > Metazoa > Arthropoda > Arachnida > Ixodida > Ixodidae > Amblyomma > Amblyomma mixtum. The sequence continues at coordinate 227,425,050 of NC_143014.1, read as the reverse complement.
TGCCTCTTATGAACTCATATGGGCATCAATGAGCCATATGTGTCGACAAATGCGCCCCGTATCAGCACATATGCTTCATACGAGTTCATATGTGTCACGTACGAGCTCATACGCGTCACAAATGTTACAGATGAGCACATGTGCTGCATATATAGTAGTTCACGCGCTACGGAAATGTGACTTGTATGCACTTATTACATGTGTGGCATACCTCAACTGACACGCGACACTCGTGCGTACAGAAGAGCTCCGATATGCGTCGTATCAGCTTACATCAATCTCGTGCGAAACAGAAAGCCGCTGATGAGTGCCTCTTATAGAGTGGGCCTTGCTGTTTGAAACACGCGGAAAAGAAGGATGAACAAGCGATTAACAAGTGCCCAACCAACGCATAAAAAAACTCCTGGCCTGTTTCAAATATTTTTCTCCCTGATTCTCTGCTTGTGCCCTCTTGTTGTAGACAGCGCCTATCCAAACAGTATGACGTTAGGCGTTTCCAATGTGCTTGGACAAACGTTCAGCTAGAAGGCAAATATTACCTTCTCGGATTAGTTGAGCTGTTGAGCGAATAACGCAGGTATTTTCATGCAAGAGCTCCGACTGTAGTTAACAATAGGTGCGCAATGAGAGTACTGCGATGAATTGTGCAGGCGCTGTGAATATTAAGATACATACAAATATCACATCTTCCAGTGCTTATCACAGAGCACATCAAGATTCACAATATCAGTGGAAGTGCAATCGGCTGTAGTTCAGCTCCTTAAACCTTACAAATAAACATTTGACCTCGCACCTAACCGTCGAATTCTAAAGTAGTGGGAAGCATAGCGTAAGTCTTGTCATCCAAATATAACGCAATAGTTTCCCGTGTCAGCCGTGGTGTCCTAGGCAGCACTAAACTAAACAGTGGTCTGAGAAGGTTTGGTTTTGGTTTTGTGGGGTTTAACGTCCCAAAGCGACTAAGGCTATGAGAGACGCCGTTGTGAAGGGCTCCGGAAATTTCGACCACCTGGGGTTCTTTAACGTGCACTGACATCGCACAGTACACGGGCCTCTAGAATTTCTCCTCCAAAGAAATTCTAGCCGCCGCGGCCGGGATCGAACCCGCGTCTTTTGGGTCAGCAGCCGAGCACCATAGCCACTGAGCCACCGCGGCGGCGGTCTCAGAAGGAGACTCCCACAACTTCATAATGGTTGCAATCAGGGGCAAGGTCGACTGATGCGTAAATGCGGTCCAGCCGTGCATGGCTTGAGCCCTGGAAATGAGTGAACTGCACTGTCCGCGCACCCTCAATAAGTTCAGCCACATCCTCAAGGTTTCCGTTCTCGATCATTCGCATCAACACATCAGTGCTCCTGTCTCGAAACCCCCGGATGCTTGACCTATCGCGCGCATTAAGAACACAATTGAAGTCACCTAATACAATGAGCCGCCTCTCCGTGCAAAGGCGCTCTTGGAGGCTTTGGAAAAAGGCAACCCTTTCCTCAACCACATTCGGTGCGTACACGGTAACAATGCGCATCTCAGTGCCGTTCACACAAAACTCAAGCACAATACACCGGCCATACACACACGAAAAATAAGCCTGCACCTCTAGCCCCGGCATCTTCTTTACAAAAAGCACGCAGCCAGCCGATGTTCCCACTGCTTGACTGACGACAGCATAAAATCTAGTCGTGAAACGCCGCACCATGCTGTCGGTTCCTTCGTTGCCGTCCACTTTCGTCTCCTGCATGGCCAATACATCTATATCGCGGTCCGTAATAAGTCGGTACACCTGACCTTGTTTTTTCCTTGCCGCCAGGCCCCTCACACTCAATGTGGCGACTCTAAAGGCGGAGGCGGGAGCCATTTTTACGCAAGAGGAAGGAACCAACAGCATGGTGCTTACCTTCCACGTCTAGCGCGCAGCTAGACGCCACTGTTGCAGCCGGTATCATCCGGCGCAAGAACATCAGTCTTCTCGAGTTGTACCTTGCCTGCGGAGGAGTGCCGTTTGTCAGCCGCATGGTTTGGGCGTGGCCGTAACGACGAACGCCGGGCTTGAGTCGTCATTGCAGGGGGCTCCTCGACGCCGGGAGCTACCACTTTATCCCCTTCGGGGCTGGCCTGGTCATGGGGACGCTTCGCCGGGGTGATAACGGGGGGCGTGACGCTTGTTGTGCGGGCGCCGGTATTCTCGTGGTTGTCCTCGTTCAGGTCCTTTCCCTCGACGACTACGGGCCCCGTCTCTGACGTCCCGTTCTCTGACGTCTCGTTAGAGACGCCGAGGGAGCCTCCCGTCGGCTGTTGGCTCTCTGGTTCGTCGGCCGCTTTGGTGTCGTTACTGGGAGTCCCAGACGTCGCAAGCGTGGAAGCCGACTTGCCCGCCTCGTCCGTACCAGTGGCTGCGTCCTCCGCCTCGGCGATGTCCATGAGTTCCGCAGTGTCGTTCGCCTTTCCGAGCCCGGTAGCTGACGCGTAGGTACGGACGCAGTCCGCGTCCACGTGTCAGTAGCGCCTGGACAGGGAACACCTGGGCACCTTGCAGTCGCGGCGAACGTGACCCGTGCTGTGGCAACGCAGGCACTGCATCGGTCGCCCAGGGACAACAACGAGGGCCAGCTCACCGGCTACTCGGACCTGGTGTGGCAGATCATCCACCTTAATTCCCGGCTTCAACTTCAGTAGCACGGTCCTGGTGGTCGAGCGTTTCTCTTTCAAGCCTTGGACACGCCAACGCTCCCGCGTCACCTCCGTCACGTTGCCGAACGCCGCGAAAGCGGTACGGATGTCGTCGTCAGCCACACCGTGCAGCATCCAATGCAAGCGCAGCTTTACCTGCTGTTCTTCAGGTTCGAAAATAATGCACCGGCGCCCTTTTACTTGTAGCTCTTTGCAGGCAGCAAGTTTCTTCGCAGCTTCTGAGGTGCTCATCGTCACCGCCCACACGTGGTTAATCTGATACGCCCCCAACGCCACGACGTCGGGGAGCGCACCAGCGTTGGCCAGGGCATCCCGAAAATCTTCCACCCTGTAGGGCCTCGCTCTCACGTCTCCGTGAAGAAACACCGTGTTAACAACAACACGTCCTGTAGGCAAGGTAGGCAAAACAATTTCGTATTATTGATCTGCGTCGGCAGCTAACCTGTTTCCGCGGCCAGCAAGTGCCGCTATCGCCGCTCCGCCGGAGCTCATGATCCTGCGTCCGTCACGCTCGGTGAACCGAAGCAAGGCATTTTCGTGGGAAATGTGGAAGCTAAACAACACGCTTCTTCACGACGAAATCTACTGCAGAGCAGTAAAGGATGAAATAGGGAAAATAAACCCGCGCAAGAACCTGAAGATTCGGCAACAGTGGGAGCTAAGTAAAGAATCTTTAAAAACCAAAGCTACAGAAAGGGCGACATGTATCCGTTATAAGGAAAAAAGAGACGAAGCTGAGCTAAGGGCACTGCTTCAAACGCTGATGAAGCAGGAATGCAAAGAGCCTGGGAAATGGATAGAAGATGTCAGGAAAACAAAACAAAAGATAGAGCTTATGGAAGAACGGCGTTATCGCGGAGCACTAGTGAGGGCAAGGGCGAAAGACACAGCTGCTGGCGAAGCGCCATCGAAACGTGCTCTTGGTCTAGAAAAAGCGCGCGCTGAAAGAAATCACATCGATAAAATAGAATGGGGGGGGGGGGGGTATCTTATCGGCAGACACTGACCACATGAAAGAAGCCTTTAATGAATGCTACCAGAGGCTTTCTTCATCGACTCTTGTAGACGCAGTAGCCTTTACCCATCAGTTCCTTGGTGCAATGCCACGGCTTGACGAAGAAAGCAAAAAGAAAATGGAACTAGCAATAACTCACAGCGAGGTAGAGCACGCGATAGATCATTTAAACCTAAGAAAATCACCAGGACCAGATGGATTCAGTGCGGCATTTTATAAAGAATTTAAGCCCGAAATTGGCCCAGTGCTGTGTACAATTTTCAATGAAGCCTATGAAATAAACGTATTGCCTCCGTCTTTTGGGATCTCCCATACAGTGCTCATACCTAAAACGGATGATATATAGAAATTACAATTGGTTACAGCGTATCGTCCCATAGCACTCACTAATGTGGACTACAAAATTTTTATGAAGGTATTGGCGCGAAGACTGCAAACAGTGATATCGGATATTTTTGGACCCCACCAGACATGTGGAATCAAAGGGCGCTCAATTTTTTCCAACATTCACAAAGCGCGCAGTGTGCTTGAAAGCTGTGACGACATCAATGGGCGAGTAGCGATGCTTCAGATTGATCTCGAAAAGGCATTTGATTGTGTTTCCCATGAAATTTTGTTCACCGTTTTAGATCTTTTGAACGTCGGTTCAGTTATCCGTAAGGGTGTAGCCCTGGCGTATCGAAACTGCACGACAAGACTGATTGTTAAGAAGAGTCTGGGGGCCCCCATTAGTGTGCAGCGTTCGGTGCGTCAGGGCTGCCCCCTCAGCCCTCTCTTCTTTTGTATTTACATCGAAACGCTGTGCATGAAAATCATAGAAAACAATAGTATTAATGGCTTTAGGTTACAAGCAGCTGAAGTAAGCTGCTGGCCTATGCAGATTACGTTGCAGTATTTACGGTTGATCAGGGGAGCATAAGTGAGGCTGTCGGGTGTGTACGCGCGTTCAGCGAAGTCACAGGTAGCGGAGTTAACTGGTCCAAGTGCCTTGGGCTCTGGCATGGATGGTTCCATCCCACCCGGACCATTTCGCCAACGTACCGTGGGCGACGACCCCGGGCAACTATTTGGGCGTTCCGCTCGATGCTTATCGCGATAGCGAGGAGTATTGGAAAGAGCAAACTAAAGGCGCACGTGACCGAGCTCGGAAATGGAAAGGCACCAGCCTTTCAGTTTTCGCCAGAGCTACAGTCTCCAATCTTTTTTTTATTAGCAAACTCTGGTATGTGATACAGGTTTTGCATTGCTCGCGTGTGAACGTTCAGAAGCTACAAAGGATTTTTGCAGTTTTCATATGGGCGTCCGAATGAGAACGTTGTAGCAGAACGAACCTGTTCCGGCGGGTAAAAGACGGGGGGCTAAGGCTAGGGCACCTCTTTTTAAGGCAGCTGGTGAACCGTTTTTGTTTTTTCGTGACGTCACAGACGCGTTCTTGCGCACCGTGTGCCAAGTGAAGCTGCGGCGATTGCTGCCGGAGTTTGTGGTATCCACAGAAGAGCTCTCTGGTGGAACTTTTGGTTACTACAAAGAGATTGTTGCAAGCGTTCGGTTTCTTTCGGCACGTTTTTCCACCGATTATTTGTGGAAAAGTAAAAGGAAAAAGTTGTACAATTATCTTTGTGATATTGGTTTCCCAGAGCCCATGTACAGGGCCTTGTACAGTGGAGGCCCGGGAGGGGATGTTTTAAAAAGGGTGAAGAAAATGCAGGTGGCACCAGGAGTAAAGACTTTCTTTTTTAAGTTACACGTACACCGGGACGTTACCAGTTAAAAAGTTTCTAGAGGGAAAGGATTTATTTTTACCGTGGGGATCGAACTGCTTAATTTGTGAACAGCCTGAAACAATCGATCATGTTTTTTTGCATTGCTGGGAAGGGGTTTATTTTTCGGACGTGTTACAAAGGACCATAAAGAAAGAGCTACCACTTGACGCGCACAGAATTCGCTATTTAAGCACTGATAATGAGGATGGGGCACCTTTTGATCTCATAATGCTCTTGGGCCTTGTCCGTACCCGTCGTGGCATCAGGTTCTTACCGGTAGGAAAACAGGATATCCCTTATGACACTATTATGCTCCTTGGCCTCCATAGTTTATGGAAAACAAGGACACAATTCAACAATGCAGAAGTAGTTGTGAGATCTCCACGCGAGCATTTCATTGAAGGTGTCATACGTCTGAGGGAAGTGTATCAGGCACTGCCTGATCAGCCAACTTGGTTAAATGTGTTGGATGACTTGGTTGAACTGAAAAAATTTTAACCTGCTGTGTCAGTGCAAGTGTTGCTGAGAAGTTTTACTTCTTTGTACCCGTCGTGAAAATGCAATAAAGAAAAAGAACAATCCGTGGTGTAGTGGTTAGTGTAGTGAGCTGTAGATCTCCAGGTCAGTGGTTCGAATCCGGTCCCACCCGTAGTTTTTTTCGCGTCCGAAACTTTCTTTTTTACTTTCTTTAGTTCACTAACTTCAATGGAAGCTATTTTATTGTTAATTGCCTTATAGTTCCACGCCAGCCCTTTCCTTTCCCAATAATTGTAAACCAGACACATATGACACATATCACACATATGACACATATGACACATATTCCATAATCTCGTATGAACCAGACAAATATGAAACATATCTATGAGATTTTTCGATACGGCCAGCGGGTTGAAGCACCGTCCCGGCAATATTTAGGCGAAAGCCTGTAATGCCTCATAGTATCTTGACCACGGAATGTTAGCAAAGGTGTCCGCGTTTCGGCGTCACTGGTTAAAAAAAACTACTCTGTCAAGGCTGTGAATCGAACCAGGGCCTTTGGCATTTCAAGTGCAGACGGTACCACTCCGCCACAAAGGCTCAGGATTTGGGCATGAATAAAGGCGCATCTATTCAATATACGTGCTTCATAAATAAAATAAAAGAAATAAAAGAGAAAAGAAGAAAAGAAGAATTGATTAGAAAAACAAATAAAAATAAAAACCGATTACAAAAAATATTGAAAAGTAAAAAAATATTTAAAAAACACACAGTAGCCCAGGAAACGCATTCGCCTTGCAGCACTCTAGAAAGCCAAAGTGCGCCCTGAAATTTATCTTTCATTTCTGCATGGGCTGTTCTCAAGCTAACTTTGGCCAGCGTCACCATCAAGGTCACCCTCCCATTGGCTACAGGTGGCACGTTGCTCCTCAGGACTTACCAGAGCTTCCTCCCATTGGCTGCAGCTTGCGCGATGGCCGAACTAATCCGAGCTTACCCGAGTTACTACGAGGCTTCATACAAGAGCCTTGGTTGGGACCACATTAAGTAGTGCTTTCGAACTAAAAGTTTATCATTAATTTTGTTATTGTTGAACGACTGAACCACCACTTTATTACTGAACAGGCTGATTATTGCACGAGGTCACTTACATAATGTCCGCCTTGTCCGCCATAATGTCCGCCTCTAGCGCACTATCTCTTATAATACGGAGGGCGCTGGACTACAGCGTACTCCCTTTCTACTCAGTACAAAAGGGATTTCGCCAGCTGGCAGCTCACTCCCTTTTATGTTCAGTATAGGCGTATTTGTATTTAGATTGTACCTCCCCAGTTGGCTCCGATGTATCTCGCGCAGTTTTTGAAAGAAGCTGGAAGAAAAACACCAAAGCTTTGAGGTTAAAGAGGCGCCTAGAATTAAGGCTAAGACAAAGTTTTCGAATGCTGGGGAGGTAAACAAGATAACCAGGCGCTATAAAGAGTAATGTGCAAATTTAACAGACCAACGTGCATCGCTTAACCGCTGCACCACTGCACCCTTAGGTCAATGAGGACTCCCAGTAACCTGTGAATAAAATGCAGATAATTACCGTCTGCATATATGCGAACTAAATCTTTACATTATCGCGTCATACCCGCAAGGCGGAGCTTAGGCAAGTATCCCCGTGAAGTTGTTCTGCATGAATAGTGACCAATATTTATTTCCTTCTATCTGCAGCCGCAGTTCGACGTGTCCGCCTCGTGTAGCCGCCGCAACACTATACAGGAGGACATTATTTGCCCGCGGCGTGCACTGGTCGCTGGGTCCCTCGTCGGGTATCCGTCCCTGTGGCAGCAGCACCGGCACCCAGTTTCAGCGATATGGGACGTGCCATGGTGCGCTGTCGGATGCGCCCACCTTCCGGGCGCTGCTGTTGACGGCGGCCTGTGTCTACCACCTCCCGCTTTTTCAGCAGGCCGCCTAACGGTCCGAAAATGTGATGCCACTAGACGGGTCTAAATATCATTCAAGTCCTGTCGTGAAACAGTCCTTGTGCTGCGCACATTTGCAGCTGTATAAAGTTATCCGGTCCTTACAGCCGCAACTTTAAATTCCAACCCAAACCTACTTTAACACGGCTATTGCTATTAAAGTATGCATGTTTTCAGTTAGAGGCAGATCTGCGAGTCATTTGGCTAGCGCTGGGACTGAATGAACGGCAGGTGACAGTACACGTTCGGAAAGAGATAAGCTGGAGTTTCTAGACAGCGTAAGTAGGTAAAACGGAATATTTATTTATTTAGTTTATATTTATATATTTCTCATCTACTGCAATCCCCACTGGGGGTTTTAGCAGGGTCGGATGCGGCATAACATGTCCTAGGAACGCAAACAGAGATCATATTAACATAGCTTGAACATTTTGATAAATAAGCATAGACAAACCATTTTGATGCAGTACTGCGACGAATGCAGGAAGAGATGATTTGGAAACTTGGCCATTGCTGAGGATATTCTATTGAATTACTGTTGTTGGAAAGAAAGAACGCTGAAAACAGTTTGTGCGCGTGCTAAATTCCGCTACTGCGTGACTTTTCCCCTGCGTAGTTGCATAGCCAGGTAGAAAAGAAATAACTACCGTGTGATCTACCTTATAGAGTCCGTAAATAACTTCAACAAGAATTTGAGTCTCACAGTCTGTTCCATTGCTTGATAGGCGCCAAGTTCTCTTTAGATAAGAGTTCAATCACTGTTGTGCGTCCAAAGATAATATAAATGTAGCGAGCAGGTTTTATTTGCACCCTTTCTCTCTTGTTACCCTTATTTTAGTGAAACTGTCCCAAATAAACAGGCATAGAAAATTATCGGAAAATTTAGTTCTGTATGCGACAGTCGTAAAGAAGTAGTGAAAAGCCTCGAAGCTCTCCTCAGACAGGACAACTTGCGATTTGCGTTAGCTATCACATAGTCAGTTCGTTTAGTTCAAGTTAGGTCGTGAGTGATTAGAAATCGTAGATAGTTATAACATGTTACTTTGCTGAAAAACATGTGATTACTAGCGCTTTGAGACATCAGTTTATGCTTCGTGTGTGTAGTGGATATGAAATTGGCCGAGGTTTAGCTCTGCTAGGCCAGGATATCCGTAGCGTGAGGTGAGAGCGAGGTGTTCACATCTCGGTGGACATCTGAACCAGAGGGAAGGCGCATAACTGCCCTCTTAGAACAGTGGACACTTCAGTCGTGCTTTAATCTAAGTGGCGGTAGTGACAGATGTGCGCTGCGTGCGTTGACATTAACAACGTTGTGTCAGAAACGCGGCGCTGAAGACATACACCGTCGGTGTTCTTTGTTGTCATTTACGTTGGGGTTGACAATGTTTTGCACTCCGATCATTTTATGAAAGGAAGTGCGCATAATGGCTCCCTCGGTAAGTGGACGCCTGAATCGTGCTCATAGGTACGTGGGGTGATGAGAGAGAGAGATGTGAGCTGCAGGCATTGACAAGGTTGTGCTACGAGCGCAGCGGTGAAGGCATAGGCCGTCGGCATTCGCTGTGTTCATTGGCATTGGCGATGTCAACATTTTACACTCGGATAATTTTAAGGAAAGGAAGGCGAGCGCGCGCGGCGAGACATGCCAGTTGTGCGTAGTGACATCACTTGCTCCTCGCGCATGCGCAGCACGGCTCTCTAGAAGCCACGAGAGAGTGTTCAACCTCGGCTAGTGTAGCTCACGCTACAGAAACAGCTTCCAAGAAATTGATCGACATTTTCCAGTTTAGCACCAGGCCACTTGCCTCAAACCATCACCCAGCAACTCGTGATCAACGATGTTCTGTATTTAGGAGTAGTTCAGGTTCCCTCTGGATCTTGTAGAGGGATATGGGTTAATGATGTTTGTTGAAGAATGCTTGACGGCTTGCAGATTCGATATTGCTCAGTCACATTACTACAGAAAACTTCTGAAGAGGTTAACTTTTATTAACAATTAAACACACAAAGGAGGATACGCGCAAAGAGAAAACTTACACTTGACTGACTCGTAGTTCTATGTGACGAGAGCAGGCCTCGGTCCTGCCGAAACAGCTGGTTTGATACCCTATGTCCCCGCCCTCGGTGGGGACAATAACCAATCAGGTAACTGCAAAAACATTCACCCAATAAATTATTGGGGAAAGGAAAACATCACCAGTCAACATTTCGAAAAGCACAACTCAACGAATCAATGATTGAGGAAAGAAGGAAACTCATCTCGATAAACACTGTACTAATATGCACACTTTCTATCACCACAATTTCGGAGAATTATGCTTTCCTGCTGCGAGCTTCGCGAACATTCTCGCTTTCCCAAGATGAAGATTATTTCAACTCCCGGTTGACCCAAGTGCAGGGAAAGTCACCTCAAGACTCATCTGTTCAGTATCGTCACTTACTGTCTTCATGCCCGCAGCCAGCGGGGCAATATCCTATTGACTGCGCTTCGAGCTGTCAACGCACGCCGCTGTAGACATGGTACAAAAGCCACGCAATGTGACGCGGATACGCCTCACCGCAAGCACATGCACAACAGGATGCGACCTCACGTATCCGTTCCTGGAGGGAGTTTGACCTTTCCCGGAATCTTCCGCTATCCTGCGCCCCCATATCCCGCTGAGTAGCGAGTGTGACTCACCCTCTTCTCTGCACTTGTGCATAGGGCAGAAGGAAACGCAATGAGCATTCCTGTCTCGTGAACCCGGATGCGGGGAACAATGTACAGCACCGCGAACATCACAACTCTCAACCAAAAATGGGACACGGACACTTGTTTTCAGCGGAACCTGAAAGTTTAGCCATGGTTCCCGAGAATCAAACTACACAAACATACGCTTATGTATGACGGCTGTCCAGTCAGTCCACCAACACATACACATGTTCGCACATAGCGACTATTTCAACCCGCGCAGACAAGGTCGGAAACCAACCTGCACAATCCATAATCCACCATGTCAGACCTGTGCGCCAAAATTAGCCTGTCAGCTTCGAACCTCCTGCACCCTAAAATGGCTGTCGCAGGGTTTACTGATCAAAGTATCACCTCCAAACAAGTACATACAAATCATCAAGTAATTATCTTCTGTGTACACTAACCACTATCGATAACTCTCTGCTGTGGTCGCTAAAAGAGCACCAACACGATTGCTCATTCCTGGCAATTACAGCTCTTCCTCGCATTCTAGGCGAGAGAGTGCATCGGCACATTTGTTTAGCGAACCCTTGATGTGCACAATCTCCAAGTCATAGTTTTTCAAAGCAAGTGACCAGCGCATCAACCGCGTACTAGCGGACGCTAAGCGGATGAGGTAGGTGAGGGGGTTGTGGTCCGTTGCGACACTCACTTTAACCCCCAATAGCCGCGTGTCTAGTTTTCCCAAGGCCCACACAACTGCAAAAGCATCTCTTTCAATTACGGACCATTTGGCTTGAGCGGCCGTCAACTTCTTGCTCAGAGATGCAATCGACCTCTGATCCCCGCTAACTGATTGTGATAGTCACGCCCCCATCGCAATTTCTGATGTGTCCTTTGTGAGAAGGAATTCTCGGTTGTGATCATGTGCGACCAATTCGCGCAATGTCGTAAGTGCCATCTTCACCTTACAGAACGCCTCCTCCGCCTGCTCCTTCCATGGTATTATGTTAGGGACTCGTTTATTTGTAAGATCCATGAGTGGGCGGACCACCTTCGAGTGCTGCGGCACATACTCTCGGTAATAATCGAAGAGGACGAGTACGCTGCGCAGTCCTGGAGTCTCGTGATTGAACTCACTCTGTCTGGGTCAGGAGAATGAGTCCCGGACCCAACAATATGACCTAAGTATTTGACTTTCGCCTCTGCAAACTTGCATTTGGCTGCATTTGCTTTTAATGCTACCCCTTTCAGCGTCTGGAGCACAGCCCTAAGATGTCTCATGTGGTACTGCCACGTCGCCGAAAAAATTCTGACGTCATCAATATACGCCATTGCATATGAAGTGTGTTGCTTCAAAACCTCATTCATAGTCCTCTGAAAGGTCGCTGCCGAGTTTCGCAGCACGTACAGCATTAGCTTCCAAGCGTATAGGCCCTGAGGGGTGGCAAACGCGGTAAGCCTCTGGGATTGCTCGTCTAGTGCAATCTGCCAGTACCCACGAGTCATATGTAATACCGATATCTACCTGCACCTGCGACTTCATAAAGCATCTCCGTCATGTTAGCCATTGGGAAGCAGTCGGATTCTGTGATCGCATTCAGTTTTCGAAAATTTATGCACATTCTCACCGAACCATTCCTTTTGGCTACACAAACGAGTGAGTATGCATATGCGCTGTCCACGGGGCGAACAAAATCGCATTCTAAAAGCTGTTCCACCTGACGCTAGTATCTTTTTTCTAAACGCGAAAGGTACAGTCTTTGTCAAAAGTAACCAGGCTGCATTGTTTTGCTTCTCAGTCGTATATTTAAACTATTATGCGAAGCATACTAGCCACACAACCGAGCTCTTCCTTGCTGCGCCGCGAGCGGCCGCGTAGCTACCACTTGACCTACATCGGCGCACCACGTGATAAGACGTCACAACAGCTGTGAAAGCTGGGGCTCAACTCGTGCGCTCGCTTGCGGACGCGCAGCCTCCGCCGGCGGTATGCTTCGCATCCTAGGCTTAACCATAAGCTAAGCCAGGCCATTTTTATGCCAGACCTCAAGCTCTAAATCTCTGTATGGTAAGGAGAACCCTTGTCCATCCATTCAAAGAACTTTTCGACTTTAGGGAAAGGAGTAAAGGCTCTGCTATACAAATGAGAAGCAAACCATGCAGCCTGGTTACTTTTGACAAAGGCTGTACCTTATAAAGGGGCGCCTTTTCCTGTTTGGCATTAGGAACCAGAGTTATCTTGTGAGAGCCAATAGTACATCGACCTAGATGGTCGGAAAAAACCTCAGAGGCATCAGGCAAAACCCTGTACAGCTCCTTTCGTTGTGCGTCTGCCACAACTTTCCTGGGTATCTTAAATTCTAGCTGCCGTTACTCCGTTCGGACACATGGCGTCTCATGGACCTCACCGAACTCCCCGTTTGAATCGAAAACTACGCCCACGTACTGGGTTCTTGCAACATACGGCCGCAATCTATTCGCGTGTGCCCATCTATTCCCTTCATCAGCCTCAACTATGTAGTTTTTGTCTCTGTTCTTCTCTTTTATCACGGCCGCTCCCCTCCGCTTTTGTTTTAGTTTTCCGATTTGCCCACTCTCGAGGATGATAACTTTATCTCCTGGTTTGAACTCCTTTGGTCTCGCTGTCAGGTTATATTTGGCTGCACAAGTTCTCTGAATGGCTTCGGCTCGTTCATTGACTATCTTTGCTACCTCATCCATTCTTTACATAAGCTCGCTGAAATACTGAGCTGCCGATTTGTTCAAACCCCATGGGGATGTCCATTCGCCTGTCCACGTGTTGTGAAGAATGTGAAGTGGTCCTTGCGGGGTACGGCCGAACATCAATTTAAAAGTCGACCTCTCAGTTATGTCGTGAGGAACTTCTCTATACGCCCAAAGCATGCACGCAGCATGACGATCCCATTCACGCTGGTGGTCTTTCACGACATGCCGAAGCATGCCTTTAAACGTGCCATTCCACCTTTATACGATACCATTGCTCTGGGGGTGCTCTGGTGTGAAAAAGCGCCGCTTAACCCCAGAGCGTTACATTAGTTCCTGAGTCAATTTCGAGATGAAGTTCGCCCCTGATGGCAGCATATTAACTCAGTAATTCCATATCGATTGAGGACCTCTATTAGCACCTGATACGTAGCCTTGGCTGCTAGATTCCACAGCGGCACCACCGCCAGCCTCGTGCACAGATCGACAACGCTTAACGCGTAGCGGTGCCCGCGTGCCGATACTGGCTCAAGTGGTCCTATACAATCCAAGTACACTACCTGAAAAGTTATCTCCTGCCTGGTCAACGGTGTGATTGGTACTCGGTCTCTGACTGTTGTATGCGAGATCAGCTGGCAAGTGTGCCAGCTACAACAGTACTTCTTAACATCGGCTACCATCGTTGGCCACAAGAAAGCACTTCTAAGTCTCTGCTTAGCCTTTTTCTCCAAGAAATAACCAGCGCTTGGTCTATCATGAGCCAACTCTAACACTTCTCGTCTCCGAGATTCGGGTAGCCCTAACGGCTTGTATACTTGTTCATCAGCCTTCTCTTCATGCAAAAGCAGGCCCGCAGGTACCTTCATCCTGTGAGTACTTTCTTCTGCCTGCCTACATGCTTCTCGCTAAGAAACATCGCCTCGCTGCTCCGCTTTGGAATCTGGAGAAGAGGGTGCACCTTGCGAAACTGCCGGTTGCTGAGCTATGGCGAAGGCTGCGGCAACTGTCGGCTCCGCAAACTCCTCTTCGTCAAACTCTGCTGTGGCCTTCGATTCCTTTCCATCTAATCTGTTTACGGTGCTCAATTCTAGCTCGAGAGCAGTCCTCTCGTGTGCCTCTTTCACCTGCTCCTTTTAAGCTTGCTCTAGTAGTATATACGTCTCCGGTGTCAGCAACGCTCCTATTCCTTCAGCTAGCACTGCTGTGACTGCACACAGCATCGCATCTGTTGATTGACCGTTTCCCTTTTTCCGTCTAGGGACATCGGTACGTACAGGGTTGGTCAAAGGTTCCCAGGCCATATGGTCCGCTTTTCATCGGTATACCGTGGCACTTAAGATTCCGATAAAGCTATCAAGGTTCTCAGATGGTAGAACGATCCTTCTTCTATTCTCTACAGATATTCTGAGCTTCGAGGGTGTCTCAAATGCCCGACTATGCTGGTCAAAAGCAAACCCTGTGGCCTTGGTACTTTTGACTGGCCCTGTACCTCTGATCAGCATCGACCATCTGGCCGAAGGCATATTTTAGTTTTATTTTGCCGGACCACTCTACCCAACAGGCTGCAGGAATGGTCTCTGCTTTTAGCACAGTTATTTCGGCCCCTGAATCCACACAATCTCGCACCCGGCTATCTCTGATTTTCAGATCTAGCCATGTTATAGAATCAGACCTAACGTGTTTATTGGGCTTCCTGCTTCCGTCACGACCGACTTCCAGCTTATCTGGACCTACCTTTTCGGCTCGGGCTACTATCTTACTCCCATCCTTCTTAACGGCTGTTGCACCTTGGCCTTGCTGCGCATTTGGGCACTGACTGCAGATGTGCCCGAACTTTGTACAGCTGAAACACTTAACTCCTGCGAGTCTGTTTTTCTTTCTATCGCTAGGGGCCTGGATTGGCTGCTGCCTTTCCCGTTTCTCCCCACCTTGCGGCACCTGTTTTGGACCATCGTAACGCTCGTGTGCTTTCCCTACCTTGCGGATTTCTCCAAAAGTTTCAGCCAATCCAGCAATTTCATCCGCCGTAAGCCAGTTGAGACTCTCGTTCTGCATGACATAGGTACGGACTTCGTCCGACATAATTTATTTCAAACAATCTGCAATTATCAGATTCCTCAGATCCTCCAAGCTTTCCACTTCTCGACTTTTCATGTAGTGCATAAACATTATGGGAAGTAGCGGGGCCAGTTGGTTCGTTTTTCTACTTAAAACAGTGCACAGGGACAGGTCAAAGTTGAGAAACACACAGACACAGCACTGACTGACAACTGAGGAATTTATTACTGCTTTGCTTGCAATAAATACAGAAAGTATCGTCTAAAAATACAAAGAAAGCCATTGAATCGTCATTTTGTCACTTCTGTCGTCATTGCTTGTCCAGATAACCCATTTCTTTTTTCGTCAACATTAGTGATAGTGTGCTTACGCAGGTGGAACGATTCTTCTGAATGATGATCGCTTCGTATATCTCTCGCATGAGCTTTCGGGGGTATCTTCTCAGAATTTTGCAGCGCCGAAAGTGCGGAATGCATTCACAGTCCGACACGTGTCCCGCTAGCTTGCTGCCATATCCTTTTTCGATGTTGCCGACGTGTTCCATGAGACGTATGCTGACGCAGCGTCCTGACTGCCCAACATATGACACCCCGCATGACAAGGGGATCTTATGGACTACATCACTGTCGTATTCGGTGAATTGGTCTTTGCGCTTTGTTTTCCAACGTGCTGTTTTTTCAGCGCTTGGTTGACCATTTTGCACAACTTGCAAAACTTCCTTGTTATCCACAAGCTTCCAAACCAGGAGCAGCACAAGGACGTTGTCGACGCCATCTTCAAGATCTGTGAAAGTCTTCCTTACCTTGAACTGACCAAAGAATTACCAACGGGGGATCAGCTTCAGTTCCTTTATCTACGACTATTCATCGAAGAAGCCCATCTGTGCTGGTGTTATGCGCCGCGGTCAAAAAAATGCCTGCTACCATATTCATCGGCGCACTCGAAACTGCTAAAAAGAGCTGTGGACACAGGCGCATTGAGGAGTGCCGTGAATAGATCCTGCATTCACCGTCAGCAGCCAAGCGTCCAAACACAGCTGACACGGTTACGTGAAGCTGGTTTCGCGGACGACCTCCTCTGCAGCCTTGGCTTCAAGTCACTGAAAGAGTTCCGGCGGCCGAACCCCAAGAAGCCCCAAAAAGTAGAGCGGAAGTTAGCCGTCATGCCATATGTCCACAGTGTCAGCCACGCACTAAAGAAAGTGGGGGGGGCGAGCTGGTGTGCACTTAGTTTTCAATGCGCCCAGCAAATTATCCAAGTTGTGCAAAATGGTCAACCAAGGCGCTGAAAAAACAGCATGTTGTAAAACAAAGCACAAAGACAAATTCACCGAATGCGACAGTGATGTAGTTTATAAGATCCCCTTGTCATGCGGGGCGTCATATGTTGGGCAGTCAGGACGTTGCGTCAACATACGTCTCATGGAACATGTCGGCAAAATCGAAAAAGGATATGGCAGCAAGCTAGCGGGACACGTGTCGGACTGTGAATGCATTCCACACTTTCGACGCTGCAAGATTCTGAGAAGATACCCCCGAAAGATATACGAAGCGTTCCTCATTCAGAAGAATCGTTCCACCTGCGTAAACACACCATCACTAACGTTGACGAAAAAAGAAATGGGTTATCTGGGCAAGCAATGACGACAGAAGTGACACAATGACGATTCCATGGCTTTCTTAGTATTTTTAGACGATACTTCCTGTATTTATTGCAAGGAAAGCAGTAAATTCCTCAGTTGTCAGTCAGTGCTGTGTCTGTGTGTTTCTGGACTTTGTCCTGTCCCTGTGCACTGTTTTAAGTACTATCAGCAACGAATGAAACGCGAACAAGAAAACTGAGGTGGCAGCACCAAAGCACCAATGTATTAACTCCTCTATTGGAAATACAAGCACGGTCCAATAGCACTTCTAAAGAAGAGTCTTCGTGCCTTCGAAATTAAAAAAGCAGGAGCTAGTATTCAGCTTCCCCTGGCTAAGAGCTGCTTATTTTGCATTCCGTGGTTCAGTTGTCTTGTTCGCGTTTCATTTCTTGCTGATAGTACATAAACATTGTCTCTAGCTTGGTCGCCACCTGATGCCAAGAGTCCCCTTGTTCCTTATGAACTGCCAGAAACAACCGCTTATATGCGTTGATAGTAATCTTGAGTTATTTCAAAACTCTCTCTTTCAACTCCGCGTATGACATCACCGTTCCCTCGGATTCACTAGCCACAAATGCCCTCATTCGTTCGCTTAGAAATGGCAATAAAATAGCTCCATGAACTTCGCCTGGAACCCTCAGGCTCTCCATCCGTGTGTCTATGCATTTAAACCATGCGGGGACCATAGGATCATTTTCTGGTATAGGAGCCGGCACTGCTTTCAGCTCTTTTGCATACTCGCCCATTCTCAGGCCCAACCTCTATCCATGCTGCTGGTGCACTAGTGGCTCCAGTGGCATCTGCATGAGTTTTGATCCTCTCCAGTTCGACTGTGAGCTTCAACTTTTCATGTTCAAGAGTTCCTACGCGGTGCTCCTTCCCCACCAGCGCAGCTTGCATACCTTCAGACATATCCTCTATCGATGCCAAATTCGGTGCACTTCCTAGATAACCCCCCGCGGCAGCCATTTCTGTGTCATTCGTCATAGCTACTCCAAACATGCAACAACTACGCAGCCATGATGAATTTGGAAGAAGGAGAGACCTCCTACCTTGTCTCTAGTTGCTGTCTTCTTCCACGATGATCTCGTCGCCCTGAGTGACGGCAACGATCTCCTCGATGCCGATGAGTTGAGCCCCGGCTCTCACAGCAGCTCGCTGACTTGAACCTCCCTGATGATGTCGCCTTGCAGCTTGAACTTTCGCGATGCGACAGCCCGGTTCATTCAGCAGCTTGCAGACGTCTGCCTCGTTTGACTCGCCGGTCGCCGGGTTCTTGTCTTGAACATCAAGGTAAACGCCTGGTTCCTTCCGCAGCTCACCGACTTGGCACCTCTACGACACCTCGGTCGCCTGGCTTTTTCAGCTCCTCGCTGACTTGAGCCTCCTAGGTCCCGTTGACCTCGGCCAGCAGCCTCCGAAGCTTCCAACGTCACTCAATGACGCTGACCCACGTTTCATCCTTTAGGACGTACCGCTCTGCAACTTGCCCACTGACTTGATCTTCCGCCCCTCCGTCAGATACCTCGAGCAGAAAGACGTTGCAAATAATATCCGGACTGCGCCAAGTGTGGTTCCATCTGGATCTTGTAGAGGGAAGTTGGGTTGATGAAGATTGTTGAAGGATGCTTGAAGTCTTGCGGATTCGATATTGCTCTATGACATTGCTGGAGGACACTTGTGGAGAGGTTAGCTTTTAATAACAATTAAACACGCAAAGGAAGGTACAAGCCAGTAACAAACATATTTACACTTCACTGCCTCGTAGTTCTACGTGACTAAATCAGCCCTCGGTCTGCCGAAGCAGCTGGTTTTAAACCCTATGTCCCCGCCCTCGGTGGGGAGAATAACCAATCAGTTAACTGCACAAACATCCACCCAATAGATTATTGGGGAAAGGAAAACATCACCAATCAACAATTCGGAAAAGACAACTCAACCAATCAATGATTGGGGAAAGAAGGAAACTCATCTCAACAAACACTGTACTAATATGCACACTTTCTATCACCACAATTTCGGAGAATTATGCTTTCCACCTGCGAGCTTCCCGAACATTCTCACTTTCTCATGTTGAAGATTATTCCAACGTCCGGTTCACCCAAGTTCGGGGAAAGTCACCTCAAGACTCATCTGTTCACTATCGTCACTTACTGTCTTCATGCCCGCAGCCAGCGTGGCAATATCCTGTTGACTGTGCTTCGGGCTGTCAACGCACGCCGCTGTAGACATGGTACAAAAGCCGCGCAATGTGACGCGGATACGCCTCGCCGCAAGCACGTGCACAACAGGATGCGACCTGACGTATCCTTTCCTGGAGGGAGTTTGAACTTTCCCGGAATCCTCCGCTATCTGGCACCCCCTTATCCCGCTGGATAGCGAGTGTGACTCACCCCTTTCTCTGCAGTTGTGCATAGGGCAAAAGAGAACGCAATGAGCATTCCTCTCTCGTGAACCCGGAGGCGGCAAACAATGTACAGCACAAGCGAACTTCACTGGAGTACAAAACACAGTCGTCACCATAAAGTTAAATTTTAATGAGAATACGATTCAGCGCGTTATTTCTAAACAAAATGAATAGAAAGGCCCATGTTTGAGCCATGGCTAACGCGAGAGTACTGAACTCTTCCTGAATGATGATCATTAAACGCAACAAACCATTTTGGATCCTGGAGGTGGGCGCTTAGCCAGATAATTAGCCGTAGATTTTTTATTGCCCTGCTCGATTTCTGACGCAGTTATTGTGTAAGGTACCTTGGCGAAAGCCTTCGAAAATTTCATATATAGAGCGTCTATTTCTTTCCCCTCGTTTACTGCTTTGGCAAAGTCATGCACTTTTAAAACTAGTTGGGTACATGTAGAGTAGCCAACTGGTGCAAGCAGAGTAGTGTCGATAAGATGAATATTTATGTATCTTTTCTCAGACGGCGTCTGCAGTGGTGAGTTGCACAGCAAACCGGTCAAGCTTTTTAATTGAAAAAGTCAACCAATCTGTGAAAAATAAATTGAAATATCTTAGCGTTTTATTTCGATTAACGGGTTTTATATTCGCGCAGAAAATTTTTTTTGTGTTCAGCTAATATGACAACGGTGGAATTGGAAGGTCTTTATATTACTTCAAAAATATCGTTTTCCATGGGATTTCCATGCCATGCTGTGCAAAAATACACTCGCCATTATGTAGATCAGGGATTGGAAAAATCCGCCGGCATGATTAAAACACTGTTCTGACATTTTCAACTGTACCGTCACAATCTTTTCGATATGAACTCTAACCAATGGAAACGAACTCGCTCTTTAATACTGTACGAGGGGGTACCCAAAAGAATCCGGACTAATTTTTTTGGTCGGCAAAGCTTCTGTGGTACCGCGTTTTGCCACTAGGAGCGCAGAGAACGAACATTCTATAGTCAGTAAGCCGAGTGCCGTCGCTGAAGGAGGGCAGACTAGTTTAGGCCGGGTTTTAGAGTGACGACTGTTTTGTGTGAGTGTCGTTTTTGCAATGGCTGATTTTCGTGAACAGCGTGCGCCGGTGACATTCTGATTTTTGCTCGGAAAAAGTGGAACGGAAACTCTTAAAATAATAAGAATGACGCACAAGGACGATATGGGGACAACTCAAGTGTTCCTAAATCAAATCCTGGATCAAAGCAAAAATCATGCCAATAGAAAACTTCAAATTCACCTCGCCTCAAGAAAGCTCGTCAGGTGAGGCGAAACCTCAAAACAATGCTGATTTGTTTTTCGACGTGAGAGGAGTCGTCCATTCAGAATTTGTTCCGCAGGATCAGACAGTTAACCTGGCTTTCTACTTGGATGTTTTGAAGAGATTGGGCAACAGTGTGCAGTGGAAGCGGCCAGATTTGTGGCAGTCGGGTGACAGGTTTTTCCATCATGGCAATGCCCCTGCTCACACAGCCCGGTCTGCCCGACAATTTTGGACCATAAATGGCATGACCCCTGGTCCTCAACCCTCATACTCACCATCCGACCTTGCCCCGTGCTACTTTCTTTGTTTCCTAGAATGAAAATACAGATGAATGAAAAGCGTTTCGCTGATGTTGCTGAGGTGAAGAAAAAAACGACGGAGGCACTTTCAAGCATCACAAAAGATGAATTTAAACAATGTTGTGAAAAATGGAATGAAGGATTCGACAAGCGTATCATTGCAAGTGGAGAATACTTTGAAGGAGAATGAAGGTATGTGCTTAAAATGTGAACAAATAACTTCAAACAAATATAAGTTCGGTTTCTTTTGGGTACCCCCTCGTATCTTTGATCCTAGTATCTGTTAAGAGCCCTAGAAGGAGAAGAGCCACAAATTCAGTTTTCTTCTTTAAGACGTTCCTGTTATTAACATTTATCGTTTTCTGGGTCTAAGGTCTACTACTCCATAGTCAGATTGATTTCCTTTTAACCCTTTCGGCCCTAGCGGTGTCAGTTCACCCCACAACACAAATATTCCGCTCACAACACAGTAACAGAAGAAAATACTATTCATTTTTAATACAATAGTTCCTCAGGGATCCCTGTTGCTATCGGCATCCCTGTTCATGCACTTCCATTGAGCTTTGCGGTCTAAGGAAGAAGAAGTATCAGCATCGGAGGCATGGAGTGCAGAAGTCGAGGTGTAGTAAATTTGTGGATTTTTATCTCACTAACCATTCGTTCTTCTGCGCTAATATTTTTATATGTTGTGTGAAACGCCTAACCAAGCTCACATCCCAGTCATAAATATTATTGAATACGCAAGCACTGCGTTTGCTCACATTTTTGACATGTGCGATTTTGACACCATCAGGGCTCAACGGTTGTCAGCAGTGGCCATTGAGTGAAGATACGTGATCTTTGTAGAAGGGAATCTGCTAGTATTTTAGCAGATGCACCTATACAAATGGACTTTTTGAACTGTTGACATGAATTTTCATCACAGAAAATGAACAAAATCTTAAAATTCGCTTTTCGATTGATTGGAAAATGGAATTTTTAGCTATTATACAATGCGAATATTCGGATCGAGCCTGGAAATTAGCATGCGGATGTCGGCGAACAGCAACCGGACAAAAGAAATAGCGAGAACAAATGCACGTGTGACCTTGCGCTTTTATTCCTTTTTTTACCGCTCTCCTCCTCCTGTGAGCATTGACTCTGAGCTGCAAGAAGCGACCGGGGTGTTTACACTGCAACTCGCGCACCGCCGCTCGTGCAGGACGTGTGGCGCGCCCTCGACACTCGGAAAAATGCAGCGTTTTTGGCTATGTTTCCTTGAGAAAGCATATTTGGTGTACTGATAAACACCTTCTGCTTTCTCCCCGGCCGAGAGATATCCCCAACTCATAAGCCTATGGATTAGGGAATTTCTTGTCACCTGTACAGAACCGCATTCTGTACAGAACCGCATTCTGCACAGAACCGCATTCGCTCAAGACACAGACACGAGGAGATTATCTTCCACTTTATGGATTCTTCTATAGCAAACAGCTGGTTTGAAAGCAAGCGCAAGCGAGATGCATTGTGCCGCGCGCAAGCTTAGAACTTAGATTTGCCAACCTTCGCGTTGGGCGTTACGGAAGTGCTTCGTGCAGCTCGATAGAGGAGGGCGTTACAGATTCGAGGAAGCCTTTATCTTGTCCACCGTCGCCTTCTAGGAAGGCTACGCAAGTTTTGAACACGTGTGCTGTTGACGTGACGTACACAAGATGGAACACAAGCCTGTCAGCAACAAGAACGAGAAGGTATGACACAAATCGAAAAGTAAACAGGAGCGAGCGGAAGCTACAAGATCCATCTATCCCTTACAAAGTAAAAAAAGGCTTCTTTAGAGGTCTCCACACTGCAAAAGAAGAAATTTTTTCCTTCCTTTCTTTTTTGTCGGTTGCGGCTACCAAAACACTCCCACTCGCATTTTCCACCCATTGAGCCCTGATGTCCGATTTTGACCCCATACCTGTAAATAATTAATACTCGCACCACAAGCTTCAAATTTTTACTGCGTGGTTATGAGTCCTCAGGTATTGTAAAAACATGGAGCAAAAAATTCTACGACCGAAATAAAAATCCAGGGCCGAAAGGGTTAAGCCTGAAGCGAGAACCTTCAGTTCCCTCTCAGACAAACAGGACGCTATCAGCCCTTAGTCTATCGCAGATTAGCTCTGCCTCGGTGCCCCCTTCTCTTTCTTCTCTAGAGAGTTTCCACCATTTTTTTCACATTGGCCGCCCTCGTTTATAAAACTCTTCAGCTGCTGATCTGTTAGTGTTTTTGAACATATGAAATGATCGTAAATTCGACACTATTTCACGCAGTCGGCGGCTTTTTGAATTATTGATCACACATTGCTTTTTGTCTTTTTTACCAGCCTATGGTATGTTTTGACGTTAATCCCACTATTTCCTTTAAACTCCTGTCAGTTATTTTCTTCTCCCGTTTCTCGCTAGCCTCCACCCTTTAGGCTCATCAATACCGAGAAGAATCAAGTTAATCCTCCAGACTCCGTTTTCTTAATTCCCTATCTTGTTCTAAAATGAACTGAGCTTCCTCTACCAAGTTAATCTCTCAATTTAATCCTCCAGACTTCGTTATCATAATTCCCTATCTGGTTCTAAAATGAACTGAGCTTCCTCTGTAGTTTCGATATTCAGCATTCAGTGTCTTTACCTTGGTGCCTAAGACATTAAGGCTCAATAACTACCTTCAGTTCCATCAATTCGGAGAGATAAACTGGAAATGTTGTTTTATTTATTCTTTTGAGACATCGGCAGGGCCTCCATTGTCGAATTAATCTTCCTCTTGCCTTCTAGTATTACCGACAGCATTTGCCTTTCAGACAGGCCAGGATTTGCTTCAATATCGCTACAAGATAAAATAAAACATCATTAAATATTGCTATCACACAAGAAAGAAAGCGCCGAGCACACAGTGGGCAGGGCACTAGCTCAGCACGTTCCTCGTGTGTACCTGCCATGCCCACCCTCGAAGAACGGCTGCGGCGGTAGTCTTTAGCCCCTAGATTTGCCATGTGACACAACGACCTGTATGTAGAGAGATATTTGGTGGCTGATGGCCAAGTCCGATCTGAGGTCGACGTCCTTGACTACGGTCTACACGTGTCGATTGGTGCCGTTCATGCGGCTCCAGCACAGATCCTAGAAACGCCTCAATCGCAAAGCAGAAAGGAATGATCTGCCTATATCATTTAAAGTGCCCAGGAATGTTAAAACGATAGCAGTGCCCGGAGGTCTACTCAAATGCATCATGGAGCAAGACAAGTAGAGCAGTGTGTCTACGCGAACAAATGATAAACAATTACACGAAATTAATGAAATCTCATAAAAGGAGGCGTCAATAGCAGTTTGATTTACCCTCAGTGATTAATTAGATGCTTATACTCTGTGCCACCGAGGCTTCACGCAAGTGACCGAATTTGTCTAGAGGGTGCAGGTGGGGGAAGTGGGTAGTGTGTTGCGATTCTGGACGATGAAATTGAAGATGGTCGAGAGTTAGGGCGTAGCCAGGGGGGGGGGGGGGGGGGGGGTGTTCCAGGAGT
Source organism: Amblyomma mixtum (assembly GCF_055824585.1). Lineage (NCBI taxonomy): Eukaryota > Metazoa > Arthropoda > Arachnida > Ixodida > Ixodidae > Amblyomma > Amblyomma mixtum. The sequence continues at coordinate 227,400,491 of NC_143014.1, read as the reverse complement.
TTCGGCGGGAAGGCACCCCCCCCCCCCCCGAAATTTTTTGAGCCCTTTATTCCCCTCCACCGTTTGTTCAGCCTTTTTATCGCCCATTGGTTTTGCATCGAAGTTGTTGCAGGAACGACTTACTCTTCTTCACCATCTCACGATGTATGACGCCCTTTTAACTGTGGGCACAGTTCACCTAAATAAAGGTACCGTTTCACGTCAGCCTACTTTTTCATCCCTCCTCAAGTGATCATAAAATATCGCGAAAATAAAGTGCTCTTTGTTAAGCGCCTCTACGGCCGGGCGGCGCAGGTTCGCATGCATTGAATAGAAGTTTTGACAAATGTCATTCGTTTGTAGTAGCTGACTTTGCTGTAGAGCAGACAATTTGTGTTGTTGTACAGTATGTTGCCGGGATTTTTTGTACCAGTTTCTTCTTTCTTTTTGGATAATGAATGCTCTTTACGAATTAAGCCCTCAGAGTCCTGTGTTCACTCGTATACTTATCTAGATAACGAAGTGAAAAAATCCACTAACCATTCGGCTTTATTAAAGCAGAAAAATGATTAAGGTATCGTTTTAGCGCAGGCTCTCTTTTTATTTTTTTTGCGGTCATCTATAACACTGTCTGAAAAATATTTTTGGCTACTTCACTGTCGAGAGTGGCTGTGGGTGCTTGGGCAACTCCCCACCTTGGGGTTCCAGTGGGGAGGTGGGCAGTGCTTGTGAACGGCGCCTGACTTCTTCGGTGTGTCTGGGTTCGATTTCACTGGAACTTCTTTTTTCCCCTGCTCAGTAGGCGTCTGGTCGGTACAGATCTTTCGGACGGTTACGATTCTGGAGGGCATAGTTGAATTAGTGGGCGGTGGATGCAGCCTCTGGAGGGTGAAGGTAGTTGAGGATGTGGTGGATAGCTGGATCGAGGTTGAGCAGTCGCCTATCTGGAGATGAGCAATGTGCGAATTTAACGCCGTCCAGTTAGATAACTAGACAAAATACATGATCACAGGGGAATATAAGGAAATAAAGTTGTGAATTCATGGCACGACATGAACGCAATGAACATAATTTTCGAAGGACTGATGACGAAATTAATATTGCGACATCATTCCTCTACTTTACTTACTAAGGCGTTTAGTTTCTATGTCAGGTCTTTTATGGGCTTACCGCACAATGAAATATTCCTGTCGTCAGCACTTAAACTACAATGGGATAGACTAAGATAAGCTAGAAAGTTATTGATGTGACTAATGAAATGTAACGAATCTAAACTAGAACCCTGAAGAGGCCGTTGATTAATGGTTCAACTTCAGGACAAACACTAGCAAGATCAAGCTTCTGTTATCACTTGAAATGGTAAGATTTCAGAAATGTTAATGCTGACACACGTATTCCACATGCCTCTAATTTAAGAAAGAGGCTGCTCTCATTACTACTGTCGAACGCCTTTATTAACTGGAAAATACAGATCCCTCCATATTATCCACTACAGAAGAGTACTTGGTATGGTCAGTGAGAAAATTAAGAGCCCGGTCACTAGATGATCTCGGGCGGAATCCAGATTGGAAGGAGCTTATTTGAATTTACCGAAATAATTACTTAGACATTTGACAAATAAATGTTCAATATTTTACTTATGTAAAAAAGAACTGAAAGTGTTCTTCTTTCTCGCCTTTCTTCAAAACAGAAATGATCTTAGTGAGCATCAGAAACTTAGGAAAATTTTCGGTTCTGAAAACGTTATTCATCACATGACTTAGACCGCCATGGACCAAATGATCAATAAGTTTAAAATCCTCCGAAGTAATATCATCTACACCCGGACTGGTAGGCTTGAGCTTTATGATTGTTGAGGACACTTTCTCGGCAGTTGCAGAGAAGGGGTAAAATGAATGCAAACGATGTAAACTTACGTGAAATGCGACAGCTAAGAAATTGGAAGTGTTCCCGAAAAACTTGCTAAAATCGTTAGCAACAGAGATTGAGAAATTATATATTGTACCAAGTTATATCATTGCTGAAGCAAGAGGATTGTAGGAAGGTATGTTCAAAAAAGCACTAGGAAGTCTCCACTTTCTCATGTCCAACTTTCTCAGGAAAAAATTTTGAAAGTTAGGAACAATCAAGATACTGATATGGAAATATTGAAGGTAAGGGTCCATTCTTCTGAGATGCAGTAAAATCTTTCTTTTAAAATGTTTCCATCGACCTTATCGAACAGTTAAGACTGCAATCGAAAACCAACGGGGAACGGTTTTCACGACAGCTAAACTGTTAACAGAAAAAAAATGAAAGGCTCCTATCGGGTGATCTGGGAATACACTGATTGTGACCGTGAAATTTTACATTATATGCAGAAATTGCGCTTATAAATGCTTTGATTACACAATATAAAACTGAGCAGGGGACAAGACACAGAAGAGAAACAGTGCGATGTCAGTGCATGTTAAAGAACCCCAGGTGGTCGAAATTTCCGGAGCCCTCCACTACAGCGTCTCTCATAGCTTTAGTCGCTTTGGGACGTTAAACCTCATAAACCAACCAACCAGAAACAGACAGGATGAGCTCAGACTAACAACTGATTTAATAGAGTGAAACCCCTTTCCATCCAAAGGTAAATACATGGGCGGCAAACTCTCAAAACACCACACCCAACGAAATCATCTTCTCAAACCAAGAAAGTGAAGCTTTTTCTTATACAGGTGTATAGATGCCTCACTAAGACACTTATAAGGCCCATAACTCACAATGGGGAAGGCTTCAATGATTTCACATGCCTTTTTGCCCCTTGCACGTCCTACAATTTTTGTATACATGAAAACTGGCGCACATTTTTCTTCTTTTCCACAAGACTGTTCGTGTCTCGGCAGGAGCTGTCCACAATGCGAAGTCAGAGTGTCTGTGCTCTTAAAAACGCTTATTAATGCAATGTCCCGTCTGCCCTACATATACGTAACTGCAGCTGAGTGGAATCTCATAAACAACCTCGATTCTGCAGGGCCCGTACTTGGTTCTGTGCTTGATTCCACATCCTGCTTTCTTCTGACTACTTTTGTTTTTGTTCGTGAAAAGGCAGAGAAGAAACAGATTGAATGGCGCGGAAAAGAAAACGTTCGCATCAAATTTTCTTTCACGTCTTTGGGCTTTGCGATATCTTGTGCACAAGCGGAAGAACTTCGAACTTCCGCCGCTCGCTTTCAGCAACGTCTTGTATCTTCGAATTGGACAGTAAGGTCTTCAACAATGATTCCACAACAGCCACGAGAAAAGCTGCAGGACACCCAGCAGAGTGAAGCCGATCAACTTGACCGGTAAAACTGAACTGCAGCATGTGCTGACAACACTTAACAAGTGAGGATCTGATATATGAAGATGCAATTCCGAGCTTGACTAGCTTGGAGTGACGAGAATCGCACGGTAAAAGAACCTTCTTTGATCTTGCGGTGTAGGCCCAACACGGGTGGCCACCTTCATTAAAAAAAATATTAAGTCTGAAAACTTTTAAGCGAACTTTTCAGAGAATTTGAGGGTAAATTCAAATTTGTGGCAGTGGAGTTAATAGAGGCTAGCACTTCATTAGCTACTATTTCTAAGCTATCGTCAGGATTAATATTTTAAAAGCGATAAGAAATCGTCCACGTATCTAATTACTTATGTGATCCAGCCGTCAGTAAGGCCGCGCCATAGCAAGCTGTCGACTTGCGCTGAAAAAATCTCAGTAAGAAAGGGAGCCACAGTCAAACCTATAGAAAAACCTCCTTGCAGCCGATAGAAGTTATCCTGAAAGTTATTAATAACCGTCTTCAAGAGCACACAAACGCTTTGACTTCGAATTGTGGACAGCACCTTACAAAGCACTGCCAGTCTTGAGAGAAAAAAAGAAAAAAAAAGAAAAATGTACGCCATTTTTCACGCATACAAAGACTACAGGCTGTGCAAAGGACAAAAAAGCACGTGAAATCATTGAACGTTTGCACATTGTAAGTTATGGGCCTGATAAGTGTGTTAGCGAGGCATCGGTACGCCTGCACAAAAAAGAGCTTCACTTTCTTGGTATGATAAGATGACTTCGTTGTGTATGGTGCTTAGAGGGTTTGTCGCGCATCCGTTCTTATTCTGAAGGAAAGGGGTTTACCTCCAATAAATCTCAGTGGCTATGGTGCTCGGCTGCTGGCCCGAAAGACGCGGGTTCGCTCCCGTCCGCGGCGGTTGAATTTCTTTGGAGGAGAAATTCGAGGCCCGTGTACTGTGCGATGTCAGTGCACGTTAAAGAACCCCAGGTGGTCGAAATTTCCGGAGTCCTCCACTACGGCGTCTCTCATAGCCTCAGTCGCTGTGGGACGTTAAACCCCATAAACTAAACTAAACTAACCTCCAATAAATCAGTTGTTAGTCTGAGCTCGCCCGGTTTGCTCCTCTCCTGTGTCTTGAGCCCTGCTGTTTTATTTTTGGTAATCATGTCATACCAACTAGCCCTCTTCCCTCACTCAAGGAATCAATGAATAGTTTCGTCCTCGGAAATGCATTTGTCCAGAATTGTTGAGTATGTTTCAGCATCATTTCTTAAGCAAATGTATATTCCTAATACCGTGTTTTGGCCTTTTTCATTAGCAGCCTTAATAAATTAAAAGCTTTTTTTACTCTGCGACGCTAAAACGGAATTAAATGGCGGTCATTTACGTTTTTTGCTGCAGTTTTATTTTTACGCATGCATTGTGATAAGCAATTTGTTATACAAGAGATTTCGGGGAAACTTGAAACTCTTTTTTGCAGTTTACACTAGCAGGGCCACCTGTTTTAGCATTATGATACAGAGTGCAGAACATCTTTATCCTTCCTCGTCATCTGAAAGCGAGTAAGTTGCAAACCTGTTAGTTCAGCTGATTCACCCAATGAATTTAGTTTTATCATAAACAGTCGTGAAATGGCACGAATCAACAGGGAATGCGTATGAACTCAATAAAAGAAATAATGGAAGATTATGAATAATTTCTGTCAACAACACCAGACGCAGGCGGCAGGATGAGATCAGAAAAACCGTGTTGTAAAAGTTTACCTCTTCCAAATGAGGGCAGCCCTGTTTTGAAAGTAACGAGTGAACTAAACCGCATGCGCTGAAGAAAAAAGATTTGAATGGGTGGAGGATTTGCTGATACCAGTAAGCAAAGTAATATTAATGCCACATACAATTACATTGTATTTTCGGAAGATAATTGCACGATGGCATCGACGATGATAAAAAAATGTGGAACAGATGAAGAGGGAGACGTGCTATTGCATCCAAGTATGAGTCCCTTAGGTGCGCCAGTAAGAAATGATACATCACATTCAATTCATACGTGGTCAACGCGGTGAATGAGTGGTTAAGGCACTCGGCTGCTGACATGAAAGACGCGGGTTGGATCCCGGCCCCGGCGGTAGAATTTTAATTCATCTGGCTGCCATTCTTTAGATATCCAACGATCTCTCCAGGACACAGAAGCAAAGCTGAAGAGCACGACACGATAGTCAGGAACACTTTCTGGTGGAAACGCAGCAGAAGCTTCGAGCGCGAGCTATCATATTACACGTCTTCGCCGTTACCCTCCTCACCGCTTGAGGAAGGTGGGCTTTTCAGGGGCGTCGCCTCGCGCTCGTAGCTTGTAATGAACTGCTACTCCAAGTTGTCCGGGAGCATAGCATCGTCATCGTCCGTGAACCTGGGTGTGTGGTACGTTCGTTCTGCGCTTGCACATTGTCTCTGACCGATACACAAGTGTGGAGACAACCAACTACGATACGTCGCTGAATTTGGGCTACCTTTCTTTAAATTAATCTTGTGTTTCGACATACTCTCACGTAAGAGACAGACTATTTTTTTTCTCAAAGCTTTTCGCTTTATGGGATTAGGCCGAAAAATATTGTTGTGCAAACGGTCTGCTACCGGTACTTGTGAAAAATGTACAACTGCATTCAAATTGATCTTAACAGTAAGCCCTATCCTCCCCGCTCGACTCACAAATCTCCTGCTACCTACGCCCTTTTGCAAGAGCGTAGGCTTCGCTGTACGCCTTCACTAGGCGCACTTTTTTGCTGTAGAAGATTCATTGGGTATATAGACAACTGCGAAGGCCAATAAGGCGATTCATAAAAATGCTTGCTTATGCACTGTTGTTGAACTGGAAGACGCAAAAAGAAGAAAACAGGACGGCAAAAGACAGGAAAGCTCTTTCTTGAAACTAGAAGTTTGCGAGGAATGTGTATATGGCGGCCAATCTCCCGCCTAGCTACATTAGCTTTGTGTACGTCAACCAAATTTCACCTGCTCGCCAAAGAGGATACTGCCCAGGTGGGCTAAACCAAGAAGGATGCCAGCACTATCTGTTCTTTGAAAACATAGCGAAAAAGTAAACAGACGACAGAGAACTGGACGGGACGGGCGTTACCCAGTCCAGTAGCGCCCGTCCCGTCCAGTTCTCTGTCGCCCGTGTCGGTTTTGCGCTTTGTTTTCAAAAAACTCTTACCAAATGGCCCAAACCAAGGTACTGTTGCACTACCTGTGTCCGTACGATGGAGGTGGGCTTAAGAGAGAGCCAGTATAAAATGAACGCTGGGGGCTACAGGTACCCTCTCGCATATGCACCGAAGGTCACTGTTGTGCTTGTCAAATGCTCTTCCAGTCGGACATAGCCACTCTGGCGGATGGCAAGGGCTGTGGGGTTTCTCTTCTTTTTTCTTCTTTTCCAATGAGGTTTAAAGCCGAAAAAAAAACAATTGGTGGAAGCACTTACTCTAGGGAAGAGAGACAGCTCAGAGGGGTGGGCAAAAAATTTATTGAAATGCGTACATATTCTGATCGTGAAGTTATAGAGCGGAATACTCCACATCGAAATATGGACTAAGGTATTCCGCCTTCTCCTATGCGCTGGGAGCGTCGGAAAAAGAAATGATTTTATCCCGCAGAGGAACCCTGATCATAGCACTTAATTTAAACAGCACAGCCACAAAACATTCCACTCTCACGTATTACCCACAGGTAAACGGCTTTGGAATCTTCAGAGGAATTTCTTCTGTAGATCTTGATTTTTTTCGCCACTGCCGCCCCTCCTTGTTCCATTTGTTCAGAGATAAGACGGAAATACTTACTTCATCTCCCGAATATCAGCCTCTTCTGCGTCCTTGGTGTAGCAAAGACTGGCGCTCGCGCAGACTGGAGGTCTCTTTGACGCGTTTGCGATGCAGAGTACCTCTGCTAAATTTATACCTTCATAGATCTGGTCTGGCGTTTTCCCCACTGTGCCCATTTTGTGCCGAGCCTGAGACAGCGGATCACTACTTGCTGTTCTGCCGCCGCTTCTCTTCTTTGAGGAGGCGCCTATTAGAAATTCCGTTTCACCAGCTGGGTCTGCCTGTGTCCACTGCGGTTGTTCTTTACTTTCGCGCTTCATCGCTTGGACGAAGCAACAGGAGTGTGCGCTGTGCTGTTCAAAATTTTCTTCTAGGAGCGCAGCGACTCCCATCCTAACTTTATTTTATTTTTATTTTTATATTTTTTTCTGTTTATTTTTATTTTTCTGATTTCCAAAAATTTATTTCATTATTTTTTTCTCTCTTTCAGTCAGTGCAAAATTGAACCATTACAGGCATGGAATTCGAATTCGCACAAAAAGCCATCGTCCCGTCTTCGATCTCCTAGCTAACAGTTCCCCAGTCGTTGGGTCGTCCAATCTGTCAGCCGAAACCCTATTACTACTCCCTTTCCTCTATAAATACTCCTCTTTCCAGCATTTCACCGCCTGTGTCTCGGCCAGTCTCGCAGAGTGGGTATGTGCCATTTTATTTGAGGCCAACCAACCAACAGCACGCGCATTGCTGCAGGAAGCTCGCGTAGCTCCTTCCGTGAACCCGTCCCTGTTCTACGGCCGGCTGGAGCTCGACTTCGACTCCCTTCGGGACTTCGGCCAGAACTCTTGCGGGAGCTTATCATGGAGAGAGAGGTAAAGATCCTGGACACCTGCAGGGTTTTTGTGTTCGTGGTCAGAAGCCCGCACAAGGTATGAACTGTTTACTCATCGACTCCGCCAAACAGACGCTGTGTGATGCTGTGGCCATTGTAAGAGCTCAATGTTATTTACTCGTCCTTTTGGTCAGGACGTGCAAGGACCACCGCCACTGGCGATGCTTCGCACCCGGAACGCGCGCACGGAGGCCTTGAACTGCAACACGGCTTGCATCGCCGACTTGCGTTCTTCGTTCGCGTTCCTCGTCATTCGCGCCCGCCTCGCCAAGGAGACCAAGGGTACGCACGCCTTGCCATAAAATGGTTCTTTGTTTAAAAATGGCCTCAACGTAAACAGTGTAGTTATTGATATGCCTAGAAGATATTAGGGATCCTAACACGCTGATTTTATCCTTGCCAGAGATATTGAAGGAACATTCGACAGTATAACCTTGCATAAGGCCGGATGCTCTCCCTGAGAGGGAATATAGATATGCTAAATTTTGCTGCAAGCAAAATTGTTTGCAGATTTCCGTTCACACCTGTGACTTCAAGAATAATGAAAGCAGTAGCTACTGACTCAAAATTGTCGTGGACATTTCAAACAGTCACATTTCCTGCTTAGGCCCGTAGCACACGTCTTAGCAGAGCGGCTGTGCAGGGTGACAGAATGTCACTGCTGTTGCGCGGAGTTTCCGCTGGTGGCAGCCATCGTTCCAATTTACCCGTTTTAAGACACCTTAATTGCAACAATATGAATCATATAACCTAAATTCTTTCATGCAGGTCGAATAATTCACGAAAGTTTTCTGATTTATTGCAGTAACCGACATCTCACGCGTATCAGAGCAATACAACATTCAATTTAACAAAACTTAAGCAAACTTAAATACTTTGGAGACACAACCCACGTTGACGCTTTCCCCAGATTAGAGGCATGGCCAATTTTATAATATGCGCGCTCTTCAACAAATTTTTTGATTTGATGGCTGTAGCATTTTTAACATGAAATTTTTGTGATAAAGCGTTTGATTTTTAACCACCTACTGCAATATGTAGAATATCGTCTCTGTAGGAACTGCGATCCCTCTTGAGCTCCTGTTTCTCTTCACCAAAGTGAGAATTAGCGTCCCACATGACTCCTAAGGCCGGAATACATGGAGCGTTTTTACCGCGGCGCGTCGTGGATTTTCGCCCGACAGCGCAGATTTGACGCCCGGCGCCGAGAACAACGCCCGCCGCCGCCGATCAGGACCGGCTTGATTTTGACGCGCGGCGTCCGGTGAGACCGGAAGCGGCGGCTGAAGTGAGCCAATGGCAGCGCAGAAAACCTGCTCTTTCGGTCCTCTGCCTGCCGCCGCCAACATGGCCGCCATGGCCGTCAAGCTGCGCCGTGTTTTTGGCACGGAAATATTATTGTCGTGAAAATAAACGCTTCATCAGACTTGAAATGTCGCTTTTTTTTGAAAAACACGGCCGAATCTTGGATCGGAATGCCTGCGCTCCCTCCCTGAAGCGAATGTGTCGAAGAAAACTGCAGCCGCTGGTGTCCGCGGCTGAGCGGGCGTCCAAAGGTACGCGACGGCATGCATTCGAGCACGCAAATCTTTATAGATACTTAAGCGCGCGTGCTTAAATTTGTACAATGGTGTCGAAGTGAAACTTTCCTGATTTTAACAGAATGGTCAGCGTCGCTGTTCTCACAGACCTCCTTGCACAGTGGTGTTTGCCACTTGTTGATCACATTTGCTTTCGCGTCGAGGGATACGCGGCGGCGCGCCGCCGCTTCAACTCTCCATGTATCTCCAGCCGGGCGTCGCGCCGCCGCGACGTTTTCTGCCGCGCGAATGTCGTCAAAAAAAACGCCGCATGTATCCCGGCATTTACTCGATTCAGGCGACCTTTAGCGCCAAAGGTTGCTTTTTATCCCGCGCGGAATTTACCCAGCGTTCATACGAAAGAAGCCATTAGCTCCGGCTCTTCGTAATATCGTATAGCGCTATAACGTTGATCTACTGCTAATGCATGCGCACCGCTGACGCCGGGGAAGGGGGTAAATCTAGAGTGCGCGAGACGTGAAACGGCGCCGAATTTAAACTGTTAGATTCTTCAATTGGGTCCGGCTACAGCAAAATTAATAAGTCATAAACAAACTGCCGTGATCACTCCAGCAAGAGCACTGATTTCAAGTTCACGCAGTAAAAGGTTCAGGGCGTATTTGACAACTTTTGTAACAAGTTTGTAAACTTCTCGCCAGTTTTGGGCACCCGCTACACCAGCGCAAGCGAATTTTCTCTCCGTGCAAAGAGACAGCATCAAGGCCTTTCTTTATGGTTTGTGCCTCGAAGTGGTGCCTGTCCTGATTATTCCTGTCCTTGCAGATTAACGCCAGCCTGTGATAGGAAATAATTCTATATCCGGAAGGGTTCATCACCAACAGCACAAAAAGCTTGTGCTGAGCATACCTTTGCGCAATGACAACGTTTGGAAGTTGAGCACACCACATTTGGGAAGTACCGGTCCGCTAATATGAACAGGAGGTTCGCAGAGCCTAATTACGTGCGTGCGTTCTCAACCACTACGAAGCCGAAAGGTTGCCTCGCCATTCAGCAAATCTCCGCCCGTGGCTTTGCACCTACTTCCGCAGAGGCCCGGTGACTTCGTGAGCTGCCGGTCCTCTACGCAGAGTTCGACCGCTTCAAGAAAGAACTGGCGCGAACTGCGGGCGTCGACGGCTGTGATGGCTTCCACGACCACCTCCTGGGCGAATCCTTTTCTCGCATTGACGTCCGGCCACTCGCAATGGCGGCCCATGATGGCGCTGAATGCCCGAAGCCGCCGCCAGAGAGCCCGGAAGCCGAGTGAGGGACTGTCATCAATAAAACCAAAGCGGCAGATAATTGGCCGCAGCGACGCGCCCGGCTTTCTCAAATTTTAGCTCCAGACAGAAATTAACCGAATGCAGACCCTTAAAATTTTTCCATTCATTGCATAAAATTGTTGTAAATGCGGGTAATTCTAAAGCGCTTAGGTGGACAATCGTTTTACCTTTTTCCTGAGCCTCTCTTCCATGTCCTTGGCCCCCTTATTAACGGGAGGTTTTATCTTCAACGCCTCATGAGAGCGGGTTTCCCTGCGTCAGTGGACACTACAGTTGCGGTTAGCCTTCTGAAACAAATTTAGACTATATATAAGAAAATGCTCCCAGGCCACTGATTCGATTTAATTAAAAGAATGGTATTGTTGCACCCCGTCCATTGACTCTCGCAAAATTTGAAAGGCACTGCACAAAATTTCGACGCACGTGGCCTTCACGGCCTCCGGTACACTGCCAAACCTTTCCGCCCTTTGAATTTGATGTAGGCTTAGTAGCACGGTGAAACCTTTTTGCAGTGCGAAGGAATCTTGTCGACTGAACAGTCACTGCGTTTTACGAGATCGTTTTAAGCTACGGATGCGCTAAGGCAGGGCAGTCGTTGCCTTAACGGACGGCTAAGAAAGCGCGCAGGTTAACTGTTCCATCTATGCCAGGCCTGTAAATGCACTGAAAACATGCGGTCGTTGCCTGCCGCTCAGGAACGCAATGGTTGTTGAACGCGCCAAATTGGCTGTATCAAGGGAGAATTTTTAGGTCGCGCTCATTCACTAGCCACCAGTGGACCCGTGCTTCAGTGTTAAGTCTGCTAATCTTCTCGAAAGGGCGCTTATGTCTTTGACGTCTTCGTAATTTGTTTGTTTGAAATTAGTTTCTCGAAGGCGAGGATTTATTAGAAATTTTTCGTCCTTCATTGGGCATGGGCGCATTAATTTTTTATGTTTTTTTTAAGTTCATCATTGTAGTGATACGCGTGTTCTCTCCTGTTATGACACAACACATCACTCTACAGAAGCGCGCTAGACAAGTACGTTGGCTTGCTAGACAGCGTCACTTCGAATAAATTTGCAGCCAGTTAGCGTTCGCCTTCTCCATTCCTCTTCATGTCCTGTCTTTGTGCGTTACGCCACGGTGTCAGCGCTATTACTACCGCCATTTCTGGACTGCAGATTGTTTCGCTTGGCTACTCGTATATTGTACACTCTCTTGCAGCGGAGCGAGACGTGCGCATAAGCGATGCCTTGATTTTCTGGCTTTTTTTTTATTCCGATCGCGTTGGCTACCGGCGACGCTGCAGAAGCGCTCTGTAGATCGCAGGTTTTCAGTCTCATGCCTTACTCCGAAATTCATTGAGATTAATAATCCTCCGTGTTTGTACTTATTGCTTCGTTACATGGTAAACGTGGCGCTTCTTATTAACCTCGTTGTTTTAATATTTGTATAAATTACTTTCACCATTCATTTCTTCGCTGCCATGGTAAGAATCTGATTTCGGGAGAAGCGCTGTCATGAAGAACACAAACGATCTATTCCTATACTGAAAAAGTGGCTGTGGCAGATGATTTCGCACAAAATGAAAAAATATCTCTCCTAAGAAAACATATGCAATATGGACCCCAAGAAAAGTACACGCAAAATCGCTCATTCTAGCATTGCTTTTCAGCATTACAGCTCGAAGTTGTAGGGATTATAGGGATTAAAAATAGGCTCAAAATGTAGATTGAACTCAAATTGTATGGATTAAAATTTAATTCTTAACCTGCGTTGCTGGTGGAACTATTGGTCTCATGAAAATAAGTGTCGGCGTGACATGTTTTGAAAGAAGTCGGCAATGATTTCTCGTAAGAAACGAAATGTATCACAATATAGACCGCAGAAAAAATCCCATGAAATATATCATCGTCATTTTATTGTGTAGAGCACATGAAATGGTAGTAGCCTGAGACGAGACGACCGAGCGGTAGGGGACTGTTTATTCTCTGTGTCAGTTGAGCTGCGGCGGGCCAGGGAGCGAGACGCGGATCGACGCTGCGAGGGTAAAAAGAACGTTATGTAGAAAAGAGCCCACCAACCACGAGCTCACGCGCTGCATTGTGTCTGTTGTCTTACAAAGAGTGCGCCAGAGGCATTGTTATCAAACACGCACGAGCTATTGCACCAAACAGCTTGCGCCGCTACAGTTGAAACTGGCTTTGTCTTTTATGGCCTTTCCAAAATGCAGGCCACTGTTAAACCTAAATGGTATGACTGAAAACCTAATTCTAGAACTTTGGCCATAGAGCCGGAGTTTATGGAGCGTTATAAAGACCTGGAAGTAGAGGGTTCATCAGTACGGGAAAGTGTTCGCTGTATAATCCGCAGTGTTACATAAGAGCAGCATTCATGGCGCAGAGAAAAGCCGTGTCCGGCGTTGCATTATAGTGTACACAACCTGCCACCTGTAAACCACCTCCCAACGGTCGGCAGGTAGCAAAGCTGAGAGAATGAAATCCCTCTCTGCATTTTGGGGCAGATGAGGAAGATGCCAGAAGGGTGCTGCGACTAGAAGAGCCCAAAGAATGGCTACGATGAAAGGAGGATATTTTTTTCGCGGCCGAATGAATGCGAAAACTTAGGCTGGTTGCCTCGAGAATATCGAGCGCGTGGTTAGTACGCTATGGGAGGGACAATCAGCCAACGCCACACAACTTTCGCTGATTAATGGGCTAAGCTGCAACCTTACCTGTACAAGCAAGATGACGTAGTGCTAACACATCGCCGGCACAGTGCCTCTGTACGCCCTTTTCTGTATGATTAGTGATCAATAAATATTTTCTCATCTCACAAGCCGCAGTTTGTCGGCCTTCGCCTCGTGTAGTCGGAACAGCATAACCGAGGGGTATATCGGGTGCTCACGCCGTCCCCTGCTGCTGGGGCGCTTATCCGGCTTTTGTTTCTGTGGGGGACAATTCCACCGTATAACTTCTCCGGCGACGGTACGTGCCACAGTGTGCGATAGAATGCGCCCACGTTCCGGACGCTGCTGTTCATGGTAGCCTGCTTGTACCGCCTCTCGCTTTTCGAGCAGACCACCTGAAGAATCCCATAGGTGATACCTCATCACGGATCTCACGATCTTCAAAGTCCTGCCTTGTAACACCTACTCTCGAGCTTTGTGCCATCACAGCTTTGTAAAGTAATTCATTCCCTACAACCCAGACAAATATTAACGTATTCCACTTTAAATCGTAGCGCAGGTGAACGCACACGCGCGTTGTTATCAATATGTGTCATTACCATATGTGTCATTAGCATAAAAGGCACACACTTACGCCGTTTACTAGTTGTCGAGGACTCGAAACCTTATCTTAAAGCTCACGCGCATTCCGTAGGGTTGTGTTAAACAGCTCATGCTTTAAAAGCTGTATGGTGCTCACCAGACAGCGGCGGATTGTCATTTAATGCACAAAAGACCATGCCGTTTGAGAACTCTAGACAAGTGTTCGGACGACTGAGCATGTTCGTAAATAGAAAATGGCACTGGGGTGCGATCTATGGAGCTGATTGAATGAGCTACTTAAAAAACCGGCACTTTGAACCGTTATAACACATTTTTTTTCAAAGTTTTCCATGTTACAAAACGCTGTGCCACACTCACCCCCTGTAGGTGTCCGGCCTTGTCAATCACCCCTTCAGCACTTCCCAGAAACCAGCGTTGGCGCGCCTTGTACTTGGAATGTAAGGATGGCTTCATAATCTTTAACATCCATTTCTTTCCGCTTGTTACTCTCTGCAACATCCTGAGTGAGTTGTACAAAGAAAATTTGCACGATGATAAGCCTCCTGATTCGGCAATTCTGCGAAAGTCGTTGGATTAAACCTCGATGATTATTTTGATGCTTCCACTCTGAGCCTGGTACCTAAGGGGTAGGGTAGGGACATGGCTGGTGGGTGGTGAATCCAGAGGGCAACTGGCTTTCACATTGCGTCTTTGAAATCGTCTTCCCCGTGAATTTTTCATCTCGCTGCTAAGAGTGTTTCTCGTGAGTGGCGGCTATCTGGAGGTTGAGTTGGTGGTTGGATGTTCTTCTGAGGGGTAGAGTTGGGTTGTTGAGTGGGTGAGCGGATGGGTGTTCCCTCTTAAGAATGAAGGTGGGCGGGGGTGAGGAGCTACATCAAGGGCGGGGGTGGGGAGGTAAATCGAGGGCGGCGGTGGATGGGTGGACAGCCCCTATGTATGGTGGTGTGGTCGGGAGGTCGCTCGTGGATGGTGCTTCTCGAGGATGGAGGTTTCTCTCTCCGATGGTGGAGCCCGACTAAAAGAAGAAGACATTCTGGCATTGTAACACTTTTAGTGCTTTCACACCTGAACTGCATAAACAGGACGAAACAAGAGGAAGGTAACGCAGCGCATGTGTTCACTTCCTTTCACTGCGGAAGCATCAGCAGTGGCGCTTTGCGAATTTTCCAAAGAAAGACTTCACCCTTAATCCTTCCATGAAACGCAGACGTATTTTCTTGTATTCTATGATATAGAAGAACGCTTAAGTTCATTTCGGTGAGAATACCAGCCACATGGACGTTATTATGTATATTATAGAGGCGGGAAAATCAACCTAACAAGCTTTCAAATGTGTATAATTGGCGTTCGATACAGCAGCCACATTTCCCATTAAGAAAATTTAAAAACTACCCTCACCTTCGATGTTAACGGTCTTCAATTCTGTATTCCAATCTTGCCTTTTCAAATCTAAAACAAAAAGTTGATTAGTTCCTTTTATTTAATTTTCCGTCTAACTATTGAATGACATCACCTACACAGGGCAAAACGCATGTCTAGAACAGCCGAACTGTCTGCTCCGCAGCTCCCAAAGCCGCTGCCACCAGGAAGGCAAAAATGACGATAAAATCCTACGAGTTTAAATACACATGCTTACATCCAAACCATTCTTACCCTAATGCTATCGCTAGGTATCGAGTGCTCAGCACGAAACACGCCTGGAACGTGTTCTAGACAAGCGTTTTGCCCTCTGTACATAATGTTCACCTTTCTGTGCAAACTACCTGCACAAGTCGCTCCGACGTACCCCTTCCAGTTTTCACACATAAATCTCTAAACGCCAAACTCACAGGCTAACGACGTGACTGCAATATCAAATATATTGTTAGCTCCATAGATCTTTTCGAGCCACAGCACTACTTCACGGGTTCAAACCCAAACCAGGTATCTTTTGACATCCCTGAACTCGAGGATGGTGAACAAATAAAATAAATTTTGCCGCAACTGGCTTTCGAAGACGCCTCGGCGCGGAGAGATCAGCATAGCTGGCCACTACACGAGAGCACTATGCTTGGCCGCAGCCGATAACGACTCGTGCTAAACTGCTACAAACTCTCGCGCTGTGCTTTGCACATTATCATCTTAATTGCCTTCTGTCTGCGGCGGGAACAGATCAGATCGGCTTAAGCTCACTCCGAGCAAAATCCGAGTCTGATATCGTCACCAGACGTGACGACGACCGAGCAAAGGAAAACCATGAGCCGAACAGGCTAAACGCATCCTTTCGAACGTCTACTTGGTCACTAAGTACTTTTAATTTTTGGCGTTGGACGCCACTGCATTCGCCGGTTCTTGAAGACCCCGCCTTTGAGCTCCAAAGGTACTGGACGGGCGCATTCACCTCCAAAGCCTACAGCGGAAAATGCGTAACTTTTGTGTCGTGTGCCTGATTCCATACACATTTGAACATAAGGACCTGATTCACCAAATCATTTGTGGTGCCCGTGTGACAGGGGCGTAAGTCAAAGCTGCGAGTGCTGAGAAGGTCACTGGATATCATAGGGGAAATTAGGCATGTCCTGTCTTTAATTGTGCGTTACGCCACGGTGTCAGCGCTATTACTACCGCCATTTCAGTGCTGCAGGTTGTTTTCGCTTGGCTTCTCGTGGATTCTGCACTCTCGAGCAGCCGACCGAGAGGTGCGTATTAGCGATGCCTTGATTTTCTACCTTTTTTTTTTATTCCGATCACGTTGGGAAAAACGCGACACAGCAGAAGCGCTCTGTAGATCGTAGGTTTTGAGTCTCATGTCTTACTACGAAATTCATTGAGATTAATAATCCCCCGTGTTTGTACTTATTGATTCGTTACATGGTAAATATGGCGCTCCTTATTCACCTCGCTGTTTTAATATTTGTATCAATTACTTTTACCACTCATTTCTTCGCTGCCATGGTCAGAATCTGATTTCGGGAGAAGCGCTGTCATGCAGAATACAAACGATCTATTCCTATTCTGAAAAAGTGGCTGTGCCAGATGATTTCGCACAAAATAAAAAAATATCTCTCCAAAGAAAATATAATGCAATATAGACCCCAAGAAAAGTCCACGCAAATTCGCTCATTCTAGCATGGCTTTTTTGCATTACAGCTCGAGGTTGTAGGGACTGTAGGGATTAAAAATAAGCTAAAATTGTGGGGATTAAAATTTCATCCTTAACTTACGGGGCTGGTGAAACTATTGGTCTCAAGAAAATAAGTGTCGGCGTGACATGTTTTGAAATTAGGCGGGAATGATTTCTCGTAAGAAGCGAAATGCATCACAATATAGACCGCAGGAAAAGTCCCGTGAAATATATTGTTACGCGGCGGCCAGCCGAAGAATGAGGCGTGGTGAACGATGGCTATGAGATGGTTTAATGGCCGCTGGCCTAGCGCGAGCGCTCCGTCCCGCGCCACTGCCAGCTTCGTCTTCGTCACACAACCCGGGGCCTCCGAGCGATCGTCCCGATCGGTGACGAACAGACGGCGAAATGGCGATGGTCTTGAGTGAAGGATCGAACAATATGTAGAAGATGGTGCAGTGCTGGCCGCCACGATGATAAAGATGAGAGAATGAGTCCCGGTCCACGAAGCATCCGGGCCGGAGGGTGCCAGGAGCTGACGGCCGAGGTCCTTGGACGCACCGGACGGCAGGGGCAGGGGGGCGGTGTCTTCACGTGTGGGTCTTCGGTCTTGGGTCGGTGGGGTCTCGGGTCGGTGGGGTCTCGGGTCGGTCGGGTCTTGGGTCGTCGTGTCTTGTGGTCCGGGCGGGGGACGGGGCTGGGGTGAGCGGCGAGGTCGGTTCAGGTCGGACGGGCTGGGGCAGGGCCGGGCGGCGCGGACCAGGCACTCACGGCCGACGTCCACGGCAGGCCCAGGACGCCGAAGCTCCGTGACCAGGATGGCGATGAAGGGACCCCAGCACCTCACACCAAATGTTACGCGGCGGCCAGCCGAAGAATGAGGCGTGGTGAACGATGGCTATGAGATGGTTTAATGGCCGCTGGCCTAGCGCGAGCGCTCCGTCCCGCGCCACTGCCAGCTTCGTCTTCGTCACAATATCGTCGTCATTTTATCGTGTAGAGCACATGAAATGGTAGTAGCCTGAGACGAGACGTCCGATTGGTAGGGGACTGTTCATTTTTTGTGTCAGGTGAGCTGCGGCGGCCCAGGAAGGGAGATGCGGATCGCCGCTGCGAGGGTGAAAAAGAACGCGTAGTAGAAAAGAGCGCACCAACCACGAGCTCACACGCAGCATTGTGTCTGTTGTCTTACAAGTCCGCCAGAGGCATGGTTATCAAACACACACGAGCTATTCCACCGAAGAGCTTGCGCCGATACTGTGGAACCTGCTTTGTCGTTTATGGCCTTTCCAAAATGCAGGCCACTGTTAAACCCAAATGGTATGCCTGAAAACTTAGTGCACGAACTTTGGCCTTGGAGCCGGAGTTTATGGAGCGTTATAAAGACCCGGAAGTAGAAGGTTCATCAGTACAGCAAAGTAGTCGTCGTATAATCCGCAATGTTACATAACAGCAGCATTCATGAGGCGAAGAAAAGCCGTGTCCGCCGTTGCATTATTGGGTACACCACCTGCCACCTGTAAACCACCTCCCACGGTTGGCAGGTGAATCCCTCTCTGAATTTGGGGCAGTGGAGGGAGATGCCAGAAGGGTGCTCCGACAAGAAGAGCCCAAAGAATGGCTACGATGAAAGGAGGATATTTTTTTCGCGGCCGAATTAATGCGAAAACTTAGGCTGGTTGCCTTGAGAATATCGAGCGCGTGGTTAGTACGCTACGGGAGGGACAATCAGCCAACGCCACACAACTTTCGCTGATTAATGGGCTAAGCTGCAACATTACCTGTACAAGCAAGAGGACGTAGTGCTAACACGTCGCCACCACAGTGTCTCTGTATGCCCTTTTTCTGGATGATTAGTGATAAAAAATTATGTTCTCATCTCACAAGGCACAGTTTGTCAGCGTTCGTTCGCGTAGCCGGAACAGCATAACCGAGGGGTATATCGGGTGCTCACGCCGTCCCCTGCTGCTGGGGCGCTTATCCGGCTTTTGTTTCTGTGGGGGACAATTCCACCGTATAACTTCTCCGGCGACGGTACGTGCCACAGCGTGCGATAGGATGCGCCCACGTTCCGGAAGCTGCTGTTCATGGTGGCCTGCTTGTACCGCCTCCAGCTTTTCGAGCAGACCACCTGAAGAATCCCATAGGTGATACCTCTTCACGGATCTCACGATCTTCTGATTCCTGCCTTGTAACACCTACTCTCGAGCTTTGTACCATTACAGCTTTGTAAGGCTATTCGTTCTCTACAACCCCGAACGAATATTAACGTATTCCCCTTTAAATCATGGCGCAGGTGAACGCAAACGCGCGTTGTTATCAATATGTGCCATTTCCATATGTGCCATTAGCATAAAAGGCATACACTTACGCCGTTTACTAGTTGTCGAGAGCTCGAAACCTGATCTTAAAGCTCACCCGCATTCCGTAGTGTTGTGTTAAGCAGCTGAACTATAGCTACTTCCATCGCGATGCTCTGCCTGCAATTTGAACTACTTGTGTCATTGCGACCCCCCCCCCCCCAAGTGTTTTCCCACTTAATCAATTTCCGTACATTTTAATGTTTAATTTTATATACTACTGCTTTGCCTTATATATTCTGTACTATTTGAATTACCTGACGTTAATTTCACGCCGAATTTGTTATTCTTGTTATTTTTTGCTATGCTTTTTTATGTTCACATGCCTTTGTATGACCGTTTCACACCACTGTCTTCCCCCCCCCCTTATTTAATGTCCCAGACGGGATCTTTAAGGATTAAATAAATGATGATGATGATGATTAAAAGCTTTATGGTGCTCACCAGTCAGCGGCGGTTTGTCATTTAATGCACAAAAGACCATGCCGTTTGAGAACTCTAGACAAGTATTCGGACGACTCTACATGTTGCGAAAAAGAAAATGGCACTGGCGTGCGATCAATGAATGAGCTGCTTAAAAATCCGGCACTTTGAACGGTTATAACACATTTTTTCAAAAATTTCAATGTTACAAAACGCTGTGCCACACTCACCCCATGTAGGTTTTCGGCCTTCTCAGTCACCCCTTCAGCACTTCCCAGAAACCAGCGTTGGCGCGCCTTGTACTTGGAATTCAAGGATGGCTTCACAGCCTTTAACATCAATTTCTTTCCGCTTGTTACTCTCTGCAACATCCTGGGTGAGTTGTACAAAATAAATTTACACGATGATAAGCCTCCTGATTCGACAATTCTGCGAAAGCCGGTGGTTTAAACCTCGATGATTATTTTGATGCTTCCACTCTGAGCCTGCTACCTAAGGGGTAGGGTAGGGCGTTGGCTGGTGGTTGGTGAATCCAGAGGGCAGCTGGCTTTCTCGTTGCGTGTTTGAAATCGTCTTCCCCGTCTCTTTTTCAACTCGCTGCTAAGAGCGTTTCTCGTGAGTGGCGGGTATCTGGAGGTTGGGTGGGTGGTTGGATGTTCTTCTGAGGGGTAGAGTTGGGTTGGTGAGTGGGTGAGTGGATGGGTGTTCCCTATTAAGAATGAAGGTGAGCGGGGGTGAGGCAGCTACATCGAGGGCGGTGGTGGATGGGTGGACAGCCCCTATGTATGGTGGTGCAGTCGGGAGGTGGCTCGTGGATGGTGCTTATCGAGGATGGAGGTTTCTCTTTCCGATGGTGCAGACCGACTAAAAGAATAAGACATTCTGGCATTGTGACACTTCCAGTGCTTTCACACCTGAACTGCATAAACAGGATGAAACAAGAGGAAATCAACGCAGCGCGTAAGTTCACTTCCTTTCGCTGCGAAAGCATGAACAGTGGCGCTTAGCGAATTTGCGAAAGATATCTGTGTGAAGCCGCGTTGACTTGCGCGTGTACGTCAAGCCTCCACCTTCGAGAAGCGTCACCCAGCATAAAAGACCCCTCAGCTACAGCTATGCCCACGTACCCACCGACACCCTCCTCTCGCCTGCCCCACCCCACGCGGGTCCACGTAACTCTTATTTTTCTTTATTTTTCTCTGCCCACACTAATATATGTCTAGGCAGGGCCACCTCACAGTGCGGACAGGACACTTTTATTCTTCTTTCATTTTAAAGCCATTTCAAAGAAGTCTAGGCGGGGCAGGCGGTGAGGGCAGACAACTTTTATTTTTCTATCTTTTTTAAAGCCGTTTCTAAGCTACGTCTATGCAGGCCAGTTTTTTTTTCTAAGCCCTATCTAACTTATGTCTAGGCAGTTGCCCGCCCTAGATACGGTTTGCAATTTCTTGGCCAATCCATCATGACCATTTTACTGTCACCATGAGATCGTAGAACCTCCTTAATCTCACGCACTTATGCAAGCACCGGCAGGAATGATCTTGACGATCGCTCGCTGCACTGAGAGTTCTTGCGGAAGTCGGATGCGATAGAACTAACGGGACGAAGTCTTGTATGTAAGCTGATAATTCGGAAGTGGTATGACGCGAAGGCGCCTCCTTGCCAATAAGACTTCGTTTAATGTGGCTCAAGTGCACAATAATGACTCCCACATTTCTTATGTAGACATTTTTTCACATGTTTACGCAAAATATTTACTTACAGAGCGTTCTGGGCTAGATATGCATTTCAAAATTGTTTTTTGTCATCAGTGTTGAGATCGGAGATTTTAAATCTTAATTATTTAATGATTCTCTAACCCTTTGTAAAAAATATCACGAGTTTGAATTTTGTGATCGTTAGTGAACGTCGCGCTTAGGGCAAATGAGTGAAATATGATGTGACTCAAAACCGTGTCCGACAAAGGTACGAAAATAACGCAACGCCCATTTTCCTTGGAAGTACATTCACTCACTTAGTTATTACTTTTTCTTTCTGTACTTTAGGTTCAAGGAATGGCTTGACCACGAAGTCTCCCTCGTTGTAAATATTGTGCTAACTGCACGTGACAAAAAAACTTCGTCTCTGCCCCTCAAGTGTTGTTTTCATCAGGCTGATGACAGTTTACCCACATGGAATGCTGGGCTGAATGCCGTGCGCATGTGACCCATTCTGCATCGTCAAAATTTTTCCTGCATGCGCTCGGCAGCATCTGGCCATTGTCGGCAGTGACTTACATATGCACGCTCAGCAACGAAATCATTTCGTTCATATGTATTCCCAGATGACAGCAAGGCGTCTCTTTGAGACAGCGAGGTAGTTTGAATCCTCACCCAGCCCAGAGAAAAGCCAATATGAATTGCTTCCAACCATGATAACCGAATATTTCACTCGACACGCAAAATGAGTGACGCTCTAATTAAGCAAGCAGCTATGAGCACAGCATATGCTGTGCATATGCTGTGGCGCATATGCATATGCATATGCGCCATACAGCCTGAAAATTTCAATTTTCCTGCAACGCAACTTTTTACTTTGATTTGGTAAGCGAGCCTTGCAGTAAACGAGTATAGTAATGCAGGATTTACAGCCCCATTCATTCCCTTCAGACCAGGCTGGAATTGAACTATTGCAATCAGATTACTGTAACTTAGGCACTTTTCCACTTATTTGCTATGAAACCTATTACTTCCCTTAGCGAAAAAGAGGATGTGCTAAAAATGCATTTCAAACGTATTGTATTAATTTCATATTTATTTCGCATTTTTTTGTCCCTATGCTTAAACTGCAATACGAATGCTTTCTAAGTATACTAGGAATAATATTTTAAACGTTCTTAAAAATACGTGAAAAGTACTTTTTTGCCCGCTTAGCATATTTATAATGCATTAAAAATATAATAAAAATATACATTAGAAATACACTAAAAATAAACATTTAATACATTAAAAATGTGTTTACTCGGGCTTGAGAAAAGTCTACTGGGCGGCTCCATGGAATGACACGGGTTAATTCTTCAACTGGAGAACAAATCGTACACGGGTATTTATCATTAATCAACAGGAGTCTGATATTATAAGGTCACGTGATTGAATGGGAACGGCCGATACCTACACACAGCATACCAAGACAGCAAACAACAAATCCTACGACAAGCGCTATATTTGGCTTGCCGTATATATACCCAGCGAAAGCGTCGCACTATTTTGCACGGTGATGCCTTTTTTTGCGCAAATACTGTCGGCTGCCAAATTATCGCAGAAGTACCCTACTGGTCGCGTTCGAATCTGGGATTAATTGAGAACGGAATTGCAAGTTGAAACTTGCGTCAGGCACAGGTCAGGAGTCGAACTGTCAACCAACAGATACATGGGCGTGTAAGGGAGCCGGTCTGCCCTGCCACACGGGGTCCTTTCCGCTGGCTTATTCGGGCCCAGAAGTACCCAAGGCGCTTTTGCTGGTATAATGCTATCACGTTCTCACACGGAAATGTTCGAATGACATTGAGTGGATTGACATTCGATAATAAGAATGACATTCGGACTCGACGGACTGCCGCGGTGCTGCACGACACTTTCGAAACGCATTCGAAAGCCTCAGCTCGTTTTCAGTGTACAGCGACGTCGACGACGACGGCGGTCACACTAGTCCGACAACGACAGTATATATCACGCTGAACAACAGCATGTAATTATAGTGAAATATCTAGTTTACTATAATATGATTCTAGAGGGACACGTTTTTCAGGCCAACGACACCGACGAATCCGGTCGGCGGACGGTCAGCCTTGTCGGCGGCTGAGCGAGAGCACGGTGATGAGGCGGCGGTGTGTATATGCTCGCGCTTCTAAATGAGCGAAACGAACGGCTATATTTCACGTGTGCATACTTGAACACTCACCAGCGATAAGCGCTTGCCAAATCAGTTTCAATCGACGACGGCTCTGTTCCCTTCCGCGACGACTAGGCCCAGCGAGTTCGCAGGGTTGTATCTGTGATTTCGGTGGTTGTGAAGAGTGAATCACAAGCTTTAGCGAATGCAAATGGTCACCAGGTGTAGTTTTGGCAACAGTGACCTGAAATCAACTATTGCTTACATCGCAGGGCACGCGTACGATGAACGGGAATCGCCGGTGTGACCCAGACTGCCGAGCCGTGCTTTACGGCCAGCAGCAGTCGTCGCCGTCGCTAGCTTGTGGATAACAAGTTAGGCCGTTTCAGTTAAAGCGAACAGTCGCCAGACATACTTCTGGATAAAGTAGTTAAAAAAAAAGTACTGGTCACGTCGGAGAAAGCCGGGACAAGAAGCGAGAAGCGCCAGTCCTGCGCGATGCCAACAACCCGGCTTTCTCAGGCGTGCGATCGCATCATCGCTTCCCACGAGTACAACCAGTAAAAAAGAAAACAGATTGTTTAATAGAACCAAAGCGCAGATTGCGTTTTATGTTATGTAAACAAGCGATGTAAACAACAGTATGAGTGCAGTCGTCCTCATCGGCGCACTCCCGGGGAAATTTCATGCTGACGCGGTTAATATTCATTGGCGTATATGAATATTCATCTTCAAGAACTCCCTTAGACAGAACACGTGTAGTATCGTTAGATGACATTCGGCTGGAAGGCATTCGAAGCGCCCGTGTAGCAGGGGTATAAGTGGTGATCACCTTCCTGCTAGAAGTTACCATAAACGAAAGGATGACAAGAAAGGGAAAGTTTTCACTCTTCGCTGAAACGTCATTTCGAGCCCTAGATTGTTCCACGGTATCTTGAAGTGTAATGCAAATATGTTTACGCGGACAACCCATTTGTTAGAATTTAAATATACTTCAGACGGATTAATTAAGTATTTACGAAAGTACACTTTAAATAGATGGCCAGCACCAAAATGCGATGTCCCGAAACTCGATTTTGAGCATTAGATTGTTCAACGACAGCTTGTAGTGCGCTGGAAACATGCTAATGTGGACTGCCAATTTGCTAGAATTTCAGTGTTCTTTGGACGAATTAATTGCGTATTTACGGAAGTACACTTCAAATACATTGACGACACGCAAATGCCATTTCGCGAAACGCGGTTTCGAGCACTCGACTGTTCATGGCAGCTAGAAGTGTACAAAGACGTTTAAAAGGACTGCCCGTTTGTTAGGATTTAAATATATTTCGGATGAATTAATTTCATATTTACGAAAGTTCACTTTTAATACATTGACAAGATGCTAAAACTGCATACATATACGTTTACAAGGGCTGCCCGTTTTCTAGAATTGAAGTATACTTTCGATGAATTAATTTCATATTTCCGAAAATACACTTTTAATACACTGACAAGATGCTAAAACTGCATGCATATTTTTTCATGTATTTGAAAAGTGCTCGAAGTATGCTTTAAGTGAGGTATTTTTGGCACATTTTAAAAATATATTTCGAATACCAAGCATGAAATTTCAGAAACGTATTTCCTACATATTTTTAGTGCATTCATGAATACGAAATATGTTTAAAATACATTTTAAATAGCCCTCCGTATATTCCAAACGTATTAGTTTTTGCTAAGGAATTCCCTCCCTCTCGCCCCGTCTTTTCTCACGAACTCGCAGTACCCGGGGAATGGCGAAGGGGGAGGGGCTCTAAATTGCGGTGTCATGCATTTTTGCCAGGTACTGGCAAAACCTAGCAGGAGTAAGAGCCGTTACTGGTGAAACCTACACTGGAGTGTACATTTCGCGAGTAGCCCCCAAGAACAAAGACGAAAGATGCGGGTTTGGATCAACGAAGGGTCAGGTGGCACACGTCGAAGTTCAAAGCTAGTAAGGAGCACGCTGAGGCACTCCCAAGGTTATGTCGGCTAAGGGCACAGTGGTCGCTAGTTATGCTCGACGCATTGCAGGCCACCGAAGTCGATTCTACGGACCACCGAGGGAATGAAT
The DNA here is from genome assembly GCF_055824585.1 of Amblyomma mixtum. Classification (NCBI taxonomy): domain Eukaryota; kingdom Metazoa; phylum Arthropoda; class Arachnida; order Ixodida; family Ixodidae; genus Amblyomma; species Amblyomma mixtum. Next base: position 227,374,525 of record NC_143014.1, on the reverse strand, counting down.
AGCGCGCGTCAGAGACATCAAATGGCGGAGTCAGCTCGGGCTAGCAAGGTGATGAGTTTGCGGATCGTTTATTATTTGTAGTGGAAATGACGGGTGTTCAGCCATGCCTATTTTATATTTTTTTGTGGCTCGCATCGCCTTACCTTAGGTTTAGGTTTATGGGGTTTTACGTCCTCGAGCGACTCAAGCTATGAGGGACGCCGTAGTAAAGGGCTCCGGAAGTTCCGACCACCTGGGGTTGACATCGCACAGAACACCGGCTTCTAGAATTTCGCCTGCATCGAAATTTCGACCGCCGCTGCCAGGATCGAACCCGCATCCTTGGGGTCAGCAGCCGAGCGCCGTAACCACTGCGCAACCGCGGCGGGCTTTTACCTTGGTAATCCCCCGCACTAAACCAAAATATGAGGAATGCGAGAATAGCTCTGTCGGATTTAATCTGTGGGAAGTCCAAGGAATGTGTGCGCCGAGCGAGGTTGCTGTTCCTTTACTGCGTTTATTTTGTTTTTATGCATGAATGCGAAACAGTAATTTAATAGTGACTGCACTACTATTCGGAAGTAATTCTAATCTGATGGTACAACTTCTTGTGAGCAGTGATTTTAGCAGTGTAATTTAGTTTCATTCGTACGTTTTTGGCCATATAATAATAGAATTTGATTTCTTCGAAATAGTAATTTTGCTATTTATTATTTTTCATACCTTAACTGAACTGCTATAGCTGGTAGTTACGTAACAACTGTCCTCACGACGATGTGGGTGGACTTCACATACGCCACCAACAGGAACAAACCAGCCAGGGCACTTGTATACTGCGGCTTCACTAGTAAAAAGGACTCCTGATCAATGCACTGGCACGCGTATTGCCAGCATTATCTTTGCATATGTGAACCAAAGGTCACTTGCTCGCCAAGAGGATGTTCTGCCGATTCATAACGACGTCTGCAAAAGTAGAAAGGCGCCCAGTCTAAAGCGCATTATCTGTCTCTTGCAGGTTGGCTTACGAATGAGCCAGTACAAAAATGACGCTTGGGGTTACAGCTACGCTCTCGCATATGCACAGAAAGGCCGAGTTGTGCTTGTCAAAAGCCCTACTAGTCGCACAGACCCGCACTGAGGATGGGCAAGAGCAGTGTGATTTCTCTTCTTTTTTATCTCAAGGTGTTAAATAACCGCCAAAAAAATAATTTCTTTAAGCAGGTTATGTTCGAAGCAGGTGACCCTAGAAAGATAGGGACCCGAGACAGGCGGTCAAAATAATCTTTAGGAAATACAAATTCTGGTCGCGAAATTAAGGAACACGCATCTCCAGCTTCGAAATACAGACTAGGAGAAGCTGCGTTCACCGATACCCTCGGAACGTTGGAACAGGATATGATTTCGTCCTGCAAAGAAACCCTGATCATACTTCTTAATTTTAGCAACTGAACCACAAAATATGCTTTCGCATATTTCCCGTAGGACAAATTGCTTTGCAGTCTTCAGCGCCATTTTCTGCCTTGATTGCTTTGGCCACTGCCACCTGTCCTCAGATCGTTTGTTTGGAGAAAAGGTGAAGACAAAAATGAAGGTTGCACAGGCGCAGCGCGCGCATTGCTCGGAGATGCTCGCCTAGAACGTTCTGTGCACCCGCCATCGTCCTACTGCCGGCTGGAACTCGACTTGAAGGCTCCCGCCCAGACATCGGCCAGATCTCTTCCTGGAGCGCATCGTTTAGAGCGAAGGGAAGACCCTGGACACAGGCAGGACCTTCGTGTCGGCGCTCAGACGCCCGTATAAGGTATGAACTATTTAGCCACCGGCTCCGCCAAGCCGCCGAAGTCTGTTGCAGATGCGAGGCATTTGTAAGATGACGATATCCTTTACTCGCCCTTTTGCGCAGGACATGGAGGGGCCTACGCCAGTGTCGCTACTTCACAACGGGCACGAGCGCACGGCAACATTTAACCGCAAACTTTCTTTCAACGCGGTCCGGCAGCCTCCGATTGACTTTAACGTATACCGCTCGCAACTCGGCAAGCACAGGAGAGGTGAGCACACGTTTCCACCAGCAGGTCCTTAATTAAAAATAGCCTTAACACAAACTATGAAATTAATGTTACGATGCACTGCCATTAACTCGTACAGCGCTCTACCCTGACCTCCGCCAGAGTTATTGAAGGAACATTCGACAGCGTAAGCTTCACCCGTGCCAGTTGTGCTAGCTCTTTGAGGCCAGCCAGATATGGTAATTTCCGCTACGCGTCGAATTATTTGTGGATTAGCTTTGACGCCTGTAACATATAAAAATAATTAAAGCAGGTGCTTCAGACTTAAAGTTAATGTTGCCGTTCGAAGCCGTCACTTTTCCTGCTGACACCGGGAGCACAGGTCACGGCGGAGCATTGATGCAGGAACGCAGAATGTCGGTGCTGTTGCGCTCTGTTTAAGACACTTCACTCGGTTTAAGACAGCCTCAACATCATAATTGGTAATGAAATGTTATAAATAATTGCATGAGTGGGAATAGCCCTCCAAAACTCTCCGATCGATTACAGGCAAGCCTCTTCTCATCCCTTTTCTTGAAGGCGAAATTCTAGAGGCCCGTGTGCCGTGCGATGTCAGTGCACGTTAAAGAACCCCAGGTGGTCGAAATTTCCGGAGCCCTTCACTACGGCGTCTCTCATAACCTCAGTCGCTTTGGGACGTTAAACCCCAATAAACCTAAACCTAAAGCTAATCCTTTTACAGCAATGCAATACGTGTTTTAACAAAACTTAACAAAATAAGAATACTTTTCGAATACACTATATATTTCATCACTTTAGTCATGATAGCGCCACAGTTATTTTACATTATGATGTAAAACAGTGCCGAAATTTATGACGACCATTATGTTGTACATAGTTATGTGAGTGCGGGAGAATTTCCCATCGCGATACTTTCTGTGCAAAGTCTGTTGTCACGATAATGTGACTAAATAGCGGGAATGTTCTGCATACGAACCTACCTAATGTATTATTCAGCATATCTTTTTTCTGAACCTCGCCTACGAAATATAAGCGAATGCTCCCTTGAGCATCTGGACCTCTTCCCCAAAGTGAGGATTAGCGCACAATATGATCCATACTCAATATAGGTGAGCATTTGCGCTTGTCTGTTTTATTCTCGCATTGTCTTTAACTAATCGTTCAAACCAAAGAAGGTATCCGCTCCGCTTCTACCTGATACAGAAAGGCTAGTGCAATCCCTCTGTATACGGACTGCTCATGTCGAGGGACGCGGTAAGCCGTTCATGCGCAACTGCTGAAATAGTGACAAAGGTCTACTTTTATGACCTTGAAGTGACCGTTGCTACAGGAAAGCGAATTAACCACCCCACCCCCCTAAAAAAGAGACTGTAGACTTTGTAGCACGAGCAATCACACAAAAAGTGTATATGAAAAGTGTAAGCGCGCATTTCATCCCTTCGACCTCAAATCGCTAAAAATTGTGCAAGCCCCTTTTAAGCAGAGAGTTCAGCTGCGAAACGATGCTTTGCGCGTACACAATCAGAGACAGCACTACAGCCAGCCCTCCCACCATTTTTATCTACGAGACATATGTCTCCTCGATATTCGCGCTATTGTGACCAGCCTGTGGTAGCAAGTTAGGCTTTGGCCGAAAGGAGTTTAAAATCAGTTCATGAAACTTGAGCAGAGCCTACTTTTGTACATTTAAAATTTTTCCAAGGTGACCTTACCACCGTAGATCCATATACGTGATCTAAAATTAGTGTGGTCCGCAGACCGCATATATGTGCACGCTTTCTTGAACATGAGGATGGTGTTAGGTCGCGTTGGTTCCACACAAACATTCGCCCGTGGCTCTGCAGCTAGCTATGCATTGGTCCGCTTCCTACGCGAGCTGCTGGTCTTCGACGCGCCATTCACCAGCTTCAAAAATGAACGGACGCGACATGGTGACGCCGACTGCCATGACGGATCCCACGACGTCTTCCTGGACATGGCTTTCCGGACTGACCCACTACCATCTGCGTGGGCCACCAGTCTGGGCTCTGAATTCACTCAGCCGACGCCTCATAGCACGGAGACCGAGTGAGTGACTATCAATTACCGGGGAATGGCAGAGAGCTACACATTGACGCGTACGGCTTTTTCAACATTTCGCTCGTTGAAGAAATGCCGCACCCAACATAATAGAATAGCTTAAATTTCCGCAATTTCTTAAATGAAATTATTGGCGATGTGGGCTTCAGTAGGGCATTAACCTTCTTTGCTAGGCTCGCTTCTATGTCGCATCCCACCGAGTTAACTCGATCGTTTATGTTCGGGTTCAGGGAGTGAAGTGGGCTACCTGGTGTCGGTGCTCATTGGCTCCTGCGGTTAGCATGGGGATGAAAGCAGGAGAAATAAGGGGACTCAAGACCCGTAGTTTTAATTAACAAAAAATGATTGTTTTGCCCTACATATATTCATTATCCCATAATTTTAAAAGGGCAACATAAATCTTCTACATAGCTTGGCCTTCACGACCTCTGTAATCCGCCCGGCCTTAGCGCCCTTTCAGTTTCCTGCACGTCTAGTAAGCTAATTAAACCTGTTTGCCGTACGCAGCGTATTGCCAAGCTCATTCATTGGGCAATCACTGCGGGTTACGAGATCCCTGAATTAGGGAACAATACAGGGTGATTTCACAACGTTCAAAAATTATTTTGAATACGGCGGGAAATACATGACTGCGGTATCTACAGGTCCAGTTCGTAACAATGTTTGGATTATATACAGTCGCGAGTAATAAAGATTAGCACAATGACGTCACCGGAGCGTCAAAAATCTCACCGCGTACATGGGGCTGCGCCGTGCTTTCCGAACACACCTGGCAACTGGCAGTCAAAGCTGCGAGTGCTGAGAAGGTCAGTGGATATCATAGGGGAAATTAGGTAGCGGAAATGGACTCAGGCACGGCATGTAACCCGTAGACTACGCTAACCGCAGCGTTCATGATCTGTTGTTTGTAAGGGCCGCAGAGTCAGCACTAATGAAAGGACAATGTTTTCAGTCAGCGTATGGTGTCGACGCTGTAGGATTTGCGACGATAGCGCCTACAAGCCCGTGCAAAATGGGGGATGACGAACGTAATTTGAATAACTCCTTCATATTCCGATTAATAGAAATACCGTTGTGACATCTGAAAAAGATGTCATCATAACCTTCGCCAAGAAGGCTATTGTTCCAGTAGCGCAGGTACCAAGCTCATACGCGGTGAGTTTAACATGAGCAAAGCGGTGGCTTGCGGCGCTCGTCCCCTTCCAACTTTAATTAGCAGAGTCAACATAATTTTGTAAGATATTATTCAGCATGATTAATGATAGACATTTTTCCTTATCTGCAGCCGAAGTTCGTCCGCGTCCGCCTCGTGTAGCCGCAGCGGCATCATTCAAGGCGGCCATCGGGTGCCTGCGCCGTCTATTGGTCGCTGGGCCACTTGTGTAGCTCCCGACGCCGTGGCGCACGGTTTCACCGCGCAAGACCAGCGGCGACGGGATGTGCTGCTCGGTTGCACCGCCGTTCTGGGCGCGGCCGCCATCTGCCACCTGATGGTTCTTGAACAAGCTACCTGAAGGGCCGCATAGGTGATGCAACATGTTCAATCGAAATGTCTTTCAAGTCCTGTGCTGAAACAGGCCACGTGCTGCGCACAATGGTATCTTTGTAAAGTAAATCGCTCTTTAAAGCCACGACTGATGTTAAAATCTTTCCGTTTAAATGGCAGCACAAACTGACGCAAACACTCTTCTTGTTGTTAAAGTACGTGATGACTACTGGCGCTGCAATTAGCTATTTAGTTAGCGTAGTAAATGATTGAGCTTCAGGTAGGGAATAGATGCTCGGAAAGAGATCAGGTGGCATTTTTGGACGATGAGAAGTAGCTGAAACAAAGTGTTTATTTTTCATTTATTTCTCTGGTTTAAATATTCTGCAATCTGCGATGGGAACGCACGTGGCCGAATTTATCCAGAGGGTGAAGGAAGGCTGCAGTGGTTAAAGCCTGGTGCTTATGGAAGATGGAGGGGAGGAGGGCTAGAGGATGGTATTGGGCGCTTGGGCAGCCGCCTACCTTGTGGTTATGGTGGGGATGTGCCTGGTAGGTGCTGGTTCTGAATGACACATGCGTCTTTGAATTCGATTTCGTTAGGGCTTTTTCGTTTTCGTTCCGCTGCTTCCTGGCCTGTAGTTGGGTTAGTGGAGGTAGATGGCGCCTATGGAGTGTGAAGGTGGGAGCTGGTTGGAAGTCGGAAGGGGAAAGGGTGTGAAGTCGCCAGTCAAAAGTGTGTGGTGGGGCGGGGCTGGCGTTCTTGCTGGTGGCCACTGCATTCTGGAAGGTGGAGGGTGCATTGACCGGTCCTACGGACCGGCTCCCAAACTTACGCTGGCATTGCCGTTGTGGCACTTTTGCTCCTTTCTTAATAAGCCGTGCAAAATGTTCGAAAGAAGAAAGAATCAGAAAGATCGCACAGTACGCGTGTTTCGCTCCTCTTACTGCGATAGGAATTAGAGTGGCGCTTAGGAATAATGCCACCACTGTCTGTGAAGCTTCAGGCTCTAAAATTAGTGCTCACTAGCCACTCCTTCCCCCAAAATTTGTATCCGCGAAAAACCTACTGACATCTTTGGCCCACCTCACCACTCCACGCTTGGCCTCTTTGGCTCTCAACAAGCGTATTCCAGCATCTACGCACGCAACTCTACCTTCCAGGAGCGCACCTGACTACCGCACCACTTACATCTACACACTACAGTGCTACCGCCCACTACCACCAACGTGAAGACCAATCAAAAGCGGAGCGCAAAACCGATAGCGGAATGTGAACACAAGAGGCAACACCCTCCCCACCCTCCTAGATAAGGAATTGCTTCCACCGCCATACCGACACTCACCAACTAACCCCCCCCCCCCCCCCCCCCCCGCCATCTGTACTTTCTAGAAAATACTTGGTCGCAAATACTTACTCGCAGAGCTTAGATCGCAGACGACTAATTTGATGTTAGAGTGGGAGACCTTGAGTGTTGCCGATTTAACGTTGTTTAACTTCTCTAAGCGGATTTGGCGTATTATGCATATCATCTGAGTGGAAGGAGTACAATATGACAGAAAACCGCGCCTGAGAAAGATCCGTGGCTCCATGTGAAGAACAAGGCACAGCCGACTTTCATTGCTAATGCATCACAGTGACTTTTTTTCTCTCTCTCTCTCTCTATTTTAGGTTCAACAGGCCGTGCGGCAACACTGTCTACTTCTAGATACATATTACCTGAATTAGAAACGACATAAAAACTTCGTCTCCATCCTTCATGTGCAGTCTTGATCATCCTAATTATTTTAGCACAAAAAAATGACACATTCAAAGAGAAGCACAGAGTCCAAGCCCTATGCTTGAGCGGGCACTAGGCTCGATCTTGCGAGCGCCTGGTCATAAGGACGCCCACAGCAGCCAGCCCTGTCATGGTCTCCGGGGCCTTGGTGTTTCACCTGACTGCTATCACAACCGATGTTTCGATTTGATTGGTTTGCATTAGGCATCCGTGACAGCGCTGCCACTGATTTTTTCGAGCGCCTCCCATGCTGCGGCAGTGTCTGTCTGCGTAAGCTTGAGCCACAGAGAGGAACAGACGCTGAGCTGCTCACAATCGGTTCTCTTTCTCAAGCTCTTCACTTCTCGCTGCTCTCCTGAAATAGTTTTCTTCTTGACCTCAATGAAAATAGAGGGAAATGGTCTATTTTATTAGAGAACATATATTAAATTCAGTTGGTGACTGTAGGTCAATTTCAGTCGGCGAACTATATCATGCTTGTTAGAAAACGCACTACACATATTTCAGGTCGGTTACATTTAGGGAGCCTAAGTACAGAGCACGAAATTCAGGAGTTTTTCAGGAATTCGTATTCTTTACATCGAGTTTGCTATAAGAAACTAGTTGCTCAGGACGGTGCTTCTCGTACAGGGCAGGTGAAATAAAATTCAACAAATTAGTTCGTTTTACGGGCTGCTCAAATTTCACTTATTTTTTCTGTACCGCATTTCTTCGCATATCAACCATCACAAATGAGATCTGCCCCTTGGTTACCTTCATACTGCCAATATAGTTTGATACATGCTATACGTGGTATACATGTATTAATACGTGCTTAATATGTGCTAATACGTGCGTAACCTTTATACGGGCTATATATGCGCAAGAGAATTACACGCTCTTCGCATAGCCGTTTGGAATGGGTTTGAGGTTGTGTACACCTTGAGTGTACACACCTCACAATATACCCATTTTTATCTCCCTATGTTAACTCAATGCCGTAGCTAGCATTTATTTGTTTTGAGACACTCTGTTCACAGACTTCAGGTTAAAGTTTGAAATAATTGAGCATACTCCTCAGCATGCATACACGCAACCAAAAGACGCAGATTTTCGGGGCACGTCGGCTTTCCCGGAAAAACGCGAACTAGTTCATTGCAAGACGGGGCCAATAGAGGAGTACTAAAGAGGTTGAATGCAGTTCTACAATGATAGAACCAGTAAAAGCAGTCGCCACCACCCGGTCGGAGAGGTCACCAAAGGAGGGCAATCGGCCGTGGAAGTCTTGCATTTTCGGCCGAATGCGCATGCATCACGGAGTCATCTTCATGGGGAAGAGGCCCATTTTAGGCCGCAAGCCCCGTGAAGTTTTGTTCCACAGTAGATCTTATGCAGTCATCCTGGGTGCGCCAAGCTCTATCCGGCATCAAGCTTGGGCTTACCCGTGACTGCTCATGGGGACGCCAAGCAGGTCCTTGCAGCCATGCTTTGCCACATCGCAAGTGTCTCACTGGTGGCCGGTAGGTTAGCCGGGGAACGCCTCCGCAATGTGTTCGAAGCGCCCCCCTGCCACGACAGCGTTTATCTGGATCTGTGCGCGTGAGAGGAGGGCGAAAATTTGGAGTGTACTGACTATGGTTTTTGTGGTCGACCTCTACCGCTTGTTTTTTATGTATTACTTTAGTCAAGATTTACAGAAATGGCATAACTTCAACCGAAATCACAACATGTTTATTTTGAAATTTTTCGAACTTAATGACCTGCGCAGTGACATGCCCAGCCGTCCACATAGGCCTAGTCACTATGGGACGTTAAGCCACCCTAAGCAATAAATCAGAAAACATTTAGGTTCTTAGAACTTATGAGATGAATTGACGTAAATAAAAAAGGCACCTCTGTTCTCAATAACGCCAGTTTTGAAAACTGGCCTCAATTATATGTTTGTAGTTGCTATGTAATTTCGCCTAAACAACAATGAGCGACCATACCTGGATGCCGGAACTGCACCGTAGAAACACGCTTGGAACATACAATTTGCAGCCAATTAGCGCTCGTCTTCTCCATTCCTATTCGTGTCCTGTCTTTTTGCGTTACACCATGGTGTCAGTGCTATTACTACCGCCATTTCAGTGCTGCAGGTTGTTTTCGCTTGGCTTCTCGAGGATTGTACACTCTCGAGCAGCCGACCAAGTGGTGCGTATTAGCGATGCCTTGATTTTCTACCTTTTTTTTTTATTCCGATCACTTTTGGAAGAACGCGACACAGCAGAAGCGCTCTGTAGATCGTAGGTTTTGAGTCTCATGTCTTAATACGAAATTCATTGAGATTAATAATCTCCGTGTTTGTACTTATTGATTCATTACATGGTTAATGTGGCGCTCCTTATTAACCTCGCTGTTTTAATATTTGTAACAATTACTTTCACCACTCATTTCTTCGCTGCCATGGTCCGAATCTGATTTCGGGAGAAGCGCTGTCATGAAGAATACAAACGATCTATTCCTATTCTGAGAAAGTGGCTTTGCCAGATGATTTCGCAGAAAATAAAAAAATATCTCTCCAAAGAAAATATAATGCAATATGGACCCCAAGAAAAGTCCACGCAAATTCGCTCATTCTAGCATGGCTTTTTTGCATTACAGCTCGAGGTTGTAGGGACTGTAGGGATTAAAAATAAACTAAAATTGTGGGGATTAAAATTTAATCCTTAACTTAGGGGGCTGGTGAAACTATTTGTCTCATGAAAATAAGTGTCGGCGTGACATGTTTTGAAATTAGGCGGGAACGATTTCTCGTAAGAAACGAAATGCATCACAATATAGACCGCAGGAAAAGTCCCGTGAAATATATCGGCGTCATTTTATCGTGTAGAGCACATGAAATAGTAGTAGCCTGAGACGAGACGTCCGATTGGTAGGGGACTGTTCATTTTTTGTGTCAGGTGAGCTGCGGCGGCCCAGGAAGGGAGATGCGGATCGCCGCTGCGAGGGTGAAAAAGAACGTGTAGTAGAAAAGAGCGCACCAACCACGAGCTCACACGCAGCATTGTGTCTGTTGTCTTACAAGTCCGCCAGAGGCATGGTTATCAAACACACACGAGCTATTTCACCGAAGAGCTTGCGCCGATACTGTCGAACCTGCTTTGTCGTTTATGGCCTTTCCAAAATGCAGGCCACTGTTAAACTCAAATGGTATGCCTGAAAACCTAGTCCAAGAACTTTGGCCTTGGAGCCGGAGTTTATGGAGCGTTTTAAAGACCCGGAAGTAGAGGGTTCATCAGTACGGCAAAGTAGTCGTCGTATAATCCGCAATGTTACATAACAGAAGCATTCATGACGCGAAGAAAAGCCGTGTCCGCCGTTGCATTATTGTGTACACCACCTGCTACCTGTAAACCACCTCCCACGGTTGGCAGGTGAATCCCTCTCTGCTTTTTGGGGCAGAGGAGGGAGATGCCAGAAGGGTGCTCCGACAAGAAGAGTCCAAAGAATGGCTACGATAAAATGGAGGATAATTTTTTCGCGGCCGAACGAATGCGAAAACTTAGGCTGGTTGCCTCGAGAATATCGAGCGCGTGGTTAGTACGCTACGAGAGGGACAATCAGCCAATGCCACTCAACTTTCGCTGATTAATGGGCTAAGCGGCAACCTTACCTCTACAAGCAAGAAGACGTAGTGCTAACACATCGTCGCCACAGTGCCTCTGTATGCCTTTTTCTTGATTATTAGTGATCAATAATTATTTTATCATCTCACAAGCCGCAGTTTGTCAGAGTTCGCCTCGTGGAGCCGCAACAGCATCATCGAGGGGTATGTCGGGTGCTCACGCCGTACCCTGGTGCTGGGCCGCTTATCCGGCTTTTGTTTCTGTGGGGGACAATTCCACCGCATACCTTCTGCGGCAAAGGTACGTGCCAAACTGTGCGATAGAATGCGCCCACGTTCCGGACGCTGCTGTTCATGGTGGCCTGCTTGTACCGCCTCCAGCTTTTCGAGTAGGCCACCTGAAGGATCCCATAGGTGATACCTCATCACGGATCTCACGATCTTCAAAGTCATGCCTTATAACACCTACTCTCGAGCTTTGTGCCATCACAGCTTTGTAAAGTTATTCGTTCCCTACAAGCCCGAACGAATATTAACGTATTCCCCTTTAAATCGTAGCGCCGGTGAACGCAAACGCGCGTTGTTATCAATATGTGCAATTACCATATGTGCCATTAGCATAAAAGGCCTACAATTACGCCGTTTACTAATTGTCTATTGCTCGAAACCTGATCTTAAAATTTACCCGCATTCCGTAGGGTTTTGTTAAACAGCTCAACTATAGCTAGTTCCCTCGCGATGCTCTGCCTGCAGTTTGAACTGCTTGTGTCATTGCGACACCCCCCCCCCCCCCCCCGCAAGTGTTTTCCCACTTATTCAATTTCCGTACATTTTAATTTTTAATTTTATATACTACTGCTTTGCTTGATATATTCTGTACTATTTGAATTACCTGACGTTAATTTCACGTCAAACTTGTTATTCTTGTTATTTTCTGTTATGCTTTTTTATGTTTACATGCCTTTCTATGACCGTTTCCCACCACTGTCTTCCCCCCCCCCCTTATGTAACGTCCCAGACGGGATCTTTAAGGGTTAAATAAATGATGATGATGATGATGATGATGAAAAGCTCTATGGTGCTTACCAGACAGCGGCGGTTTGTCATTTAATCCACAAAACACCATGCGTTCGAGAACTCTAGACAAGTGTTTGGACGACTGTACATGTTTGTAAATAGAAAATGGCACTGGGGTGCGATCAATGGAGCTGATTGAATGAGCTGCTTAAACATCCGGCACTTTCATCGGTTATAACACATTTTTTCAAAGATTTCCATGTTACAAAGCGCTGTGCCACACTCACCCCATGTAGGTTTTCGGCCTTGTCAGTCACCCCTTCAGCACTTCCCAGAAACCAGCGTTGGCGCGCCTTGTACTTGGAATGTAAGGATGGCTTCATAGTCTTTAACATCCATTTCTTTCCGCTTGTTACTCTCTGCAACATCCTGAGTGAGTTGTACAACATAAATTTACACGATGATAAGCCTCCTGATTCGACAATTCTGCGAAAGCCGTTGGTTTAAACCTCGATGATTATTTTGATGCTTCCACTCTGAGCCTGCTACCTAAGGGGTAGGGTAGGGACATGGCTGGTGGGTGGTGAATCCAGAGGGCAGCTGGCGTTCACACTGCGTCTTTGAAATCGTCTTCCCCGTCCCTTTTTCATCTCGCTGCAAAGAGCATTTCTCGTGAGTGGCGGCTATCTGGAGGTTGGGTTGGTGGTTGGATGTTCTTCTGAGGGGTAGAGTTGGGTTGGTGAGTGGGTGAGTGGATATGTGTTCCCTCATAAGAATGATGGTGGGCGGGGGTGAGGAGCTATATCGAGGGCTGGGGTGGGTAGGTGAATCGAGGGCGGCGGCGGATGGGTGGACAGCCCCTAAGTATGGTGGTGCGGTCGGGAGGTGGCTCGTGGATGGTGCTGATCCAGGATGGAGGTTTCTCTCTCCGATGGTGGAAACCGACTAAAAGAATAAGACATTCTGGCATTGTGACACTTCCAGTGCTTTCACACCTGAACTGCATAAACAGGACGAAACAAGAGGAAGGCAACGCAGCCCGCGAGTTTACTTCCTTTCACTGCAAAAGCATGAACAGTGGCGCTTAGCGAGTTTGCCAAAGATATCTGTGTGAAGCCGCGTTGAGTTGCGCGTGTACGTCAAGCCTCCACCTTCGAGAAGCGTCACCCAGCATAAAAGACCCCTCAACTACAGCTATGCCCATGTACCCACCGACACCTCCATCTCGCCTGCCCCACCCCACGCTTTTCCACGTAACTCTTATTTTTCTTTATTTTTCTCTGCCCACTCTAATATATGTGTAGGCAGGGCCACCTCACGGTGTGGACAGGAGACTTTTATTTTTCTTTCATTGTAAAGCCATTTCAAACAAGTCTAGGCAGGGCAGGCAGTGAGGGCAGGGAACTTTTATTTTTCTATCTTTTTTAAAGCCGTTTCTAAGCTATGTCTATACAGGCCACTTTTTTTTTCTAAGCCCTATCTAACTTATGTCTAAGCAGTTGCCCGCCCTAGATACGGTTCGCAATTTCTCCGCAAATCCATCATGACCATTTTACTGTGACCATGAGATCGTACAACCTCCTTCATCTCACGCACTTATGCAAGAACGGGCAGGAATGCCCTTGACGATCGCGCGCTGCACTGAGAGTTCTTGCGGAAGTCGGATACGATAGAACTAACGGGACGAAGTCTTGTATGTAAGCTGATAATTTGGAAGTGGTATGACGGGGAGGCGCCTCCTTGCCAATAAGACTTCCTTTAATGTGGCTCAAGTGCACATTAATGACTCCCACCTTTGATATGTAGATATTTATTAAGATGTTTGCGGAAAATATTTACTCACGGAGTGTTCTGGGTAAGATATGCATTTCAAAATTGTTTTTGTCATCATTGTTGAGATCGGAGATTTTATATCTTAATTATTTTATGATTCTCTAAGCCTTTGTAAAAAATATCAGGAGTTTGAATTTTGTGATTGTTAGTAAACGTCGCGCTTCGGGCAAATGAGTGAAATATGATGTGACCCAAAACCGTGTCCGACAAAGGTACGCAATAGCGCAACGCCCATTTTCCTTGGAAGTACATTCACTCACTGAGTTATTATTTTTTCTTTCTGTATTTTAGGTTCAAGGAATGGCTAGACGACGAAGTCTCCCTCGTTGTAAATATTGTGCGAACTACACGTGACAAAAAAACTTCGTCTCTGACCCTCAAGTGTTGTTTTGATCCTGCTGACGCCAGTTTACCCACATGGAATGCTGGGCTGAATGCCGTGCGCATGTGACCCATTCTGCATCGTGAAAATTTTTCCTGCGTGCCCTCGACAGCATCTGGCCATTGTCGGCAGTGACTTACATGTGCACACTCAGCAAAGAAATCATTTCGTTCATGTGTACTCCCAGATAGACATTAAGGCGTCTCTTTGAGACAGCGAGGTAGTTTGAAGCCTCAACCCAGCCAGAAAAAAGCCAATATGAATTGCTTCCAGCCATGACAACCTAATATTTAACTCAACGCGCAAGATAACTGGCGCTCTAACTAAGCAAGCAGCTATGAGCACAGCATAGACTGCTGGGAAGAAGTGCAGCTGCCTCAAGACAACCTGTAAGTTCGAGTAAACGGTGCGCCCGAAAAACGTGTCTTCGTGTAGATGCGGGCAAAAAGATGTCGCAAGCCAAGCCTCGTTCTCGCGCGGCTGAACTCGAAAGGTCATCCCGGATTTGCTTTCTGCGAACGAGCACCGGATTCAATCTTGCCTGTGCCTGGTCACGGAGACAACCAAAGCGCCCACAGCATTTGTGGCCCCTCCATTGGCCATTGCGAGATAGCGAGGCATGTTAGCGCAGCGTCCACTTTAGGGTACATGGAACATATACTATAAATACCACCGAAAGGCAAGATTGTGGAAAGCCGCCACCGTAACTCAGTTCGATTCCATGCAGCAGTAATTTCATAGCACAGTTAATTATTTGCGAAATTACTTTCATTCAAAGGCACTCTCACTATTTGTACCGGCGGAGCGTCTGAGAGCACCGTCACTTTTGTTGGGTAGCTGGCCGCGGCTGTTGAATGTGCGGGCGCGGGAGTTCTATAGAAGCACATAGGTAGCGTGTTGCGGTTGGTGCTGGTAAGAGGAGGACAGATACAAGCTTAAAGGGAAGCTGAAACGGTTACCGAATTGAAAGGACGCTCGCTCATTGAAATCACCTTCTGCACAATATGTAATTCCGAAGTTTTTTCGGCGATTTATGCTCTAGCAGGCTCGCAGGACTCGATTAAATATTGGCCGTTGCCCCGCCCCTGCGCGCGACACCGGCGGGAGTAGCGCGGGCAGCGAGAAGAAAAAAAAAGAAGCGAAGCGGAAACTACGTCATCTTCTGTATCTACGTCATCTTCTGTACTCTTCACTTCCTTTCAATGGTTTTGCCTCGTTTTGCGGCGGTTGTGATCCTTTTCGCTGTTTGTTTCTCCGCTTTTGTGTGCACTTTTTCAGCTCTAACTGCACAGAAGCTGCAAAGTACTTTTCCTGCATGCTTTGAGCATCATGCCGTCCTTCTTTTCGGCGTACGGCTACTCAAACACGAGCGGACGCGATGATGTTATTTAACATCGGTTCCCTAAATAGAGGGAGCTTGCAGCTCAGTGGGTGGCTGCTGTCAAGCGAGAAAACTTCAAGCCGTCGAGCAGCAGCGTGGTCTGTTCGGACCACTTTCGTGACACGGACTATTTTCAGAGTTTGTCGCTCATGCGCGACATGGGCATATCAGTGAAGAACGCACGGCTGAAGCCCGGCGCAGTCCCTTCTGTTTTCGCGCACAAGCCCAAAGCATCACCACCACCACGACAAGCTTTCGCTAAAAGAAGAAGACTAAAGGTAGGTGTACAAATTCGCGTAAACGTGAAAATGGGGAGGGGGGAATTGCTGTTTTAGGAGAAGTTGCGCTTGTCGCGTCCGTATGCCCGTCGCGAAGTGCGGAAACGTGCAAGGGTGTGCGCGCTGTGCGGAGCCCACGAATGCCAGTGGCGACGCTATGTGCTGGGCGGTTGCTGTGGGATATCGTAAGCACCCGAGTTGCTTTCGGCGGAATTCAAAGGGACAGGGAGAAGTACAGAGAGAAGCGATAGCGAGAAAGGAAATGGGAGAGCTATGCGAGTAGAAAAAGTAAACAGGTATGCGCTGGTCGCGCGCGAGTGACCAGACACTGTCGGAAATAGCTGCGCGCATGCAATAACTGCGCCTACATACACAGAATAAATATACTGCGCGCAATTAATCGCGCACACGGCACCTGCATAAACGGCGGGGTTATGGAGGGGGATGCTGGCTGTTACCGTTACATTTTCGTCGTGCGCTGACTGATACTGCCGCGTACTCAAAGGATGCGGGTTCGATCCCCGCTGCGGCGGCCGAATTTCGATGAAGGCGAAATTCTAGAGGCTTGTGTGCTGTGCGATGTCAGTGCACGTTAAAGAACCCCAGGTGGTCAAAATTTCCGGAGCCCTTCACTACGGCGTCCCTCATAGCCTGAGTTGCTTTGGGACGTTAAACCACAATAAACCAATACTGCGCGGGACGACAGGCTTCAACTTCGGCGGCCACCACCGCTCGTCCATACGCGGTGTAGGGCGCAATCTCTACTGGATTGTGCTGTCTACTGCAAACTTAACTGGAGCACAAAAGCTGCTTGCGTGAAATCATGACTTCCCTAGCCTAGCTCACGTACCATTTTCACTCTGCACTGTTATGTCGTCCTTAAAAAAAAATCCTCTTTGTTATGAGTACCTTTGCTACCGGCTCTCCGCCGCATTTGATCTTCAGAGGGAAAACGCTGATATTCACAACTTATGTCTGTACCAATCGCTTTGACAGCAGGAGTAGGGTGTGTTTTGTGGAGTGGTATGAAAAGACAGGGAATGAAATCTCGGCCTGTTTTATCTCTTGTGCTATAATTAGTCATGAACCTCTGTGTCTTGTTCTTGCAGACATTGACCGAGCTGCTAAATGACAGCACGGAAATTCCAGCTGAAGCAGCACTAGAGGAGGACAGCCATGTGCCTAGTCCAGGACCTTTCATCTTCGGCAACTCGCCGCCACCAGCGGCATGTGAAGAGAGTTCTCTGGCAGATGCTGTACAGCCAGACACACCGTGCACCCAGATGGTTGTTGCACAAGTTGCAGAGGCCAACACCAAGACGGCTGAAACAGCCACACAAACCCCGTTACCAGCCAGAAACATGCAGCCAATCTTTGCAAATTGATTTGAAAAAATCGACGTCAACGAAGAAAATCCAGGCAAGGTCTCGTGGTGTTTCTGTTGGTAAGTTGTGAATGCTGCAGACTCTTTTCGCAGTTGTTCAAAAAGGACGCCTATCAAAGATTTAAATACAGTGTGCTGCAGAGCATGTACTTTTGAGCCCATTACAAATAGCTAATTACTGTGCGAGTTGTGTTTATGCACACTATTCCACTTATACCTCTTGTGCACCTTCTTTCAGGTATCCAGGTTGGCAGCTGCACTGCTGATGTGGGAACACAAGTAAATATGGCGCACCCCCGTGTTGAAGCTCAAGCTGACAATTTGTTGATGAGCCTGTGCTCGATGAGGACAGCTCCGACGATTACAGCCCTTTGGATCAGCTGGAATCAGAGTACGTAAATTTCACAACCTTGATTCCTGCTTAATTGTCTCTCTAGAAGTAAAACAACTTAGCTATGTAGAAATGCATAAAATAGTTAGCTTCTCTAAGTGCTGACTGCCAGGGAAGATTAAAAATTTGCATTCTTGTTGCATGGATGTCCGCTGTTACCTCAATTTTATATTGGACTTTTTTGCAGGTTCGAAGCTGGTCGTGCATCACAGGAGCCATGTCCCGAACAAGAGACGAGGAGCCGCATCTGTTTAGTCAAAGAAAAATTTTTGAAACAGCTTTTCACAACCTGCAGAGTCTGCCTTGCACCTTGTGATGTAGTGATGATTTGTGAGGGGACTCTGCTGCAGGTGCAGAGTCAGTGTGGAGCTGGCCACTATTTTTCATGGTCAAACCAGGAAATAGTGCATCAGCAACCTACTCCCTGCAGCTGTGTGCAGCCATCCTTTTTTCAGGGAACAATGCCGCTACCACTCTAAGGATGCTGGCTTCATTTGGTGTCAAGTGGTCACCAACCGGACATTTTTTTAATATTCAGCGTTCTTACTTGTGGCCTGCAGTCAAAAAAGTAAGTGGAGGCTCCAAAAAGATTTTAAAGTTCTTCATCCATGAAGTGTGTGATTTTTTCTTTAGGTTTGGGAAGACGAGCAAGCTATGTTACTGGCGGAAGCCCAAGAAAAGGCGGTGACACTCGCTGGGGATGGGCGTGCAGACTCGCCGGGGTTTAGTGCAAAGTTTGGCACATATAGTCTTCTAGACGTAGAACGCAACAAGATACTACACTTTGAAGTTGTGCACGTATGTTGAAATTTCTGCTGTCATTTTACTTGCTGCCAGGGCTTGGCGTTATTCCTCACCATTAATTATGTTCATAGTGCTGCCCTTTCATGGCGTGCCACGAAACACAACGCAACACTTTTCTTACATGTAAAATTGCAGTAACATAATCGTATCTTTCAGTCCAATGAAACTGGTGGCAGTTGCCGAATGGAAAGAAGGGGCCTTGAGCGGGCTTTAACATACCTCGAAATTCACGGCGTCAGAGTCCAAGGAATGGTGACGGACACACATTCACAAATAAAATCCTTCTTCAAAAAGGAAAGGAGCGACATCAAACATGAGTTTGACGTCTGGCATGTAGCAAAAGGTACCATGAGCAGCCTTCATTGCACCTAGTGTAAAAGATGTTTTAGACAATCGTGATTTCATTCAGTCAACATCTTTCAGGGGTTTGCAAGAAACTGCAGATAGCTGCCAAGAAGGCTGACCAGGAGGAACTTGAGCCATGGATTCAGTCCATCAACAATCATCTTTATTGGTTGGCAGCATGAAGTGATGGCCATAAAGCACTGATTGTTCCGAAGTGGACGTCACTGCTTAATGATATCAGAAATATTCACACACATGAAGAGCAGCTTTTCCCATTGTGCTTTCATGGAGACGTTCAGCCCAGAAAGTGGCTTCATTCAGGTATTTTTTCTGCTTGTTATTTGGGGCAACTTTGCTAAGAAGTTTTTGAATACCTTTTTACTCTCCTGATAACACAGTGCTTTCATGTGACGAGCCTTGTCAAACTTGAATCTGAGCCATTGCAAATTAAGTGAAACATCACTAAGGTGTGTAGATTGTGAGCACATGTAATTGCGAGCAGCAAGGCAAGCAGGTTTGTAAAGATCTCCTTCCAGAATTTTGGCTCACTAGTTACCGTCAGCTGCAAAGCTATGGATTGCAGTTTGCCATTCAAGATGTAAACTAGTGACCTTTAGACACCATTGACTTTAGAAAATGGATTCATCAGAACAAACTGCTTTGTCTATAGGGTAAACGAAGCTATTTATCTTTTTCAAGTGTGCATTGCAATTTCAGTTCTCTCTAAAATTCGAAAATACTGACTTGCTTATTGCGTAGCTTTGGTTTCTCCTGTGGCAACTTGTAATTGCTTTAGTACATTCCACAAAATCTGACTCGTTTCAAGTTTGTGGAATTGTGTGCTCATGGTTGTTTCTAAAGAAAAAAAATGGTTATACCTCACTTTTTCAAGATTCCAAGGCATACAAGAAGCTGAACGAGATTGCAACAGCTAAGGTTCTCCTATCTGACATGCCACAGCTCTCAACAAGGTTTCAAACCTACGGGTTGGAAGCATTTCATGCCCTGCTGCTGCATTTTGCTCCGAAGTCCTGCCAGTATTCTAATCGTGGAATGAAAGCCAGGTAAATTCCTCGACTTAATGTTCTTAGCATTTTGGTGAGCCTTATGGAAGACAATCGTAGTTACTGTATAAAGTGTTAAAGTTGGGATTTTTCTAGTTGTGCTGGCAGCAGCGTCCAGACACACACCAATGGGCATGCTTTCTTAGCCAAAATCGGGCAGAATTATTACTACAGAGGGTACACTTGCCAACATCCTTGCTTTTCGGAGTCAAGCCACTAAAAGCAGCCCGTTGTGCCGGGTAAGCTTGTACAAAATAATTGGTGTCAGGACGTAGATGGTGGAGATTGCGCTAACCCAATAATTGCAAACACTTCTAAACTTCTAACGGCTGGTATGGTGTCACGGTGAATCTACCAGCGTGAAAGACAGGGACGTGAAAGGAGACAAAAGTAAATGCAGCATTGTTCGAAAACGCTTTTAGATTTTTACTTGACATTTCTGTCTGTGTTAAGGTTCGTGGCGTTGCACCTATTACAAGATCCCTCGGATATAAATAATCGATGTTTTGAATGCAGTATGAAGTAATTTTAATTTGCTCGCTGAATGTGGCTGGAGGGAAGCTCATGCATGTTGCATCGACCCAGCTGGTGATGCAGGTGAAGTGCATTTTTTTATTTCCTGATGAATGCTTTGAGGACGTGCACCTTTTTAGGACGCGACTTGCAGTACTTCATTATAATGAGAACTGTGAAAGAAGACAAGCATGCACAGCAGATGGTGTGGCTCGGTGGAATGTGAAGTACCCAAAAGCAAGAGGTGGTGCACCTACTGCTTGTCCTGTGAAGGAAAAGCCCACATTTGGTAAGCTCATGGAGCCATTGCATTTCCCCACAGGTTACAGTGGTTTTACTTCCTTACACAGGTTATGTGCAAAAGCTGATGGACTACGTTCAGTCGGAAGCAGGCAAGCTTAAGTCAAGAAAGAAGCCGAAGGCGGCCTCACCAACTCCGCCGCCCCTCAGCAGCTGCTATCCTCGAGTGGCAAAGGAAGATGTTGTGCAGAGCAGACAGTCAAGGTTCAATGTGCAGACATGAAAAACTGTAAAGCCTTCCTCTTGCTGGCCGGAAGCTTATTCTGGCAGATAAACAGTGCACAAACAAGGACAAAAGAACACTAAATGTATGACTCAGTGCTGTACCAGCTGTTGTACATACAGCATCCATGAAGTCTGAGATGCATTGTGTGCCTTTGTTGTCATGCGTTGTGCGGGAGACAGATTGGTAGCATCTGCAAGTTTTGTCTGCTGCTGAATGCCTGTAGATGAACGGACAAGGTGCATCTCGCACTATGGACTGTGTATCTAATACATATCTAGAACTGTTGCTGGAACGCTGCGCTGTATACATTTTTTGTCATTTTGTGTGCTGTTTCCCTGCCAGAATGAAGCTCCAAGAACTAGCCTGCTCACCATTCTGATATGGTTTGAAGCTGTTAATGTTGCTGTTTTTTGAAGTTATTCATGTCTACTCTGCACACCTGATTATTTATTCATAGCCCTTGCTGCAGCGGCCGCATTTTAATGCTGGCAAAATGCAGAAATACTTGTGTGCTACGCAATATCAGTAGGCATTGAAGGACCCAAGGTGGCCTAATTAAACCAGAGCCTTCCGCTACTTCATACCCAATAGTCCACTTGCAGCTTTCAGGCACTGGACCTCGTATATCACACTGCGATGTACCATTCAGTCTTGTACGTATATTCTTTATGCTAAAAGTGCGTGTTGCAGTCATGGGCTTAAATTCCTTTCACCATGTAAGGATATGGCAACATAGTAATTAGCCACAAGGGTCCATCGCACTTGTCAAGAAGGAAAAAAAAACGCTTGTTATTTTAGAGCTAAAACAATAGCTGGAATTTCCAAGTTCTCTGAATCGCTCAAGCGTGTTGTACAGCCGTGTCTATATTTCTTGATGATTTACTGTGAGTGTGGTTTCCGATGTCATGGTAGCGTCCTGCAATCAGAGGTCCTGATTGCCAAGCCCCCTTGTGTATAAGAACAAATGGATGCATATTCTGAGTATTGGACTTAGTACTCCTGTGTCGTTTTTTAACTATGTTGATACACTTGCTGCCATTGTAATTGTTGCATTCTCCCATTATAATTTGTTCCCAACCAGTTCTTTCTGACTTTGGCAAAAGTGATGTAAGTGATTTCAGTTCTTAAAATATCTTGGGAGTACCATCAGTATGAAGAGCCAAAACTTTTATTTTCTTTTTTTGCAGTCTCTCAATTGGTAGTATATGTCGTACACACACTTTCTGAATACCGGTTGCAACTGTGCCATTCTGTTTCTGCGGTGATGTTTAGGTTAAAAAGGCACTTTAACACTCATATATGAATGATAAAGTCGATGCTAAAATACCCAGATGCTTAGAATTAATGCGAAAACCTGCACGAAGGGGTGCCTTTTAGCCGCTTGCCTGGGTTTGGCCGGTAAAAATTCATTATACATGTACTGCGTCCAAGAAATATGCGGGTATCAAATGCACTGCCTCTTGTAGCGATTGAAATTTCTGAATTTTTTATTCCACCTTTTTATATTAACGATCAGTTCATACAGGAACAGTATTGACAGGACAAACTGGTTATTGAAGCTTTCTTTGCTATGAACCAGTGGTATGTGTTGGTCTACAATGTGCTCGTCTCAGCTGACTGCATTCGTCAATGACTGCTGGACAGCCATCTGCTAACTTGAAATGTGAAGTAGTTTTCTTTCACGATGAAGGCACCATATGATGTAGGGCTCTGAGAAATTTGAGGCTAAAGGGTTAAACAAACACTGTTTTAGCCATTTGACTATGGGAATTCTTCAGTTGCGGCTTTGCCTTCCTTGGTTCAGAGTCGGAGAACATTGATGTGCTTGAAGTTGAAGAGATTTTGTATGTTGTGAATGGCGATGTTTGTGTTTCAATCAGTGATCGGCTGCCTTACAATGCCAATTGTCGCTTCTTGAGTTGATATGCCGATAAAGTTCTTTGTATCTTGTTCAGCCTGGCATGCTTTATATATCGTGGCGTATTAATAGCGGTCACACTGAGATGAAATTAGTGGTGTTAGTGTCACTCTGACCATTTATCATTCTTCCTTTCTCCTCGCCCAGGTCACTTGATAATATGAAATGTGCCAAGAAATGCACCCACCTTATAGTATGGTTTTCAACTTTCTCTGCTGCAATATTTCCCTTTTAACTTGTGTTGCGTGCTTTTGGCTATGGTTTTTGTTCCGACCTTTTCCTTAGGTGCAAGGCCTGCTGATCATGCCACTTGTTTGCTTTTTTTAATTCACGTACTTCCATGATTTATTGTGCTCTAAACATTTATGCATGTGTACATTTTTTTGCAACTGAAGGAGGTTCGTTGCACTTGACACGAGCCATTACCTGGATTCTTTCAGAGTATTGTGTGGTGCTGCACTTTTAGAAGCCTCTCTTCTTGTGATTCTATCTGCCTCATGCAAGAGTATTTCACTGTTACAATCTTTCTATGAAACTGTTTTACGAGTGTAATTTTAATTATTAAGACTATTGTAGTATTTAATGTAGGCTGAAATTTATTACTGTAGCCTGTAAGGAAGTTCACTCTAGTGATTCTAATTGTGGTAGGGAAGGGAGTGAATTTTAAGGGAAGGTAAACGTAACAAGAGGTGACAGGCGAGATTATAAAGTTTTTGGGTACAGTGCTCACAGCTGGCATAGTACAGTGTCAATTATTTACACGTCATTGGAAGAGGACTTTGTTCTGTAGTAAACTGAGTGGGTTGGAGAGTTATGGTAGTAATCTGTTGCCTGAAGTGTCCCTGCTTATCTGTGTTCTAGCACTGTTGATGCTGCAACATTGCAGAGCAAAACCAGATCATACAGATGATAGCTTCCATTCTTCCTTGTTTCAGTGAGACTGCTCTCATATTTTATAGTTCAGCTCTGTAGGAAACTTGAGGGATGCCCTGTCCATGGCATGTTTTTGCTGTTTCTTGTATGTCTCCACGAACGAAATCAGTATGACATCACTAATTACCCGTGAACCACAGTTCGAAGCACATATAGGTAACACCAGCTGAATATAGCCATTTCTTTCTTTGCCTTTCAAGCAATGTGTCACGGCTTCTTGTCAGTGTGAAGACAATGTTACGGAACACTGTGTGATGGAGATGGTGAGCTAATGCAGTGCCCAATTTGGAAAATGGCGAGATTATAAATTCAGGCGCTGAAAATCAATGTGGTGCCATGAAAGGAATTTGCAGATATGAAAATGAAAACACTAAAAATGAAACAGCTGGAATTATCATTGTATTGTTGGGAATGAGGGAATACAATCTCATTCTCATGCAGCTCATTCTTAGCATGGTTTCTACAGCCCACTTAGTTCACATTCTTACTGGTGAGATGTATGCTGACTTGCAAAATTTTTGCAAATAAATTATTAATTTATTGAAAGCATCTGTGTGTTTGTTACGGTTGCATATTTATGAAGCACTCTACACAGAACTCTGCTCTTGCCAACCATGGATGAAAATTTATTTCATAACGGTGCTTTTCATTTGCATGAACTCTGAAAGGAGGTACAAATAATTGAACATTAGAGGAATGGCTTGTGTGCATAGCTATATAGGCTACATGATGTGTACATACCTCAGCAAGTGTAAGGATGCTTGAATCCAGTGTAAGTGTCATCTGGAGATGGATATTTTTTGCGTATGGCACTGAGCACGCAACTCCGCAGGATTCTTCTGTTGTGCCTGCCCAGTCGCTTCCACACAAGGTGCACAAACTGCCTATAAGCAGCGTACCTCATCCTCCTTAAATAAAGAATGCGGGTCAATGAAACTGCCCAAGCTACCATATGTGCTCCTTCTCACCTGTTCACAGAGCCCCTGTCGTTTCTCGATGATGTACTAGTTTCCTGTTGTGCCAGAGCAACTTGAAGCACAGCTTTATTTAGGCACACATCTTTGAATTTTTTTGTTGATGTGATGCAGCGTGCCTGCTTCTGTTTTCCAGTAATTTCGGGGATCTCTTGACAACAGGAGCTGTCTTCTTCCTCACTCATTACTGAGCAGTGCATGCAGGAACACCTGAGGTGAAAGGTAAAAAACTGTGGTAATGTTTCAGTGCCGAGACTAGGCAAAACGTCTAAAATGGTGTTATGCATTACTCTAAAAGTATGTAAAACAAACGTGCGCAAGCCCAATAATTTACGTTTACTGAAAGAACATGTGTTCAAGACCGACTGTCATACGCAGATCATGCTATCGGTTTAGTTTATTGGGGTCTAACGTCCCAAAGCGACTCAGACCATGAGGGACACCGTAGTGAAGGGCTCCGGAAATTTTGACTACCTGGGGTTCTTTACCGTGCTCTAACATCGCACAGTACACGGGCCTTTAGAATTTCGCCTCCATCGAAATTTGGCCACCGAGCGCCGTAACCACTGAGCCACCGCGCCGGGGTCAGATCATGCTATCATACGGCATGCGCAAATACTGAAGTAACTGCCTGTTCCTCGAATCTATTTGTCGATAAAAATTCTATTTACAACCGGCATAATGTATTGTGCCTAGACTATCCGCGCTCAATGCCTTCATTACACCTGCGTACTCTTCGCAACGCAACGCAGTAAACAAATGCCTGAAATAGACACTTGCGCTGTCGGACCTCGTCAGGAATATCGCAGTATCAACAAAGCAGCATTTATACGTACGGGAACCGATTAGCAATTGAGATACTTACCAGTTCACATTCCCCACTCGTGAAATCGCTTCGTCGCTTTCGCTGGTAGCCAACGACGAACTGTCGCTCGTCGGGAGTGCAGTAGAATGCTCTTGTGGGGATGCTTCAGGTTCAAAAAAGGTAAGGGGAAGTACCGAGCTGAACTGTGAAATGAAAGCCTTCCATAAGGTAAAATAATTTAGCGCAGATTCACAATAAACACGGGCACACGTGCTCGATCCTAGTCACCTGCGTACCGAACTGGCCGCGGCAGGAGCGACGGTACCCGATGTTGATGTCACGAATGTTTCGACCAACCACAGGTGGCGACGGGGCTCGCCGCGCTTGCCTGCGGCGGTGGGCACTTATTTCTGCAAAACAAAGCTATTTATCGTTCTCTACGTTTACTTTCAATGTGATATTAGAGTTCAGGGAGCAGGAAAGTGCAAAAATGCGTCAGAAACTCGTTTTTTTTAAAACTGTTTCAGCTTCCCTTTAAGTAGAGGAAAACACGAAGTGACATCGCACGGGGTATATACATCTTGTTAAAACTGAGTCGTGGCAGTTGGAGGTCGAGAAAAAAGCCTGCCTACTTTTTGGGCAGTCTCATCACAAACAGTGCGAGCACAGAGTTGCCGTCCTGCGGCTGCGGCATCCGCCCGTCTCGAAGCCCGGTGCCCGCCCTCATAGTCTGTCAGCGCTGGCGTGCAGCTGGTGACAGAGCCTCCAATCCAGTCCAGACCTTCCGTGCAGCAGGTTATCAGAACGTCCGTTTTAAGCGAACCACCAGCGGCGTCCACGGGTGGTAGCAGAGTGACATTCTGGGTCATTCCCTCCCTCTCGCCCCGTCTTTTCTCACGAACTCGCAGTACCCGGGGAATGGCGAAGGGGGAGGGGCTCTAAATTGCGGTGTCATGCATTTCTGCCAGGTACCGGCAAACCTAGCAGGAGTAAGAGCCGTTACTGGTGAAACCTACACTGGAGTGTACATTGCGCGAGTAGCCCCCAAGAACAAAGACGAAGGATGCGGGTTTGGGGCAAGGAAGGGACAGGTGGCACACGTCGAAGTTCAAAGCTAGTAAGGAGCGCGCTGAGGCACTCCCAAGGTTATGTCGGCTAAGGGCACAGTGGTGGCTAGTTATGCTCGACGCACTGCAGGCCACCGAAGTCGATTCTGCGGACCACAGAGGGAATGAATAGCCTGCGTCAGAGACATCAAATGGCGGAGTCAACTCGGGCTACCAAGGTGCTGAGTTTGCGGATCGTTTATTAATTGTAGTGGAAATGACGGGTGTTTAGCCATGCTTATTTTATATATTTTTTTTTGGCTGGCATCGCCTTACCTTAGGTTTAGGTTTATGGGGTTTTACGTCCTCGAACGACTCAAGCTATGAGGGACGCCGTAGTAAAGGGCTCCGGAAGTTCCGACCACCTGGGATTGACATTGCACAGAACACGGGCTTCTAGAATTTCGCCTGCATAGAAATTTCGACCGCCACTGCCAGGATCGAACCCGCATCTTTCGGGTCAGCAGCCGAGCGCCGTAACCACTGAGCCACCAAGGCGGGCTGTTACCTTGGTAATGGCCCGCACTAAACCAAAATAAGAGGGATGCGAGAATAGCTGTGTCGGATTTAATCTGCGGGAAGTCCAATGAATGTGTGCGTCGAGCGAAGTTGCTGTTCCTTTACTGCGTTTATTTTGTTTTTATCAATGAATGCGAAACAGTAATTTAATAGTGACTGCACTACTATTCGGAAGTAACTGTTATCTGATGGCACAACTTCTTGTGAGCAGTGATTTTAGCAATGTAATTTAGTTTCATTCGTACGTTTTTGGCCATATAATAATAGGGTTTGATTTCTTCGAAATAATAATTTTGCTATTTATTATTCTGCATATCTTAACTGAACTGCTATAGCTGGTAGTTACGTAGCAACTGTCCTCACGACGATGTGGGTGGACTTCACATACGCCACCAACAGGAACAAACTAGCCAGGGCACTTGTACACTGCGGCTTCACTGGTAAAAACGACTCCTGACCAATGCACTGCCACGCTTATTGACGGCATTATCTTTGCATATGTGGACCAAAGGTCACTTGCTCGCCAAGAGGATGTTCCGCAAAGTAAGAATGATGTCTGCAAAAGTAGAAAGGCGCCTAGTCTAAAGTGCATTATCTGTCTCTGTACTATGCAGGTTGGCTTACGAATGGGCCAGAACAAAAACGACGCTTGGGGTTAAAGCTACGCTCTCCCATATGCACCGAAAGGCCGAGTTGTGCTTGTCAAAAGCCCTTCTAGTCTCACAGACCCGCACTGAGGGTAGACAAGAGCAGCGCGATTTCTATTTTTCTTTTTTTTTATCTCATGCTGTAAAATAACCACGAAAAAAAACAATTTCTTGCAAGCAGGTTATGTTGGAAGCAGGCGATCCTAGGAAGATAGGGACCCGAGACAGGCGGTCAAAATAATCTTTAAAAAATACAAATTGTGATCGTGAAATTAAGGAGCACGCACATCCAGCTTCGAAATACATACAAAGAGAAGCTGCGGTTACCCACACACTGAGAACGTCGGAACAGGATATGATTCCGTCCCGTAAAGAAACCCTGATCATACTTATTAATTTTAGCAACGGAACCACAAAATATGCTGCCGTATATTTCCCGTAGGACAAATTGCTTTGCAGTCTTCGGTGACATTTTCTTCCTTGATTGCTTTGGCCACTGCCACCTGTCCTCAGATCGCTTGTTTGGAGAAAAGGTGAAGACAAAAATGAAGGTTGCACAGGCGCAGCACGCGCATTGCTCGGAGTTGCTCGCCTAGAACGTTCACCCGCCATCGTCCTACTGCCGGCTGGAACTCGACTTGACGGCTCCCGCCCGGACATCGGCCAGATCTCTTCCTGGAGCGCATGGTGGAGAGCGAAGGGAAGACCCTGGACACAGGCAGGACCTTCGTGTCGGCGCTCAGACGCCCGTATAAGGTATGAACTATTTAACCACCGGCTCCGCCAAGCCGCCGAAGTCTGTTGCAGATGCGAGGCATTTGTGAGAGGGCGATATCCATTACTCGCCCTTTTGCGCAGGACATGGAGGG
Source organism: Amblyomma mixtum (assembly GCF_055824585.1). Taxonomy (NCBI): domain Eukaryota; kingdom Metazoa; phylum Arthropoda; class Arachnida; order Ixodida; family Ixodidae; genus Amblyomma; species Amblyomma mixtum. The sequence goes on along the minus strand of NC_143014.1, from coordinate 227,345,895 downwards.
GCCTCAGCCAGTGTCGGTACTTCACAACGGGCACGAGCGCACGGCAACCTTTAACCGCAAACTTTCTTCCAACGCGGACCGGCAGCCTCCGATTGACTTTCATGTCTGCCGCTCGCAACTCGGCAAGCACAGGAGCAGTGAGCACTGGTTTCCACCAGCAGGTCCTTAATTAAAAATAGCCTTAACACAAACTATGAAATTAATGATACGATGCACTGCCATTAACTCGCACAGCGCTGTACCGTGACATCCGCCAGAGTTATTGAAGGAACATTCGACATTACAAGCTTGTCCCGTTCCAGTTGTGCTAGCTCTCTTGAGGCCAGCCAAATATGGTAATTTCCGCTACGCGTCGAATTATTTGTGGATTAGCTTTGACGCCTGTAACATATAAAAATAATTAAAGCAGTCACTTCAGACTTAAAGTTAATGTTACCGTTCGAAGCCGTCACTTTTCCTGCTGATACCGGGAGCACAGGTCATGGACGAGCAATGATGCAGGAACGCAGAATGTCAGTGCTGTTGCTCACTGGTTCCATGGCTAGAGGCCATGGTTCCAATTCACTCGGTTTAAGACAGCCTCATCATCATAATTGTTAAATAAATGTTATAAATAATTGCATGAGTGGGAATAGCCCTCCAAAACTCTCCGATCAATTACAGGCAAGCCTTTACTCATCCCTTTTACAGCAATGCAATGCGTGTTTTAACAAAGAATACTTTTCGAGTACACTACATACTTCATCACTTTCATCATGATAGCGCCACAGTTATTTTACATTATGATGTAAAACAGTGCCGAAATTTATGACGAACATTATGTTGTACATAGTTATGTAAGTGCGGGAGAATTTCCCATCGCGGGATTTTCTGTTCAAAGTCTGTTGTCACGATTATGTGACTAAATAGCGGGAATGTTCTGCATACGAACCTACCTAATGTATTATTCAGCATATCTTTTTTGTGAACCTCGCCTACGAAATATTCCATGCGAATGCTCCCTTGAGCACCTGGACCTCTTCCCCAAAGTGAGGATTAGCGCACAATATGATCCATACTTCTTTAACTAAGCGTTCAAACCAAACAAGATATCCGCTCCGCTTCTACCTGATACAGAAAGGCTAGTGCAATCCCTCTGTATACGGACTGCTCATGTCGAGGGACGCGGTAAGTCGTTCATGCGCAACTGCTGAAATAGTGACAAAGGTCTAGTTTTATGGTCGACAAGGACATGTTGCAGTTGATAAGAAAACGCGATAAACTTTACAGAGTGTTTTTACAAAGTAGATGTCCTGAAGCGCTGAAAACATTAAAAAAATTTAGGAACTTCGTCACAAAGCAACTTCGCGTCGCTAAAAAGCAATATATTTATAACCGATTTAATTAAACTGGTGGACAATCTGAAAAAGTTTGGAAGGTATTAAAATCTATCTTCAGTAATTCTTCCGAACCGACCACAAAAATTAATCATGAAGGGATTGAATTAAAAGGTTCTGATCTAGCAGATTCCTTTAATAACTACTTTCTTTCCTTTGCTGACACATCAAGCGGCGACGTAAATCTGTCCTATATGAGTGCCAGAAATGGTGAAACAATATTTCTAACACCGGTTACAGTAAATGAAGTAATTACAGAATTTTTAGTGCTTAATAATAGTAAAGCTACAGATGCGTCAGGTTTTCAGATACAGCCCATAAAATTTACTATCGACATTCTTGCACCTTCCCTCGCCCATATCTTCAACCTATCCTTAGTTTCCGGTGTTTTTCCGCGTCTTATGCAAAGGGCAAAAGTCACAGTAGTGTATAAAAAAGGAAACAAAAATGAAATGGGAAACTATCGCCCGATATCAATCTTACCTGTGTTTTCCAAAGGCCTCGAAAAAGTTATTCTTAAACGGCTATCCTCCTTCACTGAAAGATGTAACATTATCACTACCGCTCAATATGGGTTTCGTAAAAATAGATCGACTGAGTTAGCTCTCCTTGCTCAGAAAGAATTCATACTAAAACATGTTGAAGCCAAAAACATGGTACTTGTTTTTTTTTAGATTTTTCAAAGGCGTTTGACCTTGTTAATCACTCTGTGCTGCTTAAAAAATTAGACCCCTACGGTATTAGAGGCATAGCCCATATGCTGATTTCCTCATACTTGAGACATAGATCTCAGTTTGTTAGTATTGCCGGTGAATGCTCCCAGTTGAAAGCGGTAGATTCTGGCGTTCCGCAAGGGAGCATTTTGGGTCCGTTTCTTTTTGTTCTTTATATTAATGATATTGTTCGCATCGATAGCACTGCTAAGTACATAATTTATGCAGATGACACTAGTCTGCTTTTTTCCGGTACTTCAACGGCTGCTCTCGCAAATCGAGCTAATAAAACCTTAAAAGAAATAAATACTTGGACTGCTGATAATCACTTAAGCATTAACGTTAGTAAAACTGCAGCCGTCATGTTCCACCCATGTCACAAACACTTTGAACTTCCTCTAACTGAATTAAACAATACCAGAATAGAATTTGTGCAGTCTGTGAAAACTCTGGGCGTTTACTTTGCAGCAGATATGTCGTGGAATGACCATATTAATTACGTCGATCAGAAACTTTCCAGAACTGTTGGTATCATGCGCCGCCATTGCTTTAATTTTCCTACGTCAGTCAACATGTTACTTTATCTCTCTTTGTTCTCTTCCATACCCAGCTACGGATGTATGGTGTGGGCAACAACAACAGCTGAAAATATTGACAAACTCACTGTCTTACAAAAACGTATTATACGCATTGCATGTAAAGTGCCGTATTTCTTCCACACTGCGAGCCTTTTCCACCGACACAACGTTATTCCATTGAAATCCATGTATAACTATAGGCTGTGCTATAAATATAAACTCGCCATAATGAAAAATGATGACTTCTTACTTACACTTGCTAGGTTAGAGCAAAGCAGAACTGTGTATGATACCCGCGCAGCAGAGCCTTGGAATGTTAAGAAATGCCGCACAAATTATGGTAAACAAATGTAGCAGCATACCTTACCGACACTTCTGAACCAGTTGTACTGCGACAAGAATCTTGATGTCTCCAATATTTCTCTGAAAGAATTGCCCCAAATATTCGTGTAGTTCTTTTTTTTCTTGCTATTACCATTTTGAGTGCACCTGTCAGTTCTGCTGTCCTTTACTTTCTCCTCCCTGTGTTTGCCTTTATAGTCTCTTTGACCTAATATAGTTCTTTTTTTCTTTTACAAGCAGAATGTACTGCTTACTGAACGTACATGTGTCATTCTATGTACAGAACATACGAGTTTTTTCTTACAATTTGTTTGATGTCCTATTCCGCCGCCGTCAAAGCTGCACTGTAAGAGGAAGCCAGGACCTCTCAAGCTGTCTATACAGCTTTTTCCCTTGCTGTCCTCGCAACACCTAGTTGCGGAAATAAACCTTCAAACCTTCAAACCTTCAAACCTTAGAGTGACCCTTGCTACAGGAAAGCGAATTAACCACCCCACACCCCTGAAGAAAAAAAGACTGTAGACATTGTAGAACGAGCACTCACACAAAAATTGTGTATTAAAAGTATAAGCGCGCATTTCATCCCTTCGACCTCAAATCGCTAAAAATTGTGCAAGCCCCTTTTAAGCAGAGAGCACAGCTGCGACACGATGCTTTGCGCGTACACAATCAAAGAGAAAGCACTACAGCCAGCCCTCCCACCATTTTTATCTACGAGACATATGTCTCCTCGATATTCTCGCTATTGTGACCAGCCTGTGGTAGCAAGTTAGGCTTTGGCCGAAAGTAGTTTAAAAGCAGTTCACGAAACTTGAGCTGAGCCTACTTTTGTACATTTAAAATTTTTCCAAGGTGACCTTACCACCGTAGATCCGTATACGTGATTTAAATTAGTGTGGTCCACAGACCGCATATATGTGCATGCTTTCTTGAACATTAGGATGGTGTTAGGTCGCGTTGGTTCCAAATAAACATTCGCCCATGGCTCTGCAGCTACCTGTGCATTGGTCCGCTTCCTACGCAATCTGCTGGTCTTCGACGCGCCATTCACCCGCTTCAAAAATGAACGGACGCGAGCTGCTGACGCCGACTGCGATGACGGATCCCACGACGACTTCCTGGACATGGCTTTCCGGACTGACCCGCTGCCATCTGCGTGGGCCACCAGTCTGGGCGCTGAATTCACTCAGCCGACGCCGCATAGCACGGAGTCCGAGTGAGTGACTATCAATTACAGGGGAATGGCAGAGAGCTACACAGTGACGCCTACGGCTTTTTACACATTTCGCCCGTTGAAGACATTAAAGCGACACCCAACATAATAGAATAGCTTAATTTTCCGCCATTTCTTACATGAAATTATTGGCGATGTGGGCTTCAGTACGGAATTAACCTTCTTTCCTAGGCTCGCTCGCTTCTATGTCGTATCCCACCGAGTTAACTCGGTCGTTTATGTTCGGGTTCAGGGAGTGAAGAAAGTGGGCTTCCTTGTGTCGGTGCTCATTGGCTCCTGCGGTTAGCATGGGGCTGAGATTAGGAGATAAGAAGAGGACCCAAGACCCCTAGTTTTAGTTAAGAAAAATGATTGTTTTGCCCAACATCTATTCACTATTCCATAATTTGAAAAGGGTAACATAAATCTTCTACATAGCTTGGCCTTCACGACCTCTGTAATCCGCCCGGCCTTAGCGCCGTTTCAGTTTTCCGCACGTATCGTAGAATAATTAAACCTGTTTGGCGTACGCAGCGCATTGCCAAGCTCATTCAGTGAGCAATCACTGCGGGTTACGAGATCCCTGAATTAGGGAACAATACAGGCTGATTTCACAACGTTCAAAAAGTATTTTGAATACAGCGAGAAATACATGACATCGGTTTCTACGGGTTCATTTCGTAACAATGTTAACATTATTTACAGTCGCGAGTAATAAAGATTAGCACAATGACGTCACCGGAGCGTCAAAAATCTTACCGAGTACATGGGGCTTCGCCGTGCTTTCCGAACACAGCTGGCACTTTTTTATGGGCGTATTCATAACCTCATAACCACAGCGCCAAGCGTTGCTACCGGCCGCTCCGGTGGCATGTCACTAGAGCGAATCTTTTTTACTCGCCACTGTACCTCGTATGGGTCTATAATTACACAGTTAACTGCAATTATTTGATCAACTTTTACCCTTTAGTTTAAGGGTGAAGTAATATTGCGACTTGAAATGGCCGCCTGCATTAAAGGTGAGTTTTATTTTAAATTTTAGTTAACAGCAATGTGGTCCGAAATACTGGACATCAAAACTATGCAATTTTTGAGGCCCGTTCAGCGGGATTTCCCTCGTTCTTTACGTATAAAATGGCGTTGTTCACTTAATTCTTGCATGAAACGCAGACGTATTTCCTTGTATTCTATGATATAGAAGAACACTTAACTTCATTTCGGTGAGAATACCAGCCACATGGACGTTGTTTTATATATTATAGATGCGGGGAAAAAAACCTTAAAAGCTTTCAAATGTGTATAATTGGCGTTCGATACAGCAGCCACATTTCCCATTAAGAAAATTTAAAAACTACCCTCACCTTCGATGTTGACGGCCTTCAATTCTGTATTCCAATCTTGCCTTTTCAAATCTAAAACAAAAAGTTGATTAGTTCCTTTTATTTAATTTTCCGTCTAACTATTGAATGACATCACGTACAGATTGCAAAACGCATGTCTAGAACAGCCGAACTGTGTGCTCCGCAGCTCCCAAAGCCGCTGCCACCAGGAAGGCAAAAATGACGATAAAATCCTACGAGTTTAAATAAAGATGGTTACATCGAAATCATTCTTAACTTAATGCTATCGCTAGGTATCGAGTAATAAGCACGAAACACGCTCGTAACGTGTTCTAGACAAGCGTTTTGCCCTCTGTACATAATGTTCACCTTTCTGTGCAAACTACCTGCACAAGTCGCTCCGACGTACCCCTTCCAGTTTTCACACATAAATCTCTAAACGCCAAACTCACAGGCTAACGACGTGACTGCAATATCAAATATATTGTTAGCTCCATAGATCTTTTCGAGCCACAGCACTACTTTACGGGTTCTAGCTCAACCCAGGTATCTTTTGACATCCCTCAACTAGAGGATGGTGAACAAATAAAATAAATTTTGCCGCAACTGGCTTTCGAAGACGCCTCGGCGCGGAGAGATCAGCATAGCTGGCCACTACACGAGAGCACTATGCTTGGCCGCAGCGGATAACGACTCGTGCTAAACTGATACAAACTCTCGCGCTGTGCTTTTTGCACATTATCATCTTAATTGCCTTCTGTCAGCGACGGGAAGTGATCAGATCAGCTTTAGCTCACTCTGAGCAAAATCCGAGTCTGAAATCGTCGCCGGACGTGATAACGACCGAGCAAAGGAAAACCATGAGCCGAACAGGCTAAACGCATCCTTTTGAGCGTCTACTTGGTCACTCTGTACTTTTATTTTTGGCGTTGGACGCCACTGCATTCGCCTGTTCTCGAAGGCCCCGCCTTTGAGCTCCAAAGGTACTGGACGGGCGCCTTCACCTCCAAGGCCTAGAGCGGAAAATGCGGAACTTTTGTGTCGTGTGCCTCATTCCATACACATTTGAACATAAGGACCTGATTCACCAAATCATTTGTGGTGCCCGTGTGACAGGGGCGTAAGTCAAAGCTGCGAGTGCTGACAAGGTGACTGGATATCATAGGGTTAATTAGGTAGCGGAAATGGACTCAGGCACGGCATGTAACCCGTAGACTACGCTAACCGCAGCGTTCACGATCTGTTGTTTGTAAGGGCGGCAGAGTCAGCACTAATGAAAGGACAATGTTTTCAGTAATCGTATGGTGTCGAGGCTGTAGGATTTCGACGATAGCGCCTACAAGCCCGTGAAAAATGGGGGATGACGAACGTAATTTGAAAATCTCCTTCATATTCCGATTAATAGAAATACCGTGGTGACATGTGAAAAAGATGTCATGATAACCCTCGCCAAGAAGCCTATTGTTCCAGTAGCGCAGGTACCAAGCTCATACGCGGTGAGTTTAACATGAGCGAAGCGGTGGCTTGCGGCGCTCTTCCCCTTCCAACTTTAGTTAGCAGAGTCAACATTGTTTTGTAAGATATTATTCAGCATGATTAATGATAGACATTTTTCCTTATCTGCAGCCGAAGTTCGTCCGCGTCCGCCTCGTGCAGCCGCAGCGGCATCATTCAAGGCGGCCATCGGGTGCCTGCGCCGTCCATTGGTCGCAGGGCCACTTGTCGAGCTCCCGACGCTGTGGCGCACGGTTTCACCGCCCAAGACCATGCGGCGACGGAATGTGCTGCTCGGTTGCACCGCCGTTCTGGGCGCGGCTGTTGACGGTGGCCGCCATCTGCCGCCTGCTGGTTCTTGAACAAGCTACCTGAAGGGCCGCATAGGTGATGCAACATGGTCGATCGAAATGTCTTTCACGTCCTGAGCTGAAACAGGCCACGTGCTGCGCACAATGGTATCTTTGTAAAGTAAATCGCTCTTTAAAGCCACGACTGATGTCAAAGTCTTTCCGTTTAAATGGCAGCACAAACTGACGCAAACACTCTTCTTGTTGTTAAAGGACGTGATGACTACTGGCGCTGCAATTAGCTATTTAGTTAGCGTAGTAAATGATTGAGGTTCAGGTAGGGAACAGATGCTCGGAAAGACATCAGGTGGCACTTTTGCACGATGAGAAGTAGCTGAAACAAAGTGTTTATTTTTCATTTATTTCTCTGGTTTATATATTCTGCAATCTGCGATGGGAACACACGTGACCGAATTTATCCAGAGGGTGAAGGAAGGCTGCAGTGGTGAAAGGCTGTTGCTTATGGAAGATGGGAGGGGAGGAGGGCTAGAGGATGGTATTGGGCGCTTGGGCAGCCGCCTACCTTGTGGTTATGGTGGGGATGTGCCTGGTAGGTGCTGGTTCTGAATGACACATGCGTCTTTGAATTCGATATCGTTAGCGCTTTTGCCTTTTCGTTCCGCTGCTTCCTGGGCTGTAGTTGGGTTAGTGGAGGTAGATGGCGCCTATGGAGTGTGAAGGTGGGAGGTGGTTGGAAGTCGAAAGGGGAAAGGGTGTGAAGTCGCCAGTCAAAAGTGTGTGTGTGTGGGGGGGGGGGGGGGGGCGGCGTTCTTGCTGGTGGCCTTTGCATTCTGGAAGGTGGAGGATGCATTGTCCGGTCCGAAGGACCGGCTCCCAAACAGACGCTGGCATTTCCGTTGTTGCACTTTTGCTCCTTTCTTAATAAGCTGTGCAAAATGGTCGAAAGAAGAATGAATCAGAAAGATCGCACAGTACGCGAGCTCCGCTCCTTTTACTGCGATAGCACAATAAGAGTGCCGTTTTGGAATAAAGCCAGCATTGTCTGTGAAGCTTCAGGCTCTAAAAGCAGCGCTGACTAGCCACTCCTTCCCCAAAAATCTGTGTCCACGAACAACCTACTGAGACCTTTGGCCCACTTCCCCACTCCACGCTTGGCCTCTTTGGCTCTCAACAAGCGTAATCCAGCATCTACGCACGCAACTCTACCTTCCAGGAGCGCACCTGACTACCGCACCACTTACATCTACACTCTAGAGTGCTACCGCCCTCTACCGCCCACCAGAAGTCCACTCAAAAGCGGAGCGAAAAATCGATAGCGGAATCTGAACGCAAGAGGCAACAGCCTCCCCACCCTCCTAGATGAGGAGTTGCCTCCACCCCCATACCGACACTCACAACTCCCCCCCCCTCTGTACCTTCTAGATAATGCTTGCTCACAAATACTTACTCGCAGAGCTTAGATCGCAGACGACTAATTTGTCGTTAGAATGGGAGACCTTGAGCGTTGCCATTTTAACGTTGTTTAACTTTTCTAAGCGGCTTTGGCGTATTATGCATATCATTTGAGTGGAAGGAGTACATTATGACTGAAAACCACGCCTGAGAAAGATCCGTGGCTCCATGTGAAGAACAACGCAATGCCGATTTTCATTGTTAATGCATCACAGTGACTGAGTTTTTTTTCTCTCTTTCTATTTTAGGTTCAACAGGCGTTGCGGCAACACTGTCTACTTCTAGGGACATATTACCTGAATTAGAAACGACATAAAAACATCGTCTTCATCCTTCAAGGGCGGTCTTGATCATCCTAGTTATTTTAGCGAAAAAAAATGACACATGCAAAGAGAAGATGAGAGGCCAAGCCCTGTGCTTGAGCGGGCACCAGGCTCGGTCTTGCGAGCGCCTGGTCATGAGGACGCCCACAGTAGCAACCCGTGTAATGGTCCCTGAAGCCTTGGTGTTTCACGTGACTGCTATCACGACCGATGTTTCGATTTGATTGGTTTGCATTAGGTATTCATGGCAGCGCTGCCACAAATTTTTCCGAGCGCCCCTGTGCTGCGGCAGCGTCTGTCTGGGTCTATTTGAGCCACGGAGAGGAACAGACGCAGAGATGCTCACAATCGCTTCTCTTTCTCAAGCTCTTCACTTCTCGCTGCTCTCCTGAAATAGTTTTCTTCTGGACCTCACTGAAAACAGAGGGAAATGGTATACTTTATTAGAAAACTGACATTAAATAGTGTTGGTGACTGTAGGTCAAATTTCAGTCGGCGAACTATATCAAGCTCGTTAGAAAACACACTACACACATTTCAGGTCGGTTACATTTAGGTAGCCTAAGCACAGGGCACGAAATTCAGGAGTTCTTCAGGAATTCGTATTCTTGACATCGAGTTTGCTCTAAGACACTAGTTCCTCAGGACGGTGCTTCTCGTACAGGGCGGGTAAAATAAAATTCAACAAATTAGTTAGTTTTTATGGGCTGCTCAAATTTCACTTATCTTTTCTGTACCCCATTTCTTCGCATATCAACCATCACAACTGCGATCTGCGTCTTGGTTACCTTCATACTGCCAATATAGTTTGACACATGCTATACGTGGTATACATGTATTAATACGTGCTTAATATGTGCTAATACGTGCGTAACCTTAATACGGGCTATATATGCGCAAGAAAATTACAGCTCTTCGCATATCCGTATGGAATGGGTTTGAGTTGTGTACACCTTGAGTGATGAGCTGAAACTTGATATTTTCGTAGGACGCAACACTTTTTTGTTGGGATATGGTAAGCGAGCGGTACCCCGCAAGTGAAAATATTTTACACCAGTTTAGCCTTTAGAGGCAAAATGTCGGGCCAAAGTTTTTCCTTACAAAATACCCCTTTTTATCTCCCTATATTAACTCAATGCCGCAGCTAGCATTTATTTGTTTTGACACACTTTGTCCACAGACTTCAGGTTGAAGTTTGAATCAGTCGAGCATACTCCTGAGCATGCATAGACGCAACCAAAAGACAGATTTTCGGGGCACGTCGGCTTTCCTGGAAAAAAGCGAACTAGTTCATTGCAAGACGGGGCCAACAGAGGAGTACTAAATACATTGAATACAGTTCTATAATGATAGAACCAGTAAAAGCAGTCGGCACCACCCGGTGGGAGAGATCGCCAAAGGAGGGCATGCATCACGGAATCGTCTTCATGGGGAAGTGGCCCGTTTTATGCCGCAAGCCCCGAGAAGTTTTGTTCCACAGTAGATCTTATGCAGTCATCCTGGGTGCGCCAAGCTCTATCCGGCATCAAGCTTGGGCTTACCCGTGACTGCTCATGGGGACGCCAAGCAGGTCCTTGCAGCCATGGTTTGCCACATCGCAAGTGTCTCACTGGTGGCCGGTAGGTTAGCCGGGCAACGCCTCCGCAATGTGTTCGAAGCGCCCCCGTGCAACGACAGCGTTTATCTGGATCTGTGCGCTTGAGAGGAGGGAGACAATTTGGAGTGTATTGACTATAGTTTTTTGCGGTCGACCTGTACCGCTTGTTTTTTATGTATTACTTTAGTCAAGATTTACAGAAATGACATAACTTCAACCGAAATCACAACATGTTTATTTTGAAATTTTTCGAACTTGATGAGCTACGCAGTGACATGCCCAGCCGTCCCCATAGGCCTAGTCCTTTGTTACATTAAGCCCACCTAAGCAATAAATGAGAAAACATTTAGGTTCTTAGAACTTATGAGATTAATTGACGTAAATAAAAAGCAACCTCTGTTCACAATAACGCCAGCTTTCAAAACTTGCCTGAATTATATGTTTGTAGTTGCTATGTTATGTCGCCTAAAACAACAACGAGCGACCATACCTGGATGCCGGAACTGCACCGTAGAAACACGCTTGGAACATACAATTTGCAGCCAATTAGCGCTCTTCTTCTCCATTCCTATTCGTGTCCTGTATTTAATTGTGCGTTACGCCAGGGTGTCAGCGCTATTACTACCGCCATTTCAGTGCTGCAGGTTGTTTTCTCTTGGCTTCTCGTGGATTGTACTTTCTCGAGCAGCCGACCGAGAGGTGCGTATTAGCGATGCCTTGATTTTCTACCTTTTTTTATTCCGATCATGTTGGCAAGAAGGCGACACAGCATAAGCGCTCTGTAGATCGTAGGTTTTGAGTCTCATGCCTTACTACGAAATTCATTGTGATTAATAATCCCCCGTGTTTGTACTTATTGATTCGTTACATGGTAAATGTGGTGCTCCTTATTAACCTCGCTGTTTTAATATTTGTATCAATTACTTTTACATTTCGTTTCTTCGCTGCCATGGTAAGAATCGGATTTCGAGAGAAGCGCTGTCATGATGAATACAAACGATCTATTCCTAATCTGAAAAAGTGGCTGTGCCAGATGATTTCGCACAAAAATAAAAAAATATCTCTCCAAAGAAAATATAATGCAATATGGACCCCAAGAAAAGTCCACGCAAATTCGCTCATTCTAGCATGGCTTTTTTACATTACAGCTCGAGGTTGTAGGGACTGTAGGGATTAAACATAAACGAAAATTGTGGGGATTAAAATTTAATCCTTAACTTACGGGGCTGGTGAAACCATTGGTCTCATGAAAATAAGTGTCGGCGTGACATGTTTTGAAATTAGGCGGGAATGATTTCTCGTAAGAAACGAAATGCATCACAATATAGACCGCAGGAAAAGTCCCAAGAAATATATGGTCGTCATTTTATCGTGTAGAGCACATGAAATGGTAGTAGCCTGAGACGAGACGTCCGATTGGTAGGGGACTGTTCATTTTTTGCGTCAGGTGAGCTGCGGCGGCCCAGGAAGGGAGATGCGGATCGCCGCTGCGAGGGTGAAAAAGAACGTTAAGTAGAAAAGAGCGCCCCAACCACGAGCTCACGCGCAGCATTGTGTCTGTTGTCTTACAAGTCCGCCAGAGGCATGGTTATCAAACACACACGAGGTATTCGACCGAAGAGCTTGCGCCACAACAGTTGAACCTGCTTTGTCGTTTATGGCCTTTCCAAAATGCAGGCCACTGTTAAACCCAAATGGCATGGCTGAAAGCCTAATGCTAGAACTTTGGCCTTGGAGCCGGAGTTCATGGAGCGTTATAAAGACCTTGAAGTGGAGGGTTCATCACTACGGCAATGTAGTCGTCGTATAATCCGCAGTGTTACATAACAGCAGCATTCTTAGCGTGAAGAAAAGCCGTGTCCGGCCTTGCATTATTGTGTACACCACCTGCCACGTGTAAACCACCTCCCACGGTTGGCAGGTAGCAAAACGGAGAGAATGAAATCCCTCTCTCCATTTTAGGGCAAACGAGGAAGATGCCAAAAGGGTGCTGCGACTAGAAAGCCCAGAAAATGCCTACGATGAAAGGAGGATATTTTTTTCGCGGCCGAACGAATGCGAAAACTTAGGCTGGTTGCCTCGAGAATATCGAGCACGTGGCTACCTTGGTTCGGGAGGGACAATCAGCCAATGCCAGTAAACTTTCGCTGATTAATAGGCTGAGCTGCAACCTTACCTATATAAGCAAGAATACGTAGTGCTAACACGTCGTCGCCACAGTGCCTTGTATGCCTTTTTTTGGATGATTAGTGATCGATAATCATTTTCTCACCTCTGAAGTTGCAGTTCGTCAGCGTTCGCCTCGTGTAGCCGGAACAGCATCATCCAGGGGGATGTCGGTTGCCCACGCCGTACCCTGGTGCTGGGCCGCTCATCCGGCTTTTGATTGTGTGGAGGACAATTCCACCGTATAACTTCTCCGGCGACGGTACGTGCCACAGTGTGCGATAGAATGCGCCCACGTTCCGGAAGCTGCTGTTTATGGTGGCTTGCTTGTACCGCCTTTCGCTTTTCGAGCAGGCCACCTGATGGATTCCATAGGTGATACCTCATCACAGATCTCAGGATCTTCAAAGTCCTGCCTTGTGGCATCTACTCTCGAGCTTTGTACCAAAACAGCTTTGTAAAGTTATGCGTTCCGTACAACCCCGACGAATATTAACGTATTCCCCTTTAAATCGTAGCGCAGGTGAACGCAAAGCGCGTTGTTATCAATATGTGCCATTACCAGATGTGTCATTAGCATAAAAGGCACACACTTACGCCGTTTACTAGTTGTCGAGGGCTCGAAACCTCATCTTAAAGCTCACCCGCATTCCTGGGGTTGTGCTAAACAGCTCATGCTTTAAAAGCTGTATGGTGCTCACCAGACAGCGGCGGTTTGTCATTTAATGCACAAAAGACCATGCCGTTTGAGAACTCTAGACAAGTGTTCGGACGACTGTACATGTTCGGAAAAAGAAAATGGAACTGGGGTGCGATCAATGGAGCTGATTGCATGAGTTACTGAAAAAACCGGCACTTTGAACCGTTATAACACATTTTTTCAAAGTTTTCCATGTTACAAAACGCTGTGCCACACTCACCCTATGTAGGTTTTCGGCTTTGTCAATCGCCCCTTCAGCACTTCACAGAAACCAGCGTTGGAGCGCCTTGTACTTGGAATTCAAGGATGGCTTCACAGTCTTTAACATCAGTTTTTTCCGCTTGTCACCCTCTGCCACTTCCTCAGTGAGTGGTACAAAGAAAATTTGCACGATGATAAGCCTCCTGATTCGACAATTCTGCGAAAGTCGTTGGATTAAACCTCGATGATTATTTTGATGCTTCCACTCTGAGCCTGCTACCTAAGGGGTAGGGGAGGGACATGGCTGGTGGGTGGTGAATCCAGAGGGCAGCTGGCTTTCAGACTGCGTCTTTGAAATCGTCTTCCCCGTCCCTTTTTCATCTCGCTGCTGAGAGGGTTTCTCGTAAGTGGCGGCTATCCATCTGGAGGTTGGGTTGGTGGTTGGAGATTCTTCTGGGGGGTAGAGTTGGGTTGGTGAGTGTGTGAGTGGATGGGTGTTCCCTCTTAAGAATGAAGGTGGGCGAGGGTGAGGAGCTACATAGAGGGCGGGGGTGGGGAGGTAAATAGAGGGCGGTGGTGGGTGGATGGACAGCCCCTATGTATGGTGGTGCGGTCGGGAGGTGGCTTGTGGATGGTGCTTATCGAGGATGGAGGTTTCTCTCTCCGATAGTGGAGACCGACTAAAAGAAAAAGACATTCTAGCATTGTGGCAATTTTAGTGCTTTCACACCTGAACTGCATAAACAGGATGAAACAAGAGGAAGGCAACGCAGTGCCTGAGTTCTCTTGCTTGCACTGCGAAAGCATCAGCAGTGGCACTTTGCGAATTTTCCAAAGATATCTGTGTGAAGCCTCGTCCAGTTGCGCGTTTACGTGAAGCCTCCACCTTCGAGAAGCGTCACCCAGAATAAAAGAACCCTCACTTAGAGCTATGCCCACGTACCCACCGACACCCTCGTCTCACCTGCCCCACCCCACTCGTGTCCATGTAACTCTTATTTTTCTTTCTTTTTCTCTGCCCACACAAATATATGTCTAGGCAGGGCCACCTTACGGTGCCGACAGGACACTTTAAATTTTCTTCCTTTTTAAAGCCATTTCTAACATGTCTAGGCAGGCAGGTAGTGAGGTCAGGGAACTTTTATTTTGCTATATTTTAAAGCCGTTTCTAACCTATGTCTATGCAGGCCACATTTCGTTTTTTTTCTAAGCCCTATCTAACTTATGTCCAGTCAGTTGCCCCCACTTAATACGGTTCGCAATTTCTAGGCATATCCGTCATGACCCTTTTACTGTGACCTTCAGATCGTACAACCACCTTCGTCTCACGCATTTATACAAGCACCGGCAGAATTGCCCGTGACGATCGCGCGCTGCACTGAGAGTTCTTGCAGAAGTCGGACGCGATAGAACTAACGGGACGAAGTCTTGTATGTAAACTAATAATTCGGAAGTGGTATGACGCGAAGGCGCCTCTTTGCCAATAAGACTACTTTTAATGTAGCTCAAGTGCACATTAATGTCTCCCACCTTTGTTATGCAGATACTTATTCAGATGTTTCCGCAAAATATGTAGTCACAGAGGGTTCTGGGCTAGATATGCATTTCAAAATCGTTTTTTTTGTCATCAATGTTGGGATGGGAGATTTTAAATTTTAATTATTTTGTGATTCTCAAACACATTGTAAAAAACATCAAGAGTTTCAGTTTTGTGATCGTAAGTGAACGTCAAGCTTAGGGCAAGTTTTGAAAATGTGAAATACGATGTGAATCTAAACCGCGTCCGAGAAAGATAGGCAAATAACGCAACTCCAATTTTCCTTGGAAGTACATTCACTCACTGAGTTATTATTAAGGCGAAAGCCTTTAATGTCTCATCGTTGTAAGCAGCAGTTTTCGACAGAAATGTCACGCTTTTCAGTTGGTCGAAACGGTCGTGACGTCAGAGTGCGCGAATTTCAAACGGTGCCAATTGTACTTTGGCTAGTACCCAGGCACCCAATTGAAGGGATCGTATAGTGATGCTCCAAGTAGGTGGGACTGAGCTTAGTTAATTGCTTAATTACACAATTAGCCTAATTAAATTTTCTAGTCAGGCCATATAAATAAAACCGAGTAAGAAATTGGTCGAGCTCGGGAATCGAACCCCGGTCTTCGGAGCATGATACGAGCATGCTATCCACTCCGCCATGCCAGCTCGATGGTTTGGGTAGAACAAAGGTCCGTCTAGTGAATACGGTGTCTTCGCTCACTCCCATCTTCCTCCCTTCCCTTCCGGCGAGGTTTAGGTGTCCACCGAGATATGAGAGACAGATACATTTCCTTTCCTCAAAAACCAATTTACCGACGACCGAGGCATAGAACCGAATGGGCGATGGCGTTCTATGGACTCGTGGAAGCGTTGCAAGACGCTGTCGCGTTCCACTCTTAGAGGCGAAGCTTAACTTCTTAACCACACATCAGTGACCCCACTTTATGTAAAAAAGTGCCCCCCTGATTTTGACGGGTGTCCACCGAGATGTGTGAGACAGTTACTGCGTAATTTCCGTTCCTCAAATACAATTTTCATTTCCTTCATTACGGGCCATCTTTGTCTTTCTTCTTCCACTTCCACTTCCTACCTTCCTCTATGGTGCGGCTCAGGTGTCCACCAAGATGACAGAGAATCACTGCGCCATTTCCTTTCCTCAAAAAGCGTTCAAAGGGCAAGGCATCGCGCCGAACGGGTGGTGGCGTTCCGTGGACTCCCTGGCAGCGCTACAACACGCTGTCGCGTTCCACTCCTAAAGGCGAAGCTTAAGCGTCATTAATTAGCAGTTAATTAGTATTCAGGCACAAATCAGTAATTAACCATTAATTAGTGATTAGTACTCAATTACATGTGACGTCCCCAGTCCCACAGAAGCAGCGAAAGTGGTGCGAAAAACGCTTTCGCCTCTATGCACTTTAGACAGTCAAAGTGCCCCCTGAATTTTTTTTCTTTCTGTACTTTAGGTTCAGGGGACGGCTCGACCAAGAAGTCTCCCTCGTTGTAAAAAATGCGGGAACTACACGCGACAAAAAAATTTCGTCAGTGCCCGTCAAGTGTTGTTTTGATCATGCTGATGAGAATTTACTCACATGGAATGCTGGGCTGAATGCCGTGCGCATGTGACCCATTCTGCATCGTCAAAATGTTTCCTGCATGCGCTCGACAGCAGCTGGCCATTGTCGACAGTCACGTACATACATACGCACAGCAGAGAAATCATTTCGTTCATGTGTATTCCCGGATAGACAGCAAGGCTTCTCTTTGACAGAGCGAGATAGTTTGAAGCGTCAACCCAGCCCAGAGAAAAGCCAATATGAATTGCTTCCAGCCATGCCAACCTAATATATCACTCGGCACGCAAGGTGACTGACGCTCTAGCTGAGCAAGGAGCTAGGAGCACAGCATAGACTGCTGGGAAGAAGTGCAGCTCCTTCAAGACAACCTGTAAGTTCGAGTAAACGGTGCGCCCGAACAACATGTCTTCGTGTAGATGCGGACAAAAAAATGTCGCAAGCTAAGCCGCGTTTTCGCGCGGGTGAACTCGAAGGGTCCTCCCGGATTTGCTTTGCGCGAACGAGCACCGATTTCGATCTTGCCTGTGTCTGGTCACGGAGACACCCAAAGCGGCCACAGCATTTGTGCCCCTCCATCGTCCATTGCGAGATAACGAGGCATGCTGGCGCAGCGTCCACTTTAGGTTACCTGGCACATATACTATAGATACTACCGAAAGAAATGATTGTGAACAGCCGCCGCCGTAGCTCAGTTCGATTCCATGCAGCAGTAATTTCATAGCATAGTTAATTATTTGCGAAATTACTTTCATTCAAAGGCACTCTCACTATTTGTAACGGCGGAGCGTCGAGACCGCCGTCACTTTTGTTGGGTAGCTGTCCGCGGCTGTTGAATGTGCGGGCGCGGGAGTTCTTTGGAAGCACACAGGTAGCGTGTCGCGGTTGGTGCTGGAAAGAGGAGGGCAGATACAAGCTTAAGTAGAGGAAAACAGGAAGCGACTTCAAGCGGGGTATTTACATCTCGTTAAAACTGAGTCGTGGGAGTTGGAGGTTGAGAAAAAATCCTGCCCACTTTCTCGGCACTCTCATCACTAACAGTGCTAACACAGAGTTGCTGTCCTGCGGCTGCGGCTTCCGCCTCGAGACACGGTGCCCGCCCTCATAGTCTGTCAGCGCTGGCGTACAGTTGGCGTCAGAGCCTTAGCTCCTGTCCAGATCCTCCGTGTAGCAGGTTATCAGAACGTCTGCTTTGAAGCCAACCGTCAGCGGCGTCCACGGGTGGCGCAATAGCATAGTGACACGCTGGGTCATTCCCTACCCTTCACCCCGTCTTTTCTCACGAACTCGCACGACTCAGGGCCGAAGGGGGAGGGGCTCTAAATTGCGGTGTCGTGCATTTTTGTCAGGTACCGGCAAAACTAGTAGGAGTAAGAGCCGTTACTGGTGAAACCTACACTGGAGTGTACATTTCGCGAGTAGCCCCCAAGAAAAAAGACGAAGGATGCGGGTTTGGGGCAACGAAGGGTCAGGTGGCACGCGTCGAAGTTCAAAACTAGTAAGGAGCGCGCTGAGGCACTCCCAACGTTATGATGTCGGCTAAGCGCACAGTGGTGGCTAGATATGCTCGACGCTTTCCAGGCCACCGAAGTCGATTCTTTGGACCTCCGAGCGAATGAACAGCCTGCGTCAGAGACATCAAATGGCGGAGTCAGCTCGGGCTAGCCAGTTGCTGAGTTTGCGGATCGTTTATTAACTTCAGTA